>NC_070628.1:23795772-24132490 GCF_947347685.1 Pleuronectes platessa | reverse complement strand
TTTCACAAAGTCATTCACAGTGACTATGATGCCTGAGAGCCTCTGTTGTGAGGAGACATTTTCCTTTATGGATCAGTGTCCTTATTTCCCTTTTGTCTGGGAAATCCCAAGCTTAATATTATTCCCTGTCCAGATTGTGCATGTGGGCTTGTTGGAGGAGCAGGGTCTATGTCAGCCGTGCTTCCTTAAGTCTTTTCAGGCCTTTTACGTTAAGGCCCCCACTCTTTGAAACAACCTCCTCGAGGAGATCCGACTGGTGAGCTCCTTATCCTCTTTGAAATCCCTCTTGAAGACATCTTTTTATTTCATGTCTTTCCTCAGGGCTTGGGATCAGTATTCACCCTCGAGTTTTTATGTCACATTTTATTATACAAGTTATTAAGATAAGATGCATTTATTTGTCCCAAACACATGCACAGACATGCACAGGCACACTCATGCAGGTAGGGAAATTTAACCTCTGCTTTTGACCCATCTGGTGCAGGACACACAGAGCAGTGAGCGACCATGTACGGCGCCCGGGGAGCAGATGTTGGGGGAGTAAGGTGCCTTGCTCAGGGGCTCTAGACAGTGTAGGGAGAATTCTCTTGGATTTTTGGACAGATTAATCCAGGTTCGTCTTTTTGTTGTTTCTCCGTGGAGTCGAACCAGAGACGAACCATAGACCTTTTCTGCCCATAGTCCAGGTTTCTGACACTAGTCCACCGCCTCTCTATTATAAATGTATCTTCTCGTCCTATATCATTTTTATAAAAAAATGTTTTATTTTATTTACTCGTTTCCCATATGCAGCACTTTGGATCCTATATTCCTGGTTATACGAATAATCTATCATCTGTTTTGCACAATTTGTAATTTTACCAAATTAGTGTTTTGCACTTGCACACATATGTGCATATTGAAATGAGATGTGTTCAAGCACATTGCAGCCCCTCTTCAAGATAGCGTAATTGTGCTTTTGACCTACAAAAACCTGGTCTGAGGTAATTAGCTCAGGATTACACAGGTATCTTCTGGGGCACAATTTCAACATAATAATAAACCCCTGCTAGACGAGGGCAGGGGGTTATGGACCGGACTTTTTACATATAGTAAATACATATCTGCTACTGAGCAAAGTGGAACCGAGAGGCGTTCTCTCTAACTGACCGGCAACCACAATGCAATGGCACTTGCTTTTTAAAGGGAATTGGAGATGGCACTTTGATTGGTTCATTGCATTTTATGCCCAAATCACACCTACGATTAATTACGAGACTAGGTACAACACTTTTAAACCATGCACATACGCCACCGCATACATGTTCACAACAGCAACAAATCCTCCGCATCATTCAGGTGCCACTAAATACTACCAGTACATATACATTTTTCTCAAAGATGGTGTTAATTTCTAGTTAGTGGAAGGAAGATTTATATACATGCATGTATAAAGGTATTCTGGTGAATGTAAGTGAGGTAAAATAAGCAGGCTGAGGGAAGGTGACAACACCACTGGAGGATAACACTAAACATCACATCAATTCTATTTCCTGCAGCCTAATAGTCCCGAGACTTTGACTTTCACTCTGCATTGTCTTGCACCCACCCCTGCGCATTTCATTAAGTCTAAGACTTCATTGCTCCCCACATTGTTAAAAGTATCCATCACAATAATATAGTATTTTAGCCTCACAGCTTATCTGTGTTATATCTCTGGTATATTGTTTTAGAAAGGATTAGTTTCCGTTCACGGTTACTTACTGTTTATGGGCATCAGCTAAAACATGCTAATTAAATAGAATGGCTCCTACATTAACATATGGTGCTTCTACAAATAAATGGTATTTCCCTGTCATAAGGGGCAATTAGGGCACCTTACTAAAGTTGTCACTTGGAAACACACTCTGTTGCATTGATTGATCTGCTTAATGATAGGGGCAGATTAATTGAGTCAGTGGAGATAAATGACTGTGCACTGATCATCCAGTGACTTTCACACCATTGATTTGTCCCTTATCTCGACTGAAAAGAGGCTGGTGCCAGAGGACCGGGTGGCAGCAGCTATTCAGACGTAAGCCACAAAGTCTTAGCTCTTCCTCAGGCCGCAGCTAATTAACCAATAACAGTTTAAGTATCTAAAAGGTAACATTAAGGTGGTTCATTTGTGGTAAGTGGTAGCAACAATAGTAGTGACAGCAGACAAAGAAACGTGGAAGACATTTGATATTTATGTAGTTCAAGCTTCCAATTCGTGCAAATAACCTATCTTATTTGATCAACATTAATTTCTTATTTTGGTAAGTCTTGAGACTCTTTGTCGCAGGGCTCGCCTACGCAGAGGTTTTTATTGACTTTAATATTTTCCTTTAATCTTATTTGTATTGCATGCTTATAAATGAGCTCAATAACTTTAAAATTTCAATATTATATTCATATTGTTAGGGTGAATGTGTAATATTTGTCCGGGGACCACAGATGAAGCGGCTTGGCTGACTCTGATGCATTTACAGTATTAATTTGCACTGTCTCTGTTGAATAAGTAAATAAATAGACAAATATGATTAAAAAAAAATGTTGGTGGACTGTTTAGTCACCGTGTATCAACGCTGATGAAATGACACCCACGCAGTACTGATCAAGCAGGTACGCCGTGTTTCTAAGTGTTAAAAAATAATGATAACGCTGAAGATGTTTTTCTTTTAACTTTGACTGTTGCATATTCAATCATGAATATTTAATCTTAAGGACAAATACTTGTCAAGTTTTCAGGGGCTTTCATTCTAAGAATAACACATTGTTAGACTTTTTATGTACTTCAGATTAAAGTTTCACCCTGAGCAGCTTTTTTTTACAACACAGAATAAATGATTTTCTTATTTGGATTGATTTTCAGTAAGTCATCCTATTGTCCATACATATCTTCTGTGAAATTGAATCCACTGTATGCATCATGGACTCAGCAGTCTACATTCTGCTTTTGAAGACATCCATTTAAATGATGCACTTTATCTCTTTCCGGTGTGGTCTGCTCCCTTTTAAAAAAGTGAGGTGCAGGTGTTGAATTGATGGAATGCTTTTAAAGAGATTCCAGCCTTTTATGTGCACGCAATGCAGCACGCGCAGCCGTGACACCTAACCCAGATAAATACTATAATTATCAGTTCTGCCTCTCACAGATCACCCGTCTGCCGATCGTCTGTCGTATCCATCATGCCGACATAAATATATGCACGCACACTCACGCACGCACACACACACACACACACACACACACACACACACACACACACACACACACACACACACACACACACACACACACACACACTCACACACTCACACACACACACACACACACACACTCACACAGTTTTGATGTGTCAGATCTGTATCCATCATAACAAGTCAAAGTGAGATTTAGTGCAGCGCCCTGGCGGGGGTAACCACACTGTGGGCGAGTCCATATTAAATTGTCTGCTGAAGTGGGCCAGATTGTGTTAGGGCAGCCTATCCATTCATCTACGCTAATGCCCTTTCTGCCTCCATCCATTTCAAAAAGTGAAGGGGACCGGAGAGGAGAGGACAGGACCCAGGAGAAGAACGAGGAGGGGAAGGTTGTTGAATGAAGGGGAAGGTGAGAAAGAAAAATATTTAAAAAGTAGAAAGAGGAAGGGGCTAAAATAACAAAGGACACCGGGCCTGGAGGAAAAACATGGGAAGTCCATGATGCATGATGATGTAATCATGCATTTTTTGGTTCACTATAACCAATTAACTACATTGTTATTTCAACATTTGCCATGGTTTTGAATGAGCGCGCTTGTAGCTGCTTCTGTAAGAGAAATAAGGAAAACAAGAGCTAATGAAATGAAACCGGGCCATGTACAATACACGCAGCAGCTATTGCAAGAAGACTCAGTGGTAATGAGCTTGAGTCGGGGAATAAACACACATGCATGAGTGGACACGCACGCGCACACACACACACACACACAAGCACACGCACACGCACACAAACACACCAACATGCCGAGACACGATCAGCATGCCTTTACTTTGCCATGACCACTTTTAAGTGTTTGTTGCCATGGCAACAGCGTGATTTATTTCCCAATTAAGAGTTAGTGAACGTGCTCACTTACAACCCTTAACATCAAGCTGCACATAAATTACCTTCAAGCTTAATGTGGTCTATTTTCTATTAAAAAACAAACGCAATATCACCGCTGTGCATCTCGCTGCTGAGCAAACTTCTGCACTGGGAGTTTTTGCCTCTTTGTGAGTTTGCTGTACGAGAACAAACATCCTCTAATAATTGTGTGCTGCAGCTAATTGGCAATTAATGTGCCCGCTGAAAACAAAGCAACGCAGAAATTCACCGGGCCTCACATCCAATAACACCCCTTTTCATCCATCTAGCGTAAAATGAAGATAAACAACACACGGATGGATGGGAGAGTCAGCGGGCAGGTGGGAATGTAATGGAATCAATTAGGCAAACACTTGTGATTTATACTCTGTTTTGATAACAAAGAAAGCTTAATTTACTCTCTTTCCCCACTCTTACTGATATCATTTATTTCAAATGTTTCGCAATGATAACATATGAATCTCATTCCCCCTTGTGACGTATGCAGGCAGGGCCTGGTGTGTACGCAGAGAGGTGTGTGGGTATGTGTGTATACGAGCAAATAAAGCATAAGTAACTGCTAATTATGAACTGTTACCATGAAATGTTAATGCATATGTATGTGCATGTTTCTGAATGTGTCTGGTCAGAGTAGATTGCATGAGTGTAATTTCTCTTCCTGTTTGCATATCTACAAACATGTGGATGGGGGGGCTAAGACCCTCTCTTGCCTAAGTTTGCAAATACTTGTGCAACATTCTTCTGTAATGAAACCTCTCCGCTCCCCTCATCCTCTCCCTCTCTCCTCTCGCGCTCACTGCAGTGATATTGAGAAGTGGGGCTCGTCTGGCCCTCATTAATGTCCCCGGCATTCACTTGGCTCTGCGTCTCTCTCTTTCTCTCCCCAGCCCCCTAACAGCTTCATCCCACATTCTACCCGTGCCATCCTCGTATGTGCAACACTAGCAGACCTCAACTGCAATTAGCACCTGTGCCATTAAGCATTCACGCGCGCACACACACTGCAGAAGCCGGTCCAGATCTCTTCTGTGCCCAGCATGACTCTCCCCATCCTTCACCTCTGCAGCTCTCTCGGTAATGATGGACTTGACAATAATTAGACAGAGTTAATAAGCATTCAGTTGGTCCGGGGAAACATTGGGATGCCGTGTTCGTTTCCACATGGTCTTTATTAGAGGCCTTTTTACTTTAACCTCTGTGCATGGCTGGTTTAGCCCTGGTTCTGGTGGAAAACAGATTAGAGATAAGGTCGCCCACAGTTTAGGCTCGAACTGCACTGTGGTGATTAGCTAAGATGACATCCCACATGAACGCTGATCAAAGTGTCATTGTGCAATGTGGTGCCTTGGATGCCGGCCATACAAGAATTGAGTACTGCAGTGTGTCGATAACTTCCACGGCTTTGTGTTATCTGATAATGTTTTTTGGCAATAGCCCACAATGGCTACACGTTGTCTCGCTTCTTTATTAGCTCCAGTATGAATCTTTCATTTTGGCCTCTGTCACAGAATCCCCAAACACTCCGGCAAAGTCATTACCGTTCTCACTTTCCCAATCTCTGGCTCTCTACATGTTTCGAGATCACGCCTTTATCCCTCGAGTTCTATTTTTCATCACAACTTTATCCTCATTCATCCCCTTCAAACACTCTTTAAACTTGAAGAAATGAGATGCATGAGGAACTAGGTCTGGGGTGATCACCAGAAAGTTTCTGACACGCTGAATCACCCTTAAGCTGGTGTTGAATGTTTTAGAGCACGCTGGTCTCTCCTTCTGAGGGGGATAAGACGGCTCTTGTGTCTGCTTGTCTGCTGGGGCTTTGGAGGTAGAGGAGAGGCAGCTACCTGTTCTGCTCTGCCCTCTCATCTCTTCACACTAATTAGAGAGAACTGGCTTTAAATCTTAACGCGGACACACATCGTCTGCCTGCGCACAGGTGGGTGTGTGTAGTTACGAATTAATCAAAGTGTTTTATGAAAGTTCTGTTTGTGTGTCCAGAAACATACTTTCGGGGGCAACATTCTATTAGTAAGAGACAGGCATACAATATGTGTGTGTGTGTGTGTGAGCGTGTGTTTGAATAGCGTGCGCTGCGGTGGCAGGGCACCGCAGGCGATGCTAAGGAGGGGGCTTAAGCACTGGGCTCTCTAGGCCTAATCACTGCATGCATTTCAAAGGCGAGAACGCCAATTAAAACTGATAGGGCTCAATATGGGCTTTTGGGCCGCCACACCGAACAGCAACACATCCAACATGAAAATCTGCCGGCCACGTCTCCTGGTCGGGAGGAGCCGTTTTTTACCAGCCAGTGATCCGAGAGGAGCCTCTGATAAATACATGGGCTCAACGAGGGGCTGTAGCAGGGGCGAGGGGGAGGGACTCGCAGGGTCATCAACAGAAGACAGAGATTTGTGAGTTCCCTATAATCTCGTGTGGGTATGCTGAGGATCAGAGGGCCTGTGATCTCAGCTTCTCTCAAGTAGGTGGAAAAGTCCGCGACAGACACTTTGATATAGTCTCATTGAGTACTTCATTAGCAACAGCAGAGGCCAACGCATGGCCTCATTTTGCTCTCCAAATAGCCTTCTTTGTGCCGCGGATTCCACAACATGCTGGAAACCAACCTTCTGAGATTTTGATCACGCAAATTCGGCAAATTTGTCAGATCAGCCCATACATTGTCTAGCTGGGTTCACACACGACAAGCTGCTGTTTATAAACCAGCTTTCCCCGCTGGCCATATGATATATTTGTTTGCCAGTCTCATTTTTGACAAGCACACTACCATGGATGAAAGCCCACTGCCTGGTGGGGTTAGTTATTGACAAAGGCTGAGGCTTGTTAAGCAGAGGAGTAGCAGAATTATCTGGATGTTAGGTGTATCCGCATGCGGACAATCTTGGGATCTTTGATGGGTGACTAGCAAGACTGTCAAACAGTCCTTGACTCCACTGAGAAAGTGAGAAATGTTTATTGCAGCAGCAGAACATAGAGTTTGGCATCTGTAGGCCCCCGCCTCATCAGTTCTCCAGATATGACAGATAGAAAATGGAGTGAGGGGTAAATATTTTAACCCCACTGTCTGAGCCTACAGCTGAAATACACCTCCAAATTGTGAAGGTGTGTATGATGGAGGGTTGTGGAGAGTGAGGCATATCACAAGCGTGAGTCCATCTATGATATTGCACGCATTGTTATGCAAAGATGCATGTAGAAAAGTACTTTCACATTCAAAAAGGACAATCTGCTCTTCCTACAATTTAAGAGGTAGAAGTAAAGGATGGAACTATGCTGTGATTTATTATCTCAAACTTGGAAACATTGTCTTGCCACTTTTTATTATAAAAATATTTATTTTTCTGTATTTTTCTCTGAGTATGAGATCTGCAGTAATGAGACTAGACGCTGACTACAACAATAAATCAAGCCTGGAATTTGACTCCATCCCAGGCCCCCGTTCACCAAACCACCAGACGGCTAATTTTGTTGATGTAATGGAAACCAATAAATTGTGCCACTATGTCCATTTGGGAACTGACCAACAAGTAGTTTAGCTAAGTTTTCAAGATGCCACGGGCACGTGTGACTGTAGAGGGCAAACAACACACTTTTCAGAGGGTGAGTGAGATACAGAGTGAGCTAAATTGTTCAAACTATTATTTTATTATAATCAAGCATCAAGCATTGTTTCAACTTCGCACATATTCACTGAAATTTAACATAAGCTACAGCAAATGATGTGCTCCATCTTGAGCTTGGCACATGAATGAATCCAAAATAATATGATTTTATAGAGTCAGCTATTATAATTTATAATATTTTGTATAATTAAAGACATTTCTTTAACTTTAGAAATTTTGTGTTTCTTCTTTCAAGAAATGTTGTAATTTTCATTTAAAAAACATTTGTTTTTAGCCCAGAATTTTTGTATTTTTCTCTTTTTTCTGCCTCTATTGTCTCTAACTCAACGCAACTGAGCAGCTCTTTTATTGTGTTGTTTTAGTGTTTGTTTGTCAGCACATGTCTGAATTTTGTTTTTGTTGCCCTAAACTAAATTACCTCAGGATTAATTAAGGTGCATTTATTGTAATGTATCGTACTATAAGTTTGGCGTTTGTTGGAGCAGGTCCCTTCACTGGCAAACAAGTTGCTGAGGTAGGATTTAGCTGTGTCCGTGGCAGAGCTCCCTCTTTGTTATTCTCTCCTTCTGCTCCACCTTTTCATTCCTTCTGACCATGACGACCACTGAACCACTGGTAATTGGTTCATCGATTCTGTCACCGCACAACACTGTGTCATATATAATAATAAACCAATCACAGGAGCAATTTTTCTACTTTAAGTACATTTTCCTGATAGTAATTTTTTTATTTTATTAACAGTAATCAAGGGTTTCAATGTAAGACTTTTTATATTATGTCTTAGGTTTTTGTAATAAATGATCTGAGTGCGTCTTCCACTACTTCAACTATCTTATCAAACTCTCTGCAAGAAAGCCACAAGAATATTTCCCACATTAATGAAATAATGCTTTAATAGATAAACATTGTACTGACATCCATCACATTTCTCAAGCAGGCACAAAGACAAAAAAAGACAAAAAACTTATCCATCAAGAGAGTAATTTTGAAAACCTATGTAATAGAAAAAGGAAATCAATAAAGGAAGTGGAATGATTGCAAAATGACCTAATTACAGTGCAGCCATGATTCAAAAGCCCTGGCATGTGTCTCAGATGAACAGATTTTCAAAAGTGTGTGTATGGTTCAGTGTGTGTCCACTAACAAGGCCAAGAAACACAAAAGCCTGCTGTGTCTGTATCACTGGAGTGAAACGCTAGCTTCACAGGAGCTGAAGGTCAAAGCGAGCATCCCTCGAAAACCATCCACTGGCTAACCGCTGTAGGTCACACTCTGCTGAGGCAACATAAGGTGACGTCCAATATCGTGAGACGTGGGCCTGAGTCTGTGCGCTCGCATGAATGTGTGTGAAGGCTAATACGCTCCGACAAGCTGATAACATATTTCTTGTCAAATCGTTTGACATCATTAACTAATAAAGATTGATTGGCCTTTGTTCCCCTGCAATGGGTGTTTGTGCTATTACCCTGCCGCCCTGGTGTGTGCATGTGTGTGTCTCTGTGTGTGTGTGTGTGTGTGTGTGTGTGTGTGTGTGTGCGTGTGTGTGTGCGTGTGTGCGTGTGTGCAAGAGAGAGTTAGGAGAGACAGAGTGGAAAAAAGGGAGCTTTTTTGAAAAGCTCAGGGTTTTCCTATCCACAGATCAGACTCTGGCTGAACCCAATCTTCTCCCATGATGCTTTGCAGGCGGAAATTGTGGAAATACTCCAGGCGGTGGCTAAAAGACAGAGACAGAATTGATTATGCGATGCATGTCGGATGCATAAAACCCAGAAAAAAAAACTCTATGGCTCATTTTCCGAGTGTATTCATCTGCTCAGGTGTTGGCTACTTACTCACAAGTACAGGTTATTACCTCTGACAAGGAGGTTATGCTTTCGTCTGCGTTTGTTTGTCTGTCTGTTAGTCAGCAGGATTACGCAAAATCTACCAGACAAATTATCACTTAACTTGGTGAAAGGATAACATTTTAACTTATTTAAGAAGATGGTTAGTGTCATTAACATACTTCCCAGCATGTAGTAAATCAAGGTTAAATCACCCCAGAAATCCAAAATTAATGATTCATGTGTTATTCATATATCTCTTAGATGTCAGATGATCTTCTATCTACTCCAACTCCTTCTCACTAATCAATTGTGAAATAATGGAAACCATAAAGATAAGTGTGTACTTCCCCGTTTTTCCACTGGTCAAAAACCCTCTAACACCCACTAATATTTTGATCTGCAATGGGAATGTTCTCTATTTGCATCACTCCCAGGGCTTATAACTCTGCAGTGTACACCGGTTTCAATTGGCTCCAACCAACAGTGATGGAAACATGATATCTGGTTGATTGTGCTAATTCGTCAAGACTGCGATGTGAGAGCGTCCCAGTTTAAAGCGATTGTGAGACGTTAAACATGACATAAGCAGAAAAAACCTTACGGTAAAGTCCTCTAATGGCAATGGGAAATAAATCAATGGCCTTTTTTTAGAAGGGTTACAAGCTAAGACTAATTTGCTAAAGAGGTAACAGTATTTACAATGTCTGAACTAAGCAACAATGCAGCTGGGCTGAGATAAAGAAATTGTGAGGAGATAAAGCGAAAGCTACAAAAGAGAACTCATACATATTCATAGTTATAAAAAAAAACTAATTGGCTGCAGCTCACAGACCAGAAATACTTTACCTTTGAGTGAATTAACTGAAGTAAAATTCTGGGTCAAGTAGAAGGTAATTGAGGGAGAAGAAATTAAGTTAACAAAACAATGTTTTTGTTTCTGAATAATATCTGTGTCGATGACCTACATGACTTTGAACAAACACTTGGGATTCTGCATACTCACAAGTTTGGTTGTTGGCCTTCCACTATCTCCTGCTTGGGAATAGAGTAGAGAGCCTCATACGTGCGCTTCTCTCCTGAGCCGTGGATGGCGTAGGAGTTCATCTTGTTAACCTTGGGAGGAAGGTACGACCAGGGGAGAAGAGCCTCCCCCATCCACCTGTCTCCTGCGATTGTGGCATTAAACACCATCGGTAGTTGTTGCTGTAGAAAGAAACAAGGAGATAAACGAGAAATATCTATCAACTAACACAAAGAAAGTCTCTCAGTAACTCCTCGACGTCTGCCTACCTGGAAGGCTTGGCCGACCCCTGACAGCAGTAAAATCAGGTGTTGTCCATGTCTAAAGTAAAACCATAAAGAACATAGGGTTAGTTAGTTTTATTGCTGTAGTGTGACTAAAGACATCATACTGATCCAGTACAAGATATGTCTATGAAACTTAGTTTTTTTTTAAAGAGTTTTACCTTGTAGTTCAAGACTTAACAATGATATGTTCATTCATTAAAACACATATTCTTTTTGAATGGAGTAAGTGCCAGTGAAGCTATGGTCAATTACAGCAGTGCTGCATTATGGGTTGTTGTAGCCTAAATATTGCAAGGCCAATGAGTAACACCGAACTGTTGATCAGACAAAAAAACTGAGAACTCATTATAAACCAGTGTTTAAATCCAATATTTAGTGAGGAAACTTTTAAAATATTAAGAATTCTGAACATATTTTAATGTATTTGTTACAGAGGCAGCTCTTCTGGTTCAAGAAGTGAGAGATCAAGTGTGACTGGAGAGGGCTCTGCTGCTCATTAATAATTAGATAGTGTTGCTTTAACCTGCAGCAGCTTTCCCAGGCTCCTGTAAGATGTTCTGCTGCCACAAGAGGAAATAACGTCTCCCTATGAAATAACGTCTCCCTAGACTAGAAATACATCTCTTGCAGATGATGAACTAAAAAAAGACTAAATTGTGAAAGGGAAGGAGAGCGAGAGCGGGATAAACTCACTACAGTTACTCAGCTGACCGGTGGACCCTGGGAAAGTGAGCTGTCTGCAGATGTCTAACAGAACAAAGATTTTGGTAAGCAGCCAAGTGCTGTTATATTGTCAGATGATTAGCTCAGACGATATGTCAGATGATAAGGAAAGGTCGAACGCGGTTCAGATCTATTCACTGTCAGTCGTGTTTCTATGACGCTCACAGAAATCTTCTTTTGGATGTAGCGCTCTCTCAGAGAGGTGAGAAGCAAGTCCTTGAACGACTGTGGCTCACTACTTCCGAGTATTTCCCTTTTCGTCCCTTAGGTGTCTTAGTGTACTGTGAGAAACAACAACCAATGTCATATTTTATAATAATGGCCGAAAATGCCTATCTTCAATGCACAATAGTGCCCCAAATACATAAGACATTGCAGCAGCTTAGCTACAGTATGTACTTACGGACAAAACTCCACTTCCAGGTAATTTTCTGTAGTGCTATCAAGGAAGAACGACTCAACCACTGAGGGGATGAAGAAGAAAACAATAAAGATAAGATCTTTAATCTTATAATAAAGTTTAAAAAGTCCTCTTGACCTCATCAGCACCCATTCTTATTATTAAATCCTAAGTCATTCGAATAAGTTATTTAAAGGTACAGTTTAACATCATGCAAAAGTAAGAGATACATAAAGGTTCAAGTAAGATATGAGGATCAACACGCCCAGGCTACTCATTATCTTCCGAGATTATAATGGGATTGGTTTCCAATATAATAACTAACATTAATGAGGCCAAATATGTGGGGCTCATTAACCAGAAATCGAACTTACTTCAGGTCAATTAGATAGAATTGTTGTTACTCAACCTCATTACAAGGTTTAATTGCTGTGTCACCATAGCAATGATAATGCAATTACCATTATGACCTCATAAACCCAGATAGTCCCTAGTCTCTCCAACGTCATTGGTCTAAATTCAGAATTTTATCTCAGCTTGGAGAGACTGCATCATTATATTACATTATATTACATTGAGATGAGGCTTTTATCCAAAGCGACTTAAGATAAGTGCATCATACAGAATAAATCAGTAGGTCATGGATGGAATTACAGTGGTACAATATATACAGCTGTTGGCAGGTGGATACCATAGACGCAACACTTGTGCCTGTTACATACACTCTATTACAATATCTATTACAGGAGGTGTAAATATGAACTTTCTGTAAGTCCATACAATTCAGTTCACAATAGAGTATTCAGTTTATCACTGGAATGATTCCACACATATGACTTGCATCATTCCAATCAGATAAAGGAATAGGTTGCCTTTTTTTTTTAAATGTCAGGCGTTTTTTGGGCCTTTATCAGCTGGAGATTAAGTGTGATATATGGAGAAAACTAAAAAAAAAAAAAAAACAGGGACAATATGCCAACACAACAAAGAAAACCGGGGCTTGGATTCTTGGTGTGAGGCAACGGCGCTAACCACTATATCGCCATTTGCTCCGCCCTTGCAAAAAAGCATATCTCGGAAAATGTTTCACTATTCCTTTAAGTAGCCCTGCAAATTTAACATTCAGTTATTCCATTTGTGACAAATGTCATTTCTGCTCTTCTTTCCATGCAACACCAACCTTCATCTCTGTCAGACTTTTTCTTTTTACATAACCTTTTTGCATAAACTTTACTTTTATGTTGGACACTGTCTGTTCTCATGAATATTTAAACTATCATTATTTTGTTGATGAACTCTGTTATACGCGACATCTATTGCACTGCTGTCCGTCCTCAGAGAATTATTGCTCACTTGTGACTCTTTCTGAGGTGTCTGCATTTCTTTTGCCTTATAAGATTATCGTTTTTTGGGTCGTTTTTCCTCACACTAGTCGAGGTTAATGGCAGAGGATGTTGCACCTTGTACTGATTGTTTACCCCATTAGGCAATCTTTGATTTGAGATCAAAATTCGTTACCGTTGCTCTTCTTAAACATCATACTTGTCCAATCACTTTATTCATAGACATTCATCGTGCCAGTATCAGTCCACCTTTAAACGCTCTTACCCACATCCACAGTATTTGCATCTCTAGAAAACTGTATGCTGCGGTATCATACACACAGCATCTCTCGTGCCTGGACTCCTACCTTAGTTCTTACCCACCTTCATAATCCCAGAGTCCAGGGAAGGCCTGACTGGGGGGTCCTGCAGGAGCTGCGGGGTCATTGAAGAAGGGGCCGAACACCTCAATCTTCAGCCCGCCTTGTCCGGGAGAGAACAGGATCCTGATGGGCTCGTGGTTCACGGGATCGCTGTCCCAGGTGCTCTGGATAGAAAACTCCATCAGTGGGAGAGGACTGAAAGAAAAACACAAAATCATTCAGAATGAGTAAGATCTGCTGTGAACAGTGACACAGTGATGCAGGTGGTACAAACTCACAGAGATGTACAGCACAGCAGCAAGTGGAGAAGAGTCACACACTGAAGTCCCTGAGCTAACCCCATGTTGTTAAAGCCTGCAAAGACCCACTGGATCGAATACGGTCAACTGTGCCCCAGCTGAGCCTGTCATGTGTTAATATACTCAATATACATATCAGATACACATCTATTACTCAATAACTGATAAAGACAATAACACACTGACTTCCTGAAACTTTGAACACCCAAAGTGAAGCGAGCTGGCGAGCTGGTTGTGTTGTCAGATAAGAGCAGGACAAAAAAGGAAACAAAGCATAAGTTGTTTGCTGGAAAAAAAAAAATCTACCGAGAGCTGCCCGTCGCGTCTGATCCCAACAGCTTTGTTCCTATCGATTCTACCCGTGTTTAAACCATAGACTGTATATATATATATATATATATATATATATATATATATATATATATATATACTTTCACTTACCTACACGTCACATGTGATAACGTGACTCACACTGGAATTAAAAGGAAGCAGCTGACTCACCTATCTACACAGACATGTTCAATGTATCCGGATGGAGCTATCCCGTTCAGAGCGGAACCTTTATTCTGCCACTGCTGCACAAACGGAACTATTTTAGCGAAGCACACCCTCCTTGTCATTGGTTGTTGTTTGTAGCCTTCAAAACGGACGGCGCAACCGAGGAGAACAACAAACCCTCTCATGTATCCGTGTTTCCCTCTATCTACACATAACACAATCATATAACTCGTAAGTGTCACTTTCCCCTCATGTTATCGTTTTGTCTTGCAAGTCAGACATTCAAACAACACGTGACAGGGTTTAGTAAGCCAGGCTTTAGCCGAGATTGATTAGCTGCGGCTGCTAATGCTAGCAGCAACACCTAACAACACCAGCTCATACATTTAGCAGCTTTATCTCGTCGTTAGCTCAAGTCACGTGTTACCGACAAACTGTCAAAACTCCTGCACTGAACCGAAAACAGCCACTGACTCATCTAGTGGGGAGGTCGTATTATTCTCTGCTTTAAATAAAAGGTTTATGGTGCTGATCGTTTGCAACCTGTCAACGACAACTGTCTGCTTCTGTTCAGAGCCCGCCATCACTCACCATCACTCACCAGCACTCACCATGGATGCAGAAGTGGATCAGGGTAAGAACTAAGCAGGAAGGGTAGCGCCAATACATTGTTGTATAAGTGGCAAAGCTAAAACGACCCTAAAGCTTTCAGATGGAGAGAATAAGAGACCTTGATACGTATGATACCGTAGGACACGTCTCTTAATACCTAACAGATAATCACTGCAGGGATTCTAGTTACACACACACACACACACACACACACACACACACACACACACACACACACACACACACACACACACACACACACACATTATATATACTGATACTGCACTAGTTATTTGTTGTCATCCAAGCTATTCATTACATAGACAGATCTTTCATCAAACACACCTGCCTAATCGTAGAACTGGTTGTTCATGTGCTCAAACTTTAGCTTTTGTTAAGATCAATGCTCCACGAAGGCCTATTGAATATTAACCTTTCATATTTTCACTTTGTGTTTATGTTTTCCTTCATCTGCCTAGTTGCTCACATGCATCTCATCTTCATCACAAGTGCTCATGTCACTCATGGATGACCTATAATTAATCTGTCATACTTTAAACGATCTTAATAAGATACATTTCTAACTTATATTTTGGTTGTTTATATCTTAGATGTTTTCAAGATGTTTGTAATTGCCTTACTCGGCTTTCACTAAACTTAATTAGTGAATGATATCATTTAAAAGTGCTGAAAAGTTGTAACTGTTTCTATGTTTTCAGACCAAGGGTTAAATTCTGCTCTCAGTCAGCATCAGTACGGGCACCACTTTCAGTCCACTTCATCTCAGGTATAGAGGAATCATCACCATCTTGTGTTAATTGTCAAATATTTTACATAACCAAAATGATTCTGTGGCA
Source organism: Pleuronectes platessa (assembly GCF_947347685.1). Taxonomy (NCBI): domain Eukaryota; kingdom Metazoa; phylum Chordata; class Actinopteri; order Pleuronectiformes; family Pleuronectidae; genus Pleuronectes; species Pleuronectes platessa. The sequence goes on along the minus strand of NC_070628.1, from coordinate 24,116,489 downwards.
TTTTTTGGTGTGTTGTATTCATATTGTTATCAGTATGCTTTTCAATAAGACATACAGTATATATATAAATATACACAAATGTATATTTATCAATGACATTTCTGTTCTCTATAACCTTCTCGTCGATATTTAGTTTTTTTTCATGAAGGAAACCAAATTAAGTGAATAGAAAACCCCATGACACTAACCTTATGACCCCTGCCTATCTTATGTCTGTCAGATTGAGGAGGAAAGAAGAACAGGGTCTCCTTCTCACCGGATCTCAGACAGAAGGTCAGGCATGACAAAAGTCTTTCTTGTATGGCAATGCACATATGACTGTTCTTGAGTCTGAGATACAGGGAAACTCACTCTGGATGATTTTTCTCTCTCAAGTGATTACCATTAATCTGTGTTACAGCAGGATGGCTCCTCTGATCGCAGAGTATGATCGGCACATGGAGGAAATGAATGAACAGTTACAGAGATATCAAGTAAAACACACTTAAACTTTTTTTTCACTACTTCAGTTACGACATGATGTGAACGGATGCTTCAACTTACAAAAGTTTATGGGTTAAAAAAGGGCCCTTCTAGTCAGCCTGCTAGGTCATTAATAAACATGGAGAATTGCTAGCTTTATTATAAATGGGTAGAGAATGATAAGAACTTAAGAAGGAAACTGCACTGTGTGTCAAGACATTTAAACTTGGGACAATGGCGATCAAGGCAATACAGTCAGATGGACACGCTGCTTTGCATGGAACAAGTATATTTTCAATTCTGTTATGGATTTCTATCAAAACTTTCGTCATAAATTAGATTTCAAGTGGTTTTCATAAAGCTTTGCATTTAACTGCCCCAGACAAAAAAATAAACCTGTGTGATGAATTTGTGTTGATCTTGAAATTTCTCTTTTTTCTCATGAATACTAAACCCCTAATTTTTATCTGTCAATTGTTACTTTTAAATGTAAAAACCCGAGCTCGGATTTGATTGCGGGTGCTCTAAAATCTACCAGCATGTCTGAACGGATTAATAACAGACAATTTCCCTCTTGTTTTTAAAAATACACAGGCGCTGATGACGGATGTCAAAGTGAAACTGGAGAGGGTTGTCAAAGAGAACGAAAGGTAGCTGTCTACTGGTGTCAACATAGGAAGAGTGGTGACGTAACAGGAGACATTAGTGAGGATGTATCACAGCAATCAACATAATGTTATTAGACAGTATCAGATATTATGTTTTTTTCTTAGTTGGATTATTTTGAACTCATAAAATAAGGTTACAGCTAGTTGTTAAAACATTTACCTTACATCCAAGATCAAGATTGGGATATTTGATTGATAATCACAAACTATTCAAAAATTGTAAAAGTTTTTCTATGAATGACCCCTTAAATCGAATTCCTCTGTATCAACACCTGTCTTTTCCAGGCTGCATGCCGAGCTAAGGGAGTCTGTAGAGAAGCAGTTGCATGCCCTGCCCGTGGCTCCAGGAACAGAGGGCAGCACACTGGAGGAGGAGGCATTCATCAGGAACCTCCAAGAACAGGTCCAGCTGTCGGAGCAGGTCTGCATATTTCCATATGTGACATCTAAATCTTTATAAATTAAGTCCACGATTGCAATTATGTGTTTATATAATCTGCATATTACTTTTCACAAAATAATGTAGGGGAAGGCGGTTGTTTGCTGTTTCGCAGCCCATGTACACACCATCTGGCTGCAGCATTGCATTCTGGCTCCGTCACGGCCATTGGAGACTTTGAAGCTCCTTTTTTCTCACTCTGCTATCTTCACACAGCTCGTCTATTTTTTCAAGGGGTTGCAAGCTGCTCAAATTTTTTATGATACACTGCATTTGTACCTCACTTTGTTCTCACATGTACACGGCAACAACTACTGTCTTTGTGTTTGTAGTTAGTGTAAGAGCGAGACAGAGAAAGAAAGCAAACAAAGGAAGGACAGATACATTTTCATCAGAAAAGACTTCATTTGAAGATTGAACAACATTTATTGCCATGCACAATAAGCATGCATGTTCCCACGGTTGCGACGGGCACGTATTCCCTCCAATGTGTATGGGAGTAAACAGGTTATATGTCAACAGCACATGGGGTTATTCTGACATAATGTCTGTTGACCGTGAGACCTACAGCAGAGGATACCTGCTCAGATGGTACAAATGCCCTAGGATTGTTTTTAATGGACAACAGTTTTATCACTTTGTCAAAATTGGTGGTTAATGGTTTAACTGTTTATGATCAACATCCCTAGTTGCAGCATTTTGTGGAATAATTGATCAGCAGATCAGGAGAGAATGATTCAGCAAAAACAAATTGAATAATTATGTAAGTAGTTGTCAAAATTCTCTGGCGGAATCATTTCAGTTTAAATGTCTTTGTTATATGTCACATTGAACTTAGTTTGATGCGACTGGAAGCTGTAGTGTTTCCACTTTGTATGATTTAAGACATTTTTTAGAAGAAATACTATAACTCTGCATTCAGTTGTGGGCAGGTGGAAACAGCCACTCTAACTCAAACTTGAGCTACATAAATGAGTGATTTCTGGATTTTTTGTACACTTGCTCACTTGCCAAGAAGTATCCATCTGAAAATAAGACCAATTTGGAACTGGTAAGAAGACATTGCTTCTCTTTGAATGGGTCCAGCTGTCTTCTATGCTTTGTCTGTCTTTGCTGAACGCACAAATGCTTTGGTTGTGTGCTTCTCATCTCACTCTAAGGACGAAAGCAGCAATTTCCTTAGCTCACGTGAATGCCTCTCGAGTGTGATTGTAAATGTGTGTGTTCATGTTCATGTGCGTCAGGAGCGGGTGCAGGCCATGGAGCTGTGGCAGACGGCAGCCCAGGAGCTGGACCACCTCCAGCAGGTCTACCAGAAATCCAACTCGGATGGCCAGGTCCACGATGCCAACAGACGGCAGCTCAAGGTTCAGTTGTCGTACATTAAAATGCAGAACTATTTTAATTATTAGAACGTCATAGCTTCACCACTAGATGGTGCTTTTATTAATAAAATGCTGTAATTTAATTAAACGCTTGATATAAGCATGAGGTAATTACATGTAGTTACATTTAAGTGATGTCCCCTTTCCATTCGCCACAGGATCAGCTTGTTCAGTTCCAGCAGCACTCACACCAACTCCAAGTCACCAATCAGAAGCTGGAATCGGTAAGTGACGGTTAATTAAAAGTGTGTTAAATTATTGCCTCCTAATTAGCCATGGGATCGAAATGGTGTGGATTTCTCCGAAGTGAGCCCTGCTCTAATAATTACTCTTGCAACTAAGTGAATTGGTTTCTAAATCACTCTGGTAGTCAGCCAGAACTGTCTTGGTTGCATAATGGACTGTCATCTCGCTTGGTAATCCTCTAACTACCTTAGATTTTTCTTTTCCAAGCACTAGTATCTGCCTCTCTCCCTCACACACACACACACACACACACACACACCTGGTGGCTATTTTGGACCTAATACAACATGTGCAGGCAGAGTAATACTATATCCCCCTAATGCATTTTTAATGAGAGGACAACCCTGTTACTCCCCCTCTGTTCACTTATCTCACATGCAGCCTTTTTCAGTCCCTGCATGTTGGAACAAGTGACTATGTAACTGTGAATGACAGACAAAGGCTCCATGGGGTTTGTTCTAGAAGTACATACAGAGCTCTGAGAGAAATTTTGGGGAAAGTTGGTTTTGAGGTAAAGTTTGAAGTCATGCCGCATAAATGTCAGTCTTGTCTTTGTTGCCACACTCAGACTAACCAGCAGTTGCTGAAGACAGTGACAGAGCAGAGCATGGAGATGGAGGAGCAACACAGTCAGCTCAGGTGACGGAGCTCGCCGAATAAGGCGACTGTAAATTGGAAATGGCAGACAGTTTTCTGTATTGTTATATGTTTCAACTGTTGTTGTTTTTTCTCTCTCCCCCTGCTGTAGACAAGCCAAAGCAGAACTGAAGACGGCCACAGCCAAAGTGGATGAGATGACCAAATTGCTGCAGAATGTCCAGAACCAGATGCAGAGACGGGTCAGGGAAGAAAAAAGTGCAGAAGAAAATGTGTTGTTAATGTCCACCTAATAGCAGTGCAATGGGAATTCTGGTTTTTGGTTGCTTCCTCCGCAATGGAGGTTATGTTTTCACCCCTGTCTTTTTGTTTTACGCAAGATTACACAAAAACGCTGTTACATTTTTTTTTTACTTTCTTTAACTTTTCACTTTTCAACATTTTCTTTAATCTCTCAAAGAATAATGAAAGGTTCTTCATGTAAATTATTCTGCGCATTATGGAGTCTGATATAATTGAGTTTGGGTTTACATCCAAATATAAATACAGATCTAGTGAATTGTAAGGTTCTTTGTAGGAACCTTACAATTTGCGCCTTGGCAGACTTTTTTTCATTATATTGGAAATTTATTCTAAACAGAACAACAAATTAATTGTGTTACTCTGCAACGAAAATCCTGGTTTCCTGCAGCTCTGCTCTGACAGCCACATGTGTGTGTTTGTGTGTGTCTAGGAGGAGGATGTGGCAGAGGCTCAGGGCCGGGAGGCTGCGGCCGACAGACGGCTCCATCAGCTCCAGGAAGCCTTGAGCCAGCTAGAGGCCAGGTGATTATTTTTAACTGTCAAGTATTTCAATTAATTCTCACATTTATTTATCATAGAACTTTCAGATGCAGATTCCAGACTGATGAGGGGAGAAAACTGTGCAAATATAGTGTAATTTGATAAATCACAATGGGCTTTAGAAGTCGATTACAAGATATGATAACTTAAGTGACTATAAATACATAACAGCAGCAAGACAACATCAACAACAGTACAGAGAGTATAGAGCAGCTTTGTGTTTGAATCTCAAAAGTCATTGTATTTTACATCAGAGATACAAGATTATGTCTTTCACCCCTTTTCTGCGCTGCTAGGCTAAAGGCATCATCTCAGGAGGCAGAGTCCTTTCGCAGAGAGCAAACTGTGTGGGAGAGGAAGTTGGGGGAACTACAGGGACGTTGCAGCACCATAGAAGAGGAGAAGTATGAGGCCCTGGCCAAAGTTCGAGAGAGCGTTCAGGTGGCGGAGGAGGCTGCGCTGCAGAAGGACCAGGTAACTGCTGTCGCTCGCTCTTTTCCTCTTCTTTAACCACGCTATCTCTTCTCCCTCTCTTTTAGTCTACTTCACTCGCCAGGCCTCCCCCTCAGTCTATTAAGCTCTATCAGCCGTTGACAAGTGTCCAAATTCTTTCAGCAATAGACAACTTTTCCACTGAAAAGTGAGTCTGTGTCTGTCTTTGCCCTCTCCCCTCAGGCCTTGTTAAGAGAGAAACAAAGGATGGAGGAGCTAGAGAAGACGAAGGAGGCCATCAAACAGTTGATCCAGGACGCTGCGGTCCGCACCAGGAAAGAGGTGAGGAGGTTTGCATGGCTCTCAAGAGAAGAACACGAGCAAATGTTACAAACATAACACTGAAAGAAGAGAGACAGAAAACAAAAAAAATACAGTTTAGAAAAATAACCTTAACTGTTCTACCCCTTAAAGCTTGGGATGATATAAAGCTATTTGTGCCAAAGACGAAGAAATACGTTCGTACAAATCAATTATACAGATTGTTGCCTACATTAAAATGAGGAATGTGGAGCATCTTGTTAAGTTGCCATTTAATATACTGTAGGTCTCACAAATAACCCAATACCTCATATTTTGGCTCATCAGCCCCACATTTTTGTAGTATCAGGACTTTGAAATTATTGTGTAAGACACTGAGTCTATTTCATAAAAGAATCACTCTTGAAGGAAAATGCCTCTTTTGTGGAGGTAGAAATGTGATATTCAAAGGGATTTCCCAGTTTCACAATGAGATTGGTTCAAGATTTGGATCCTCGTAATTTTGCTTCTTTACCTCGTATTATTACAATAAAAAAAAGAGAGAAAATGGCCAGAATACTCATCGCACACATGAAACCAAAACCTCTAGCTGTACCATTTCCACAGCTCCAGTCTTTTTTTACCCAATAAGCCAAAAGCAAATTGCTCTTTCCTCCTGCCTAACCTCGGTTAGAGACATGGTGATTAATGCTCTATTAATGGGTCTTCTTCATCAAGCCCTTCAACTGTTTAATCCTGTTAATGAAGCCTTGAATGACTTCGGTGCTGGCTGTCATCTTAGGGTCTGTCTAGCCTTCAACACACGATGAACATTTTGAGATTAACCATTGGTGCATACAACTTTCAGTAAATTATAAACCAGCCCTCAGCTTTGATTTTTTTTTTTTACCTTCCAGGGTAGCAGGTCATTTTGTCAGAGTTGGTGGTTAAAGTTGAACAATTCAGCCAAAGTCTTTTAATCTCCTCTCTCCCTCATTTTCATTTAAAGCCAATCAATGTTGAGAATAAGCACGTGATGAAGAGTTAATCCCCAAACTGCTCCAGTCAGACCTCTTACCTGAGGACTCGAGAACCACTCAGACGTTTATGCACGAGGATCGAAGTCTCAAATAAATACCTGACAGTAGCATGGTGTTACTATGTTTATCCAAACTGGACCCATTTTTTATTTGGATCTAGTAAACCCAAACAAGATCACACAATTGTTCTTCCCGATTCCACATCGTTGGTTGTGGTAGCGTGCCTAGAATTGAAGAAATGCTCCCACAGAGGTAATGAAGAAGAAAAACTGTAAGCAAGCAGATGTGGATTTAAGCAGGGAAAGTTTGAGAATGCTAAAAAAAAAAAGCTGTTAATAATCACAAACACCACAGTATATTGAAGGAAATATGTCTGCTTAACGGTAATGACCTAATTCAGATAATAAAATCATATTTAATCTGATTTCCTGAAGATGTTTAATTTCTTTGCAGGATGCAGTGATACTTACAACAGCCTAAAGTAGCCATGAGTGTCACCATTAATTACCTCTTACCTTACGCATTTCACATTTATATAGGGAGATTGGTCTTGCTTTTGAAAATTGCAGATCAAAGTTAAAGGTTCAATGTGTGCAATTGATTGATATCTAGTGGTGTAGTTGTATGTTGCAATACCCCTCACCTCACCCTCCCCTTCTAAACATGAAAGAGAACCTGTGGTAGCCTTCAGTTTTCATATAAACTCAAAAGATGTTTTGTTTGTTCAGTTTGGGCTACTCTTAATAACATGGTGGCCTCCATAGAGAGGACCCGCTCCAGATGCACATATAAAATATTTGAATATAAAGGGCTCACTCCAGGTTAAAGAAAACAATAATTCTTGCAATTTAGATGAAACCCAGTAGTGAAAATATCTCAAGGTTATGTTATATAGAATTTCTGAAGATAGATCCCTTTCACCTAAGTCTTACACACTGAACCGTTAAGACTTTCTGCTTTTTCTATTTCTCTGAATCTTTAGTATTAAGACATCTGCTTGCCTGGCACATTGAAGTAGCTCTTTCATAGAAGCAAGGTCCATACTAAAAAATGCTCAAAGCCTCAAAGGTGTAGACTAGTAATTTTCTGGTGATTTATATAGTTTGTATGTGCTGCCCAGTCAAAGCAGAAGTCTGGAAATTGATCACTTACCTCACTCTCTTTATGCTTCAATTCAACTTTTGAACCTAAGCTGCCGAGTTCAGTCTCCAAGTCAAGTGCCTGCTTCTTTGTTGGATAAAAGTTACCGTCTATCGAACTGAAAGAAGAATGCAAAGCAATTACACGTCTCAGATCCCTGCGGCCATTGCCCGTATTTCAGCTGTGTGACTTTATCTTTAACAGGTAGAAAATGTGCGCAAGCAGTGCAACGCTCAAATCCACCGTATGGCCGAGGAGCTGTCTGCACTGCAGTTGGTAAGACCCCGTCCTCTAAGGACAAATTCCTTTCATAATCACCCAAAATCCTTTTTTTTCAGTCTCTACCAGACTACTCATCTTTTTTCATTCTATCTCCAACCCGCCCCTCTCCCCCCATTCTCCTTGTTCTCTCTCTCCGCCTCTCTGTAGGAGTGTGCAGATAAAGAGTCTCAGATTGAAAGATCCCTGCGAGAGAGAAAAGCTGCAGAGGAGGAACTGGAGAAGGTTATTTCAACAGAAACCATAAAACCATAGAAAAGCATCTGCTGAATCTTGACACAGAGTTTGGTGTTTGATTAGGTGGTTTCGTGAATTGGTTCGGGCAATACTATTGATTGTTTTCATGTTCTTTGCTTTAGGTGTATAAGGAGGGCAGGGGCGAGCCAGAATACAGGAAGATTGAGGCTCTTCATCACAGGTGTCTGAATGCAGAGAGGATGAAGGAAGACATGAGCTTGACTCTACAAAGCACCAAGAACAAATTAAAAACGATGGAGATGGAGTAAGTGCAGTAGTTAATACTTTGTATTTATGGCAGGACGTTGAGGTCTCCACCTTTGATCACTTCCACCCCCGCACATCCACTGGCACTCAGAATGACAACTGGTGTTGCTCCTGTGACTCTATCTGCTGCAAATAATAACAGTGTTTGTCTCCGTCTTTCTCCTCTTTCTCTCTTGATCTCTCTGTCCATCTGCAGCTACAGCGAGGAGCTGTCCCGGTGCCAAGAGGAGGTGAGGCGGCTGCAGGGCTCTCTGGCTGCAGCCCGGGACGACAGCGTTAATGTCAGTGAGGAGCGGCTCCAGCTGCAACAGGAGAACTTGAAGCTCCGGAGGGAGATGGATGAGCTCCGCAAAGCCTCCCTGCTGCTCCAAAAGAAGGCCAAACAACAGGTGACTTAATAATGGATAGTAATAGAATCGGTTGAAGGAATAGGTGCTTTCTACAAGAACAGCCAGAGGGTTTTATATATATATATATAGCATATATATCTTTTCAAGTCATGTGACCTGATGACATTTTGTAGCCCTGGATGCAGTCGAATCAGTCAACTTCTTTCCAGCATTAGCATTGTGTTAGGAGCAGCATGCATCACGTTAGGTCAGCGCTGAGCAGAGCTGCATAAAGTGTAATGCACCTAATGGCTCCAAAATTAATACCTGCGTTTGTATCTGGGAGATTTTGGCCTCATTTGTGTCTTCCATCTTTATATTGATCATTGACTCATTGATCATATGCCTGATTTTTTTCAACATTGGAAAAAATTCCTGGATGTGCCCCTAACCCTGATCTGCATCAATATTTAAGGTGTTCTTCCTTGACCCATACCACATCTCTCCACTAAGTTTCATGATAATCTACCCAGTCCTCTTTGGGTAATCCTGCTAAATAAAGTAATAAATACTTGCATAGGGGGCATGGGGAATTTAACACAGGTTAAAAACAGAGAGATGATGAATGAAAGACATGGTTGACATTTGACACACAAGACATGCTTGCTTAAAATCAACAGATAATGTAGAGTTCATTTTTATTGGTTCACACAAGTTTGGATTGTGAGGAGTCTGCATCTATTTAAATGAATGTTGGATCAGAAGAGTGAACTCATGTCTTCATACCTCCTCACTCTGCTGCCCTGCTCCAGGTGTCTCAGGTGGAGCACGAGTACAGCCTGAAGGAACAGGGGCTCGACGCCCGGGTGAGGGAGCTGGAGGAGAGCAGCCGCAGCTCCACCATTGATCTGACGCGCCTCCTCACAGCACAGCAGAAGAGCACTCAGCGCTGGAAGGAAGAGGCCAAGAACCTAGTCCAGGCCTTCGAGACTAAAATCACAGGCCTCAAGTAAGAGCCCATGAAAAGAGATAGAGTAACATGACAAAAGAAAGGAAAGATGGATCGAATATAGGATAAACTTCAAATAGATGGGGAACCTGAATGTTTTTTTTGTGCATACTCTGACAACAACTGTTAGTGTGGATTTACTGGGTACTTTCCACGTGTAGATAAATGTGAAGCAGTTTGGTGCTCAGAGAGAATAAGCAGGCTGAGCAAATGTTTACTGGTTTAATAAACAGCCCTAACATAACCATTCTAATGGACCCCTGTGGTTAAATGACAGACCGTTCAGACAACAGACTTACTACTCCCCAAGATGAGACTATTTTAAAATACATGAAATATTAATTAACTTAAAAGGGAGTGCTCTTTAAAGTTGAGCTTAAACTGTCTTTATTGAATAAGAAAATAGTGCTTCTGATACCTTAGTGCCTGGAGACTTTTTTATTGTGAGTTTTATCAAGAAACAATGGATCAAAGATAAAACAACAGCTAAGGTGGAGAGCCAAAGATTTTGATAAGTAGAAAACAAAAATTGACTTAGAACTTGAAGTTGTTTTGCCCTCAGCAACAGCTGTACAGTGCGGAGATTCATTGGAAATATTGAACCTTCTGAGACACTTGAAAATAAAGCTTTATAAATGTTTTTTTTTTTGTCTATGAAAGGCAGCTCTGCTCTTATCTATTTTTTTTTATTATTCTTTATACGTTTGTTTCAGGGGAGAGCTGAATCGGCAGAAGCAGCGTTCACACGATCTTGAGATGCAGCTGGAAACCGATCACAACACCATTACTGAGGTATGTGTCACAGAATGTACCAAGATGAGATGGTCACCATGAAATTCTTTTTTGATCTTATAAGGGGAAGTGTGAGATGTTTGTCCTTCAGTGTAGGACACTGTCTTCTACCTGATGGGAAGAGCTGCCCTTTGCTGTCCAGGCCTTTTCAGCTGATCTTAGACTCCGCAAATGTCAGGCCTCCTTTGTATTTGCACTCCTCAGACCAGCAGCTACAAAAGGCAAGAAGCAGGAGGGATTTTAACAGAAACCTGCAAGATTAGCATTAAGTGGCGGGCATCTGGCAGCGTGTCAGGGAGAGTTTGAAAAGTTTAAGTTCACGCTGTCCATTCGATCTACTTTACCTATTCGAGAAATACGACATAATTAGTTGGAAAGGTGGTTAAGTAAATGTGACAAGAATAATTGGAGCTCACGCAGACGTCTGAGAGGTTAATTCACAGGTTCAGAGAATGTATTATGATGCACATGCACAAGACTGATGCCAATTAATAATATGAAGATTCACAGTTTCCTGCATGTTTTCCACATCTGTAAATAGCCGCCAAGAAAGCATGTCCACCGAGATAGATGCCGATAATTGCACCATGTGTTCTCTCGTTGCTTGAGGACGTCGGAAACAAAAACTTCAACTCTGTAACTTTTGTGCGCTTGACTTCATGGAACTAATTGATATGCGTGTGTTTGTGCAGTACGAGAGGCAGCTAGCAGAGTATCAAGAGAAGTCGAGTCGTCTCCAGAGACGACTGACATACGCGGAACAAAGGGCAACTACTGCAGCACAGCAGGTATGGGTAACTACTGAGAGAAGTGGTGACATTGTGCGACTCTTACACGGAGGGATCTGTATTTCTCCTGTTCTCTTGTTATCTGATTGAACAATGAAGATATTCATCGCTTGCATTTTTTTTTTTACAGCTGAGTATGCTGGCATTGCAACAAAGGAAATTGCCCGTGGTGGATCCAGAGACTTTGTGATGTTTACTTTTACTATTAATGTACTGGCCAAAGGCATAAAACAGACATGCTCTTATTATTGCCCTGGTGGTTATATGACTACAATATGTCTTAATTTTATTAACCAATGTGTTTCCAATGGTTTTTTATCAAGCATTATTTAAATGTATATGTCTGTTAAGTAGTATACAGGTGCATCTAATAAAAATTGAATATCGTGGAAAAGTTTCAATATTTTTGATTACCTATTTATACAGTTTACAGTAAATATTGTATCTCTTGGTCTGGATCAGTACACATAACCATAGTCATGAGGGAAACTGCTGATTATCGACAGCCTCCACACAGAGGGTGAACCACAGCTGACTAAAAGGGCAGGCTGTTGGCAGAGTCCTGCATCGATGCATATTCATGGAGGTGACTGGAAGGGATATGGATGGCAGGAAAGGGTGCACAACCAACAGGGATGACTGCAGCCTTGAGTAGTTTGTTAATCAAAGCCGAGTGGGAGAGCTCCACAAGGAGTTGTCTGAGGCTGGAGTCAGAGCATCGACCGCCACCAGGCACAGGAAATCGTCCTAAGTCCTCTTTACAGATGAATATAATTTATACATTTCATTTGGAAATGAAGGTTCCAGGGACTGAAGGAGAAGTGGGGAGGCACAGAATCCCAGCTGCTTTAGGTCCAGACAGTGTATAGTTGAGAAATTTGGGGTGCCATGTCATCTGCTGCTTTTGGTACACCGTGTTTTATCAAGTCCAAAGTCAACGCCTGTCTACCACAAGCTTTTAAAGCACTTCATGCTTCCTCCTGTTTACAAGTTTAATGATCGACTCCATGCATTGATTCAGTAATTTGAGCTAAAGGAGCCCCGACCAAGTATTGAGTGAAGAAATTAAGATATTTTTCTGAAGGTCGACATTTTGATTGATCCTAAGAAATACTATGTTTTTTTGTGATACAACAAAATACCCCTCAGGAATAATAAAAAAATAAATAATTTCTTGACTTGATACAGGAGTTTTAACTTTCATGAGCTGTGAGCTGAAATCATAGAAATTAAAACATAAAATACTTATTTATTTAAGATGTATTTATTTATTTTACGTCAAATGAAACAAATATATGGAAGGTTCACTTTTTCAATTAAATTACTAAAAATACAACTTTTCCACAATATTGAATTGTTTTAAATGCATCAATATAATGTGATATTTTTTTTTACAATTGCACAATAAATACCTATGAAATGAAGTGTGCTCTTTATTGTTGATGTACTTTGAACAAAAAATTCAAAATAAAAGTTTTTATTAAAGTCGGGGTGAAACCGGTGAAACCAACGTAAAACCAGCCACGTGCTCTTGTTTGGTTGCGGTGCATGCAGGGAAAGAGTGTTGTTGCTAGGAAACCGTAAACCTGAGCCCGGCACCAGTAACTCCTGGACAAACGGAAGAGATGATTTAATTAAGTTTAAACCTTAAAGCTTTATTAACCCTTCATTTTGGAGCTGGATATGAGTCAGTCAGCAGGTCTGTACCTTTCTAATACAATGTTTACTCAATGGCTAGATGTTCACGGATGTGAAACAAGTTTAGAAGGTTTCCGAGACAGAAGCTCAAATCGTGACAGTGGCAGCTCGTAGAGGCACTTCCGGTGGCAGCAGAAACTGCCACTGATATGTAAAGACAGTTGTTAGGGTGGCCAACCGTCCCTTGAAAAACGGAATCGTCCCGTATTTAGAAACAATAGCACCCGTCCCGTATGAGCTGAAAAGGGACGCACTTTGTCCCGTATTACTGTGAGATTTAAAAAATGGTCAGTAAAATGCCAATGGTAAATGAATAACAGCGCGCTTTATTTGAAAATTTACGGTAAACTTGTTCCCAGGCAATGTCCTGCTCTGGGATCAATGAGCTGACAGCATATTCACACACGAGTACGATTATATAGAATATGCTTATCCCATTGGTCGAGGAGCTACTGTTGCTCGCTTTTTTTTTCTCTTTTTCAGAACCCCTTTCAAAACAAGAGTCCCAACCACCAACCTGCTTATAACAGGAACTACACATTAATTTTCCATAATAAAGCCACTAACGGGACAAAAATGTAGAAACCTGTAGCATATCCCCCGAAAGATGGTCAAGACTTTCAACTGATGTTTTCAGGTTTATTTGAAAGTTGATTGAATGTGTGAAAAACTTTTTAATAATATTTACTAAGCATTTTATGGGGCCAAGTATTGTGTCATCATATTGATGAGTAATTGTGTTTTTTGAACTGCATATCAAAATTAAGTGATATTACTGCTGGATACGTGTAGGCTCTATCACATTCACATAACGTTCTGCCATCAAAAAACTTTTGAGGACATCATTTTTACTTTGCACTGTAAAAATGTGCAACAAGTACTAAGTGGACACTTCACTGCATTACCATCTGTACATATTTTTTTTCCATATGAATATTTATGTAGCCTATAGTCAATGGATGATGATGCTTAATGACAGAAATTGGAATCCTGCTTTCTTTTGAATGAGTTACATAAAAACACTAAATTTTGCTATGACTTTACTCCTCTGTCTGAAATAGAAAGATGGTGAGAAGCTGTTATTAATGTATCATTAGCCAATTCATGTTCGTGCCTTTTGAACTTCAATATTTTTTATTATTAAAGTCACTTACAACCCAGTCCTTACTACAGAACCTGTAGTTGTAGCAATACCAATGAGCTGATCTCGGAGCCACACTTTTTATAACTCGCTGCCATGATCACATTTTTTTACTCTAACCATAAAATATATGTGTAGGTTCGCGAAAGTCTTGGGATTCTCACTGTGTTTTTATTCCACAGATTTATAGTTCTTGAATAATCGCACGTTGTTCGAGGGCTTTACTAGAGTGTAACCTTCTCTTTTCCAGTGTGTTTAGCGAGGAAAGATTCCGATGATGAGTCAGATGTAAACATAAAATAAATAAATGTGAATGTCTGTCATCAAAAGCAAGGAAATACATATTTGTCAGGTTGTACTTGGTAACCTTGATGAAGATATGATTGGTTAGCCAGGAAAGTATAAGTAACAGTTTGCTTTATTATCAGTACCTTTCACTTTAATTCAACAGGATAAGCCAGCCTGTATCAGTCTTGCTGTTCATGGAGTCATTGTCAGTTAACTGAATTCATATAAATACTGAAGACATGAGAATAAAACTTGGTTAAAAGTAGTAGGTCAGCAGCTTTTCTTTGTGTACAGCTTCGTTCATCATTTGTCTAGTATATTCACTGATGCTTTTACACCATAGAAGTCCAATTTGAATGTTCCTATGGATGTGATTGTATTTAATTAAGAGTTCTCGGAGAATCCCTATGAGATCCCTTCATAAGGAAAACATTTGGGCCAACGTCACTTATGATAGTAAATAAAACTGTAAATGGAGAGTGAGCCAGTTCCTACCGTTACGAAACACTTTGTTGCTTTGAGGTATTTCCATCTTCTTTGCTAAAGTTGTAGTCAATAAATTGCTACATGAGCAGTGGCATCTCTGTGCATCATTGCTATCGTGGAGTTATTCACCATCTGATGTAAAATTTAAGGCAAGGATAAATATGTACATTTCTCCTTTGGTTTATCACAGTTTACTGGTCCCACTGTAACTGATACTGCTAATACAGTGTTTCCCACCTATCCATAGACACCAAGATCATGCATATGGATCTGATAGATATGCAACTCTTCTTGATTCATTTTGAGTCCAACCCCTGAGAGCTATCATACTATCTAATAAATCATAATCCAGTATACATCTCATGGAATAAAATCACAAACAGTGCCTCCAGCTGCCTCTCAACAGTGTTGAATCCAAGGCAGCTAAGGTGGCTGCTTCCAAACCGTGCGGTGTCAAAGCCTCTAAACATTGTTGCATAGTGTGGCATCAAAGGCAACTGCGTTTTCATATCAGAAACCTGTTGCCACGAATCAGAAACCTGTTGCCTCATATCAGAAACCTGTTGCCACAAATCAGAAACCTGTTGCCACATATCAGAAACCTGTTGCCACAAATCAGAAACCTGTTGCCACATATCAGAAACCTGTTGCCACAAATCAGAAACCTGTTGCCACAAATCAGAAACCTGTTGCCACATATCAGAAACCTGTTGCCACATATCAGAAACCTGTTGCCACAAATCAGAAACCTGTAGCCACAAATCAGAAACCTGTTGCCATTGACACGATTTGAGTTTGCCCTTACTGAAGTTTGCTGCTTTCAACGTTTAAAAATAACGTTAGACAGTTAACTTAGCTAGCATTAAGCAAGGTAACACAGATACATGCATGTATTGTTTGCATCAATGTAAATGTAAAATTTGTATGTATTAATGTACTTAAATTCCGTTCGACACACAGACCCTGAGCGGCCTCACAAGCTCCCCAAACTGAGTGTCTCCACTGTCCCAAGGTCCCCACTCCATGTTAAAGACCCAGAGGTATGACTTTAAAATAAAACAAGTCAACTTTAGTTAAGTACTTCTTTCTTTTTGCTAAAACCCAGTGACTTTACTCGGATGTTACCACTGCACTTTAGCTTAGTCTCAGACCCAAGATCGTTTTTAAAGGACATTTTTAAAAGATAAAATGAAATAATTTTCTGGAACAAAATCACAAAATAGACAACATACGTAGTTAACAAAAACATAACAACATAACATGAATATTCAGTAACATTAATTCACTTACATTAACATGTAATTTCAACTGTGGTGTACTGCTCCTCTGTCTCTGTCCCACAGCTTGTGTCGACCATGGCCTCTTCTTCTCCCAGAGACTCCCTACAAAGTCCAAGCAAGGGAAATATGTCCAGTGGTAGGTCCGGCTAATCCAGAGCCTTTTTGCTTTTATGGAAATGTGCTAATCAAGTCAAATAGTATATAATCCAAAACTCTGGGTAAGTCAACTCTTAAGTGTTAATGTACTTACATCCCTTTTGACACAGAGGTCCCTGGGCCGCCTCACAAGCTCCCTGAACTGGGCCACTCCTCCGTCTTCCCAAAGCCCCCACTCCATATTAAAGACCCAGAGGTATGACTCGGCAAACAAAGATGTAACTCAATGAGATATCATCCACTCAAAATGTGGTACCTCCCATATTATTAACATATATTAACCTTGTCTCGGAATCAGATTTGAAAGTATACAGGTATGAATCTTTTGTTAATGTCCGTTTCCTCTCCCCAATGTAGGCTGTGCTGAGAAGGCGTGTGAAACGAATAAAACCCAGTCGCAAACACTTAGACAACCTAAAGCGGATGCATTTTCCGGGCTGGGCACCTTCACCTAAACAAATAGGGCGGCCACACAGGCCCCAGAAACAGTCGCCTGTCCACCTACCTCCTCTGCCGTCCACTTCAAAGGTCAGAGACATGCAGGCACAAGAAGAAAATCAGCATGATTGAAAATGCCAATAGTATAGGATGCACATATCCATGAAAAGTATATCTGCTCTGAATTTATTTCATAAATCAAAATCAGCGCTAAAACCTGTTAAATTATAGCATTTTTTGTAAAATGATTTGTAATCAAGCTTTCGACAGCTTGAACAGTTGAAAAAACATGGTATTAATCAAAATGGTTTTCAGAAAATCAAGCTTTTCATGCAAATGGTTGAATTTTTTTAAAGGCATAAAGAATGTGGAGTTAATTTCCCATAAATGAGCTGAATTCATCTTTCCTTGTGCCTCTCAACTGCTCCTTCTCAGGCGTCGCAGGATGTGGAATCAACACCCAGTCTCCCTAAACGACCCTTTTCCATTAAGGCTGGTAAACATGTGGTTCCTGGCGAAGTTAAACTTTATGAGTACAGCAAAGATGACTTCATGATGATCGATGAAGATGGCGTGGTAGTCGTGCGTGGAGACGAGTATGAACATGTGACCATCGACCGCTGGGAAGAGGAGTACAACTACCACTGCAAGATGAGCTCCATCCGTTTCTTTGCCCTCTTCGAAAAATGGAAACCTTTCTATGTCTGGCGCTCAAAAGTCCGCCAAAAGAAGTTTCATTTGGCCCGGGAGTCCCTGCAAAACCGCCTGTTCTTTGTCAATCCGGTATGTCACTGGGTGCATAAACCAAGGTCTACATTTAGTCACCAACTGTCATAATGATCTTGAATAAGGAACATCATATACTGCATATGGTGAAACAACAAACTCACTCTTCATCAACTTAAAACCCTAAAATGTAAGGATCTGGTTGACTTCAAAACTGTCCAAATTATGTAAATAAAAAAATAATATTAATACCCATCAGTATCCAAAAGTTGTCTCAGGTGAGCGAAAATCAGCATGATCAAATAATTAGTGATAACCAACCAAAATATCCCTGTATGACAATAATATAAGTCAAACTATGGAGTTATTGTACAGTGGAATGGAAAACATGCTGAACATTGGATAAGTTTAAATTAATGTTTAAATATGACATTCTGAATGGATATATATAATAGAGCGGGATGTTAAGTTTTTCCTGTTGCAAATATGTCACATTTTGTCTTTATTTGGATTGCCTTTTTTTCTATTTGCTCGAAATGCTCTATTTCTTACTTTATGTCTAGCTTTATTTGACTGACTTGTTCTGAGTGGTGAATGGGAACTGAAGCAGAAAGCTTGAATGTGTATTTTTCACCTACATCTCGAAAAGACAAATTATAAAGAAGGGGTAGCACTCGATATCACTCACTCTATTCCTACTCTTTCGAATGTAAAATGTGCACTTAAAAGAATAGTTCACCCAAAAATGAAAATTCACTCATTATCTACTCACCCCTATAACGATGCAGGGGGGGATGAAATGTTTGAGTCCACAAAACACTGCTGGAGTTTCAGGGGTAAACAGTGAAGCAGCTGAATTTAATACAACTGAAGTTATTAGGGATTTATCTTCCTCCATACTGCTCGTGTGGTGTCATCAAAGTGTCCAGAAGCCCCGAAATTCATATTCGACTCGAAACGTCATCATTTACATCTGTTTTATTTTGTCTTGTCTAAATGCATAGATGCACTTTCAAATCAATCATTCATTCATTGTAAATATGGTCACTTTGAGAAACGATCTTGGAATGAACTTAAGAAGTATGGGTAAGATGTTTAACCTGTTAACACATGTGTATCTCTTACAGTCTTTAAGTCCTGCACTGATAGACATCAGGAAAATGTCTCACCAAATCAGCGACACGAGCTTGTGTCACATTGAGAAAAAACACACTTACACACTGCAGGAGTTCCAGGACACGCAGCTCAAACAACTGCAAAAGGTGCAATACTACATTCATACAGCACTTGGCTTTAATACTTGTCCTATGTAAGTGCATTTGGTTTGCATGTGTCCTCAGAAACTCGTTGACTTCATGTATTTATTCCCATCAGATTTCGAATGACTTGGAGAAGTTTGAAGCCCTGGTTAAGGATGTGACACTTAGTGCCTGTCTCAACTTCTCAATGGAACCTCAATCCAATTCGGATGACCCAAGTGCGTGTATACAGTGTACACATATGAACATGATTCAATGTGCATACATAGACTTCAGTATTGAATGTTTGATACAATTCTCTTTTTGACCCAGATGATCAAATAGACAAGAAACTGCTTATGGGAATCAACAAGACGTTTCTCTCCGGCCGCCTTGTCTGGTGCGTTATTTAATGAATTTACTTCCCTTCTATACTGTTAACTCTCTGTCTCTATTCATGTACAAGGCATACCCCCTTCTCCTTTTTCCAAAAGGATGAAAGATGTTTTGACATGTTGTTGGTGGAGAACAGGTTTCATGGAATTAATGAGGACTAAATTCCACTCTCCATTCTTCTTAACTAACCTGGCAGAATGAGGCAGTTGAATTAAACAGCTGTTTTGAATAAAAGCTGTGCACTTCTTACAATGACATGTCTATAGCATGAACCAGTCCAACCCGTCTGTCTCTCACATACTCAGCTTCATCCGTCTTGTTGACTATATGGTCGTCAAGACCCTGCACTCCTTGGTGGTGAATGCAGTGGCCAAGCTTCTGGCTGTGCTCCAGGAGCAGGTAGATCTAACACCCGGCAGCGCCATCATTCAGAGCTTGAGTCAGCACTCTGAGACCACCACTGACCCTGTGGATCAAGAGATGGATGGGAAGGTAGGGTGTTTTTTCAGTATTTTAACCAGTGGAACCATCACTTTAAGCAGACACAGAGAATTTCTCAGTTTGGTCTTGATGTGTGTTTGATTTGTGTGTCTTTGATAGTCTGATGAGTCAGAAACCCCTCATGTCCAACCTTTGTTCATCTCTGAGTTGATGTTGGACACAAACGCTCTGACCTTCAAACCCAGCGAAGAAAACTTTCAGGTGTGTTTCCCAAATTATCATGAATAATTATACTTTGGCTTATTGATGAACTCCAATATACAGCTACTCCTGTACAGATTGCGAATGTGTTTTTCCCTGTTTTTTTTATTTCACAGGAGACTATTGCAGAGGTCATTGGGGAGTTTCAGAAGACAGTGCTGTCGGTTAATACATTTGCGACCGATCCTGATTTTGATTCAGTGACACAGCCTGGAGAGTTTGAGGTAAGAAGAACTAGGTATATTGAGAGTAACTTAGTTTGTATTTGAATGTTTATATTTGAAAGTATTTCAATCGTTATTTGATTTTACATATTCTTGTGGTCTTATGCTTTCACTTAAAATCCTGCGCTCACATTTAAGTAGCTCCTACTTTGGCTAAGATTTGCTCAGCTTGTGCTCAAATTGTGAGCTTGTACTCAGATTTCCTGCGCTCAATCTGCCAAGTGTAATGTTGACAAATTAAATGGTCCCACACTTATTTCGGATGTAATACTTTTACTTCTCTAAAAGTCCTGTAGAGCTGGTTACTTTCATCAGGTCGATGCACTCCTACCCTCCATGGCTCTATTATTACACCTTCATGGAGCAGGAGTCCAGTAGATCCCTGGTCAACATGGAGCAGCAAAATCTATTATGTTAGGGGAACATTGCTGCTAACAACTATGACAACAAAATAGACGCTTCCCATGTTTTTTACCCCACTGTATTTTTTGGGGAACAATACCATCAGCAAAAGTAACCACAACAATGGAGGGACAATTTAATTTATCCACAGTCCAAAGGGTTTTGATTGAAAGCATTACAAAATCTGAGCCTGAAAGCAATAAGTCCTGCTCTTAAACTGAAAGACCAGGCTCTTGAATAAAGAGGAAGAAACCCATAGTAATAAGTGTGTAATCTCATCTCTGTGTCTGTGCGTTTGTTAACTTACAGATACTGGAAAACAAATATGAAGATGGCCCCAGTTTGGAATTCATCATGGAAACTGACAGCTACCTTCAAAGCATCATCCGAAAAATCATGGTAAACTTTAACTTTTCCTTTGTGCTCCATCAATGCACAATGTGCTTTGTCTATACAGTACTGTTTGTGTGTGGACCTTATTTATTTGTTGTTTTTTTCCTCTTAGGAATCACTGCAGGCTGCCTTTGATGCAGCAAAAGTGTACTCGCAAGAGTTTGAGCGTTTCCGAGTGTTCTATAAGGAGAACGAGAGTCTGGATCTGGATGCGATGCAGCAACATGAACAGGGTGATGCCCAGCATACATCAACATAGACATTATTTTTGTAACACATCTCCCACTCACAACACAAAGAGCACTTCAGTTGAGAACAGTGCTGGTTTTTTCTTTGTTCCTTGGCATGAAATATGCCTTTGTTACTGGCGAACAGAAGCATGTGTTGGACACGTAACAAGTTACCAACTGTAGTTTTGTCGAAATTAAACCAGCTTGCAGAAGTTTTTTTTCTTCAGAAATATCAATCAATCAAATTTTATTTGTATAGCCCATATTCACAAATTACAATTCATCTCATAGGGCTTTAACAGGGTGTGGCATCCTCTGTCCTTAACCCTCAGCAAGATTAAGGAAAAACTACTAAAAACCCTTTTAACAGGGTAAAAATACGTAGAAACCTCAGAGAGAGCCACATGTGAGGGATCCCTCTCCCAGGACAGACAGAA
Source organism: Pleuronectes platessa (assembly GCF_947347685.1). NCBI lineage: Eukaryota > Metazoa > Chordata > Actinopteri > Pleuronectiformes > Pleuronectidae > Pleuronectes > Pleuronectes platessa. Next base: position 24,095,001 of record NC_070628.1, on the reverse strand, counting down.
GTGCAATCTGCCCTGGATCTGCGGGTGATAAAGCAAAGGGATTCCGGGGGAAGGGGGATAGGGATGGAGAAGAGGAAGGAGAAGCTGGAAAGAGAAGCTCCGTGTGTCATGTGTCATAAAATAGAAAGTTACGTTCTTCCGCACTAATTAGCTCTAACTATAAGCTTTATCAAAAAGGAAGGTTTTGAGCCTACTCTTAAACGAAAAGATGGTGTCTGCCTCCCGAACTGAAAGTGGTAGATTATTCCACAGCCGAGGGGCTTGATGGCTAAAAGCTCTGGCTCCTACTCTACTTTTAGAGACTTTAGGGACGACAAGTAGGCTTGAATTCTGGGAGCGGAGTGCTGTAGTGGGTTTATAAGGTACTAACAGCTCTTTAAGGTAAAAAGGCGTTGCATTATTAAGGGCCTTGAAGGTGAGGAGAAGAATTTTAAATTCTATTCTAGATTTAACTGGAAGCCAGTGTATCGGTGCTAATACTGGAGAAATGTGCTCTCTTTTCTTGGTTCTCGTCAGGACACGTGCTGCGGCATTTTGGACAAGCTGTAGAGTCTTTAACGACTTACTGCTGCATCTTTTTGTGAAAGGACATGTCTAATTTTTGAAATATTACGCAAGTGGAAAAAAGCGGTCCTAGAAATTTGTTGGCTTCAACTTTTTCTAAGATTTTAGACATGAAGGGTAGATTAGATATTGGTCTGTAATTGGCTAAAACCTCTGGGTCTAGGGTGGGTTTTTTGAGTAGGGGTTTGATGACAGCTATTTTAAAAGACTGTGGTACATAACCTGATGATAATGACAGATTGATTGTATTAAGTAACAAACTATCAATTAGGGGCAGGATTTCTTTAAGTAATTTTGTAGGAATGGGATCTAAAATAGAGGTTGTTGGTTTAGAACCTGAGATTATTTTGGTAAACTGATCACGGGTGATCAGAGAGAAGCTGTCTAAGTAATGGGTAGGATTCTCAGCCGTTTCTGAGATCTCTGTTGTTGTGAGGGTATTATTCCCAATTGAGGGCAGGAGATGGTTGATTTTATTTCTAATAGTTTGAATTTTATCATTAAAAAAGGTCATAAAGATATTGCTATTTAGGGATCGAGGAATACTGGGTTCGGTGGAGGGGTGACTCTCTGTCAGCCTGGCTACAGTGCTGAAGAGAAACCTGGGGTTGTTTCTATTCTCTTCTATTATGTGCTATAGGTAACATAATCATAATATGATTATGTTACCTATAGCATTGTTATGCAACTGAAAGCAGCCTGTTTAAAAAACATCTCTCTGTTGGTTAATTCAACTTTTGTGGGAAGGTATGCATTCACAAGCAGCAGTCACAAAATCAATGCTTACTTTATCACTATCACATAGATAATTCACTGTTTTTGTGGACCATAAATTACATCTTTTAGTTGTGCTTACAAGTGTAGCTCTAGGTATATGCATATATCTATATGGAATCATATATAATCACTACCATTTGTATTATTACAATGGTTGGGGGTTTGACAAAGGTTGTAAGAGACATGTACAGCATTGCTGCACAGCAGGTTAGACAGATAAAAAGGCACAAGGAAAAGTGAGAGGGTGGACTGTTTTATCCGTGCACTTGTGAACAGTTGGGGAAACATACTGTGAGATAAAAAAGGGAAAACATGAAAGACAAACATTGAGTGAACACATATGACTTGTAGTTAATGGGCAGAGCAAGTAGAGTAACACGTGTGGCTTTGTTACACTGATGACTTTTGTCCTAATTTCACAGGTTTGTCCTTCTTTGAAAACGCACTGAAGTTATACCACAGTGAATGTAGAGAGACCGAAGACATCCAGCAGAAGAAACATCTGGGTTTACTGCTGGTTGACAAAACAAAGCTCAAACAGAAGCTTGTGGCTTCCCCCCTGCGCTGTCTGGAGGTGAGGACGAGCATACAGATGCGTTGATTGTCAATGAGTTTAATTATTTGATCATGACGAGCAAGTGATTCAAACAAAAGGGCAGTGAGGACTTTCAGTGTTAATTAAACATAACTTAAATGTAAATTGTAAAAGAGAGGTCCAGGGATCCGTTGGAATAAGTACTATAAAATATTCAATAAACACTACAGAAAAAGTATTAAATACACAAAAATATTAAATCCATCCTCCAGGTCTTCAATGAGATGCTCACCAAGCTGGCCAAGAGGAAACTAGATGCCATCATCAGTGAGGCATGTGACGCCCAGTTTAAACTTGAGTTTAGTCCCACTACTACCGCTGAGTTAGCCAGCTCACTCATATTCCTGGATGAGATACAAGAGAGGGTAAGACTTAAATATCATGTTTGTTAATCGTATTTTCTTTCAACATTGCTCTGCACAAATGTCCCCACCTGTGACTGTAGACTTTCCGTGGCCAATAACAACCATACTGTACATACATCAAATTGTAAAAATCTTTGATTCATATTGCACATTTCTGTCAATTTCCCCAACCACCTCCTTTACATTTGCTATCTGACTCTTCCCCTTTCCTTTTGTTCCTCTTACCAGATTACAGAGCTGGACGAGGAGCAGGAGACCGTGTGTAAGATGTACAATCTGATTAACAAGTACTCGGTTCCCACGCCACCCGAGGACATGATTGTCTTCGCCACCTTGCCATCTTCTATTAACTCTCTGCACATGCTCATTGATGAGGCAGTGCTAGATCGGGAGTCCAGCATGGATAAGTTGTGCACTTCTCTAAGCAAGGCCATAAAGCAGCTGAACCGGGAGGTCATGGAAACCAAGCTGAAGTCACAGGTACATGGAAAACCTCTGTTACCTATTTACACACTTACAAACACAAACTTTGGGACTGTACAGCGTTTTTTTAGTTCTTTTCACTTATGACTAACTTATCACTCCATCTTTACTTGTTTGCCGTGTGCCTTCTCATGTGTAGGATCCACAAATCTTGGACATCAATGCAGATTCCTCCAGAGTGCGTCTGCTGCTGGAAAAGATCCATCTTTCTATGGATGAGATGCAGGCCCAGGCTTCTACCTACACATCCTACCAGAAGAAATTCAAGGTGCTGTAATTCTTCAGATTCAATTCTCCTTTAAACACAGCAAGACACAAAATATATGTGTTACAGTTTTCCAAAATAACAAGCCCGCTAATCCAAACCAGTTTTCCTTCTCTACATACAGATGGAGGTGACCAAGTTTGACACCTTGGAGGAGCTAACTGCAGATTTAAGGCTGAAGCAGCTGCTGTGGGACTCTCTCGAGGAATGGGACTCTCTCCAGGATGTGTGGCAGCAGGTGAGGTGCACGTAAAAAGACTGAATTGTATGTGCTAGCCTGGACAGGCATATGGTATATTAGACATATATGCAGCTCCTTCTCTTTTTAAGGCTGTTCCTTCATGTTTTTTCCTCAATAGGGCACACTAGAGCAACTGGACATGGAGCAGTTCAACTCACAGATAACCAAATACGGCAAATACGTCGTCCAGCTGGAGAAGGGTCTGCCACGCAACAACGTAGTGCTAAGTCTGAAGGCCAAGGTGGAAGTTATGAAGCAAAGGGTGCGTTGGACAAAGTGTTCTGTAGTGGCTGACATCAATGACAACATAACATGTTGAAATATTGACTGAAAGCTAGTAGTTGTGATGTAGCCAGACTGTTCTACACGACTGCTTTCACCAAATTAACTTCATGTGTTTTTCATCAGCTGCCTGTGATCACTGATCTGCGTAACCCATGTATGAAGCCAGAACACTGGACCAAACTGGAGTCTATTATGAACACCTCCCTGAACGTGACAGAGCTCACTATGGCCGCTTTGGAGGAGCTCAAAATATTCTCCTATGGCACAGAGATACAAGAGGTACCATACAAATGGAGATTCACTCTGCCATAGGATACTCACCTTCAATACACAAGCCAGTTTTACTGAATACCTTTATACTTAAACGTTGATAAACAAGACTAACACAGCACCTTGACTTTCAGATGTCAGGACAGGCTTCAGGAGAGGCATCGGTGGAGACCATTATTACAAAGGTGTGTCGACTTCCTATGAATATATTATGTACCCATTTAGATGTAAGACACCACAGCAGAAGTTACCTCCAACACCTGTTATTTGAATACGAGCTGGTAATCTTTATGCCCACACATGCCAATTTGATGACTTTAATGATGATTCAATGATGACCTCTGCAAATACCTAGATTTCTGTTAAAAAAAGAAAATTGACACTTTTATACACTCAGGTAATGTGGTTGTTAGGCTTCCACAGAACAAGGACCCAATCGCAGACTTAGATGCCAAAAAATACTTCTTTATTTAACAAAAACAGAAAAACCAAGGAATCCAAAAAGGCAAAAAATGACAAGAGCCAAAAAACTGAAAATCCAATTCAATAACTTGGCAAAACAGAATTCCAAAGAGGCTCAAAAAATCAGGGAGTCAAAAATCATACCAGATAACAGAGTTCACAAATAGCAGTATCCAGGCATTGCTTCTTCACAATCAAAAAATGATGAGACAATCCGACAGGGGACAACAGAAAGACTGGGCTTAAATAGAAGGGGAAACAAAGACAAGACACAGGTGAACTAATTAGGCAAACACTCAGGTTGATGATGGGGAACAGGTGAGGGGGAAAAAAGAGCGGGAAGCAGTAGAGGGCAGAGTCTCAGGACAATAACAAAACACACATGGCCTGACATCCCAACCACAACAAGCACACGACAACACAAACAAACAGGGGGAAAGACATGACACAACAAAACACAGGCAGGATGCACAAGGGAAAATGTCTTAAACCACCAGGGTCTTAACAGTGGTGGCATGTGGTGTTTCCAGGTTTGCGACACCGTTTGATTTATGTAGTGGCGTCTGACATTAATCATAGACAATTAAAATAGATTCTTGTGATCTGCCCTCAACTATGGCACTTCCTTTCGCACTAGCTTCATAGTCAGTTTTCAGTAAAAGCAGTAACCATAATTTCACTAAAATGTAACTTTGCAGTATTTAAATTCTATCAGATATACTAATATACAGTGATGAGTAATGTGTACGTCACTGTGTGTAATGGGAATTAAACATGAAAACAGTGGACATGGATATTCTGTTCTATGGTTGCTTGAGTCCAGACTTTTCCCTTGTGATAAATCCCTCTCACCGTGAGTCCAGTGTCACTGGGTTGCCACTATTGAAATCACGCCTGTTCAAGGATCCACATGAGATACACACACGCATAAAGATTTCTTGTAGAATCCATGTTGTTTAACCTCTGCCCTTTGGATGGGCCTTGCAGGTGGAGGACATGTGGAGGACCACAGAGCTGACTGTCCTATCTCATGGCGAAGCCGAGGAGATGTTTATCTTAGGAGGCACGGATGATATCCAGGTAGCAACATGCAGCATACACATGCACACACTCTCTCTTACAGTACATCAGATTGTGTGTTTATTTGTGTTCACCACGTTTGTTTGCTGTGTAGGTACTCCTGGACGACAGCCTTATTAATGTGGGCACGGTAGCATCTTCTCGCTACGTAGCGCCCATCAAGGTCAGGGTGGACAAACTGCTGGAACAGCTGACTCTCCTCAACCAAACACTGGTGACAGCTTAGAACAGATCCCATACCACTGCACTGATCTTACATCTGGCTGCAAGTGATTGTTCTGACATAGCTTTAAATGTAACACAGTAGCTCTCCCTACTGGCTGCAAAAGTAATTGTTCTCTGTTAATGTTTATTGATTCCTTTATTTCAGTTCATGTAAAGACTGAGTAACAGTGTCACATTTAAGACTGTGGTTTAATTACATTATTAATCGTGTGTGCCTCTTTAATTCTCCCTGGGCTCACATTTTCCCATTGGCCACTCTGCTGATGTTCACCCTTCTGTTACAGGATGAGTGGCTAACATGCCAAAGGAACTGGCTGTACCTGGAGAGTATTTTCTTAGCTCCAGATATCAAGAGGCAGCTGCCTGCGGAATCCAAGATGTTTCTTAAGGTGGACAAGACCTGGAAGGAGATCATGGGGAGGGTCAAAAAGATGCCCAATGCACTGAGAGCAGCCGTACAGCCTGGTAGGTGATAGTGCAGCCTGAGTGGAAAAATACTTTTCTCACTCAGGTAAACACCTTTTCACACAACATACAAACAACTCATTTCATCCTATACAGATCTGCTGGAGACCTTTCAGCACAACAATGCTCTCCTAGAGGAGATACAGAAGTGTCTGGAAGACTACCTTGAGTCAAAGAGAGTCATCTTCCCCAGGTAAGCACATGCTTTGTTTATTGTCACACTTTACATTCTACATTTGAAACGTAAGAGTATAATTTACATACCATGTTGCTTTGCATTGACAGTTGACAGTTTTTACTTAACATCTCCTCCCACTGAGCACTGAGTGCTAACGACTATGGTCCTGTGTGTGTAGTGTGCCTGCTCTGATAATCTTTCTTTATCTGTCCCCTGCAGGTTCTGCTTCTTATCTAATGATGAGCTGCTAAAGATCTTGGCCCAGACAAGAAATCCTCAGGCTGTGCAGCCACACCTTAGGAAGTGTTTTGATGCCATTACCCGGCTGGAGTTTGCTTTGCTGCCTAAAGACCCTGATGCTAAAGAAGCAGCACCGCATGCGGAACAGGAGACCCTATACAGCAAAGTGATCCTGTTTATGATCTCTCCCGAAGGAGAGAAGGTCTGTTCGAGTAACCTTAACACATTTTTTCTCGTCACACTCACTGATTGTATTTAATTCCCACTGTTGTTCTCTTGTCCTCGCTGAGAATAAGAGAGGGTAAGTTTGAAGGAAAAAATACTCTCTTGCACTGCCTTTCTCTCCATACAAAACTGCAACACTATTAAACCTTGTCAGCCCCTTAACAATCCTGAAGGACAGCTAGAATAAGGTTGATTCATACATTTAGCAAAAACCTGTACAAGCAGCACTTGAAGAAAAAAATGGACATGCCAAATTCTGATTAAAAATGATACAGAAGTGGGGTTTTATTTTCAGAAAACATAGAATATTTTAGTTTGCCACAAAGTTGAGTAGCAGCTGAATGGCCTCAACTGTCCAATGATCACAAATTCAAGGCAAGACAAGGCAGTTTGATTTACAAAGCCCCTTCCATACACAGAGGTAGATTCAAAGGGTAAATAATTGCTGTGAGAACTGATTCACAGTGAACCCTCAATTAAAGAAAAGGACAAAACACATGTAGTCATGTCCATTACTGTATTCTTCCTCCTTTGTGTGTACGTGAAGGTGGGCCTGACTAAAGGTCTGAAGGCACAAGGCAATGTGGAGGAGTGGCTCTGCAAGGTGGAAGAGGCGATGTTCTCCTCCCTGCGTAACCTCAGCAAGGCCGCCATTGCAGACTACCTGACGAAGTCTAGGGAGGAGTGGGTGGTGGCTGGACATCCATCGCAGGTACAAACACACTCACACACACACACACACACACACACACACACACACACACACACACACACACACACACACACACACACAAACACACACGTAAGAGCTGGTCCTTTTCAATCTTTCAATCTCAGCCCTATGTGGTATTGTGTGTAGTATTACATCTCTGGACATATCAAAACATCATTACATATTATTGCCAGTAAATGACCCTTTTAATTTTACTCCTCTATATAATTTTATAGTAATATATTTTGTGCTATTTTTTTTTATTATTATTTTTTTAGATGATTATTCACTCAAAGGAGCCTTAACTATCTCTCTCTCTCTTTTTTTTTATGGAGGCGTTTAATTTTAGTTTGTGTGTGTATTTTTGTGTCCACCAGGTGGTGCTGACCATCTCACAGTTGATGTGGTGCAGGGATATGGACGCCTGCCTGGAGGGAGATCACGACCACTTTGCTGCCCTGCAGGAATTTGAGCTGGCCAACATTGATGTAATCCTAATAAACACTAATAGCTCTTCAGCTGGCTTTGAATCCCTATAATTTTGTTTCAGATTTGTTGTGACACTTTATTCATGCCCAACTATTTTTAACTTTTTTACTCAAAGATCTTATGTGATTGTTTGCAACGTTTGCATGTATTCCAGAGGCTAATTTCCCTGGCGGCGTTGGTGCGACAACCCCTCCCTGCTTTGCACCGAAATATCATCACTGCCCTCATCACCACCGATGTCCATGCCAGAGACATTGTCACAGATCTGGTCCAGCAGAAGGTACAGCTGTGAAGTATTAGTGCCTTTGTGGAGATCCACACAAACACCATCAAGAAGATATGTTGTCCTTGTCTGTTCTTCACCTGGTTTTATCGGAGCAGGAGCTGACTCAGATCTCTACGTGAGATTTCTACAACTCACAACCTTACAGCAACTTCAACTGTCTGTTTCAGGTGGACACCAGGTCTAACTTTGAATGGCAGAGACAGCTACGGTACTACTGGGACCTGGAAGTGGACAACTGTGTAGCCAAAATGGCTGTGTCCACGTACCTTTATGGCTACGAATACCTGGGAGCCTGTCCACGGCTGGTCATCACACCACTCACGGTAACACAACATATCAAATTAAAGCTGTGCAAGCCAACTGGAAAGACACATTTTATAATCCGGTAGACAAGCTTCCACTCAGAATCTAATAATTACTGTGTGAGATATGTTTGATTTCACATAAAGCCAAAGACATGTTTGTCAATTGTGCGAGTATAGAACAGAAACAGAGAAGACCTCCTGTGTGTTTGTTGCCTTGTTTAATCCCCCCTCTCTTCCATACCTCTCTACTGATCAGGACCGTTGCTACCTTTGTCTGATGGGGGCTCTCCAGTTGGATTTAGGAGGTGCTCCAGCCGGGCCAGCAGGGACAGGCAAAACAGAGACCACCAAGGACCTGGCCAAGGCACTGGCCATCCAGTGTGTTGTCTTCAACTGCTCTGATGGGCTTGACTATAAGGTCTTTGTGTTTCTTATATGCTCTCTTTGCTTATTTTCTTGCTCGGTATTTAATCATTTGTTCCCCTCAGCTCTTTACCTACTCCACATGTTCAGGAGCCTTTGGTTTACTGCAGCTTTTTGCCACCACTCTTGTTTGCTCTGTGTGAAATTGGTTGAGAAGGCGCTCTCCCACTTCGACTGTACCGACTATGTTAAGCCTTTAGATGGCACTGTTGCTAAAGCAGTCAAGACTTCTAGCCTGTGTATTTTTGAAATCACTGATCAGACTTCCCGGAGCCATAGTTGTGTGCTGCCAAAGCATAATTGTAATCCAAATTTAATCCTCTCCCTTTATTCTCTTTGGATAAATTTCCTGTAAGTTATTAATTTGAGGAACATATGTTAGATGTGTGTTAGGGGACGCTAATGTCAGGTGTCATACGGCTGGTCACATCCTTAAATGTTTTGTTTGTATTTATTATATAAACATTTCAGTAGTATGACTCATATCTAAACGAATTGAAACTTTAATATTAACAACACAGGATTAGTTCCTTATATTTCTCCTGAGATAGCTCTCATCTCTTATGATACGTGTGTTATTCACGGTGTCTGTTTGTGCACATTGTTCACCTTCTATTAATTATGATAAGCTGACATTTAACTAAAATCAGTATGTCTGTATTTCATAATCGCCGAAACTTCCGATTGGTCCTTTGACCTTGAGCATTTTTAACGTTAAATAGTGCTGTGTCCTGTGCCTGGCAGTGCAATAAGGCACAACCAGTTCAGCTGAAAGGACCCAGTGACACGACAGCTGGAAAGCAATTCTCTTCTGTCTGCCGTAGTTATTTATTGCCAGAAGACACCTGAAGTATATCAGAGCTGGATGGGGCTTTGATTTAGTGGGTTTAACACAGTCTTCTCTGATTTTATGTGTTAATGCTTTGTTCAGGTCTGGCTCCAGTGTCAGTGTGAGCAGCATTTAATTGTAACATATAATACCAGTGTCCATGAGATGTTAGAACCTTTGAACCAGCGCTTTTGTGCAGTGAAGTGCTTTTCATGTTACTCACAGACATGTTGCGGGTAATACAATGTAATGCAGGCATAATGAAATTAACTGATACCAATATTAAAAGCATGAGACACATTCATAATGCTTCTTTATTTAGGAATTGAATTGGAATTCAAATTGCTGTCACTTTTTAACCAATCGAAATTGTGTCTTCCAGATGATGGGCCGCTTCTTCAGTGGACTCGCTCAGTCAGGAGCCTGGTGCTGTTTTGATGAATTTAACCGAATCAACATCGAAGTGTTGTCTGTGATCGCTCAGCAGCTCATAACCATAAAAAATGCTAAATCTGCTAAGGTATCCCATCATAAACACACCTAACAGACCCTAAACAGTGTTTACAAGGCATCGTGTAAGAATTAAAGACGTTGCTCTGCTGTCCTAACGTGCAAAGTAACACTAAGCTTTTAGCCTCAGTGATCTACAGTCAGTTGACCATTTTACACCTGATTCCACTGGTTTATTGTGATGATGGGCTCCTATCACTTCTATACTGATGTGTGGACGACATCTTTTAAATAAAAAAAACAAGACAAGTGTCCTACACTTTGCATGGCAGAAGCCCATTGAGCCCATTTGAAAATGTAGCCGGTCATCTAATGTATTTTTCATAGCTTGGGTAGCACTGTATGGTAGCACAGGTAACATACAAGTCACTGCCACACATACTTCCTTTTGCAAATATTGAAGACATTATGTTATCTGACTCAACTCTGCTTGTTATTCAGCTGCAAAGATTCCGATTTGAGGGCCGCGAGATCAGACTCGTGAACACCTGCGCCGCGTTCATCACCATGAACCCAGGCTACGCTGGAAGAACAGAGCTCCCTGACAACCTTAAAGCTCTCTTCAGACCCATAGCCATGATGGTGCCAAACTACGCACTTATTGCTGAGGTAAGAGACTCCCCGCACTTGCACTGTCACATATGCGTGCTTGCTGTATTTTTCTCTCTATGCAACAGTTTGTATTCCCTCACTTTTGACCCTCCCTCCAGGTTATTCTGTACTCTGAGGGATTTGAATCCAGTAAGACCCTGGCTCGGAAGATGACCCAGATGTACAAGCTGTGCTCTGAGCAGCTGTCTCAGCAGGACCACTACGACTTTGGCATGAGAGCAGTCAAGTCTGTCCTGGTCATGGCGGGGTCAGTGCCTCACACTCGTGCATTCACTGACACACATGTGCATTCAGTTGTTGGGACATGCGGGCACTCACCTTTTCAGGAGAGTCCCACCAGGACCACAGATGCACACATTGCAACACATTCTGTATATTTAGCTTCAATGTTTTGCTGTTAAAGATGCAGTGTTACATGGAAAAGGTTTACTGTCAGTGATTAAGATAGCAAAGTTTGGTGTCAAACTGTCGTCGATACAGGAAATAGACAGTTAAATGTAAGAGTAAGAACTTGATAGTGATGGCACAGAGCAAACGTTAGAAACACATGACTTTTCAGATGATCCTATTATTTTTAGCTGTTACTAAATCAGATAAAAGAAAAAAGTATTTTTCTCACTTGAGGACAAATTTCCCCACGTGTAATCTGTGTGAAATTCCCTCACTTTGTTAAATCCACATCACGAAGAGATGAGACACATGAAGAGATGAGGTGCAAGATTAAGTAGATGAAATTGGAGACAGCAAAGGCACAGCTGTTCCTGGTGTGCGTGGGCGCATAAGTAGATTCAAAGGGATGCTCCTGACCATACGTAGTGAAAGTGAGACTTTTGCCTGTTGGTTATTAGCTGAAGCTCAGGGAACTGTTGTAATTGGCTTGTGATGCATTGTGTGTCTTTGCCTCGATATTACTCCTCTGTGTCTGCTTGTTCCATACTGAACACACATTCATTATCACCTGCCTTAATGTCTCTGATGGTTTTGTTCTCTCTTTTTTGTAACTGAGTGTAGCCGTCCTGCCACTGTGTAAAAAAATCCAGCTCATGATGAACACTTCTTATCTTTATTACACTAATTAATTTCCCCATTATAACAATAATGTTGCCGTATATTAATTCTTTAATTTAATGAAATGCACTAACTGCTTGGAGAGCTGGTTGTGTTGCCACCTCTTACGTCAAGTCCTTTTTTACCTGTTTTTTCATTTAATAATAATGCTGCAACGATAGGTAAGGTAAGAACTGGGGAATATCCTACTGTATGACCAAGTAAACTGAGGAATGAGGTATATATACAAAGGATAAATAAATTAATGACCAAACAGACAAATGACCTATACACAGCATGAGGAGAAAAAACACTGCTGTTACTAACATTTCCAGCATAGGTTTTTAAATTGTAAAATTATTTTTGTATTTAGTATATTCTGTGTGTGTGTTCTTAGGTCTCTAAAGAGAGAAAACCCCCACCTGAGTGAAGATGTGGTTCTCATCAGAGCCCTGAGGGATGCCAACCTTCCAAAATTCCTCACTGATGATACTGTGCTCTTTGGGTAACCCTGAACTCTGCCTTCTAACTATCCAAATGCGCAAATACAACAACCAAATTACAGGCTTTTTGTTGTTGAATGTGAAAACATTTATTCTTATTGTGCATGTGTAATATGCCACCTTACACACCCCTGCAGTGGTATCGTGTCTGACCTGTTTCCTGGTGTGAGCATCCCTGAGCATGACTATGGTGTTCTGCATTCCACCATCCTGGAGTGTCTGGTTAAGCGAAACCTGCAGCCGCTCGCTAGCATGACCAATAAGGTAGAGTTCAAATGGGAAAAGCAATTATTATTATTTTCACGTAGTTTTTTTTTTAGATTTGTTTAATTTAACTTTGAATGTGTCAATACATCCCATGAAAAGATTAGACTGGCACTCAGTATACCGCAAACTTCTGCCAAGGCCCAACAGTCCCCTTAAATTCAATATATTCAATAAAAACATAACATTAGTCCTCTAAATATACCTAATAATATGTTTCTTTCAGCAAGATCTATTTATTATTCCTTGGAAAAACAATCAATTCGCTTCAAAATTGTATGGGTGCCTTCCTGACCCATATTGCATCTATCCACCAAGAGTAATCAGTTTCTTTGTTTTTGTTTAATCTTGCCTACAAAAAAATTGTCAACATAAACATGGAAAGGCGTGAAAACAAAACCTTGTTGGTCGAGGTTGTAAAAAAAAAAAACAGAACTGTTAAAATTGTCACACAGACGTAACCGAAGAAATGGACAGTATATATTGCACCATAGAACATCTAAAAACATATATATATTTATTTATGCAAATAAATAGAGCTACAAATAAGAAAAACTGATCTGTTCAATTAGTCACATACACAAATAACTGAAGAAATGTCACAGTTTTTGGTCCATATATTATAATGTCAAAGAATCGTAAGACACTTGGCTCAATTATGTGCTTCTAACAGCTGTATGTAAACAAACATGTTCAGATAAAATTCATCGTTGTTTCTATGTTTTCATTGGATTTTTTGACAATAACAATATATGGAAAATATACAATATTTCCTGTCTCTGTTGCCATCTATACATGCAGATATTGATATTTTAATTGTTTTCCTTGACGCGGCTTTGAGGACTGTCCGATTTTTGCCAACACATCAACACAATAGATGTGAATGGAATTTTGTTTGTCTGGCTATGTCTCCTTTTAATAGCCAAACAATATATGGATAGTTTGTCAGATACCCTGGATGTGTTGTCTTCACACATCAGATTTTCCATCTTCTTCCTGTTTGTTCTCGTGACCAGGTGATTCAACTCTATGAGACCATGATAGTGCGTCATGGTGTGATGTTGGTGGGGCCAACTGGTGGAGGCAAGACCACCGTCTACACCATCCTGGCTGACACACTGGAGACCCTCTATCGCACAGTGCACAAGGACAACAACCCTTTCTATCAGCCTGTCAACACCTATGTCCTCAACCCTAAATCTGTGACTATGGGAGAGCTCTATGGAGAGGTACTCAAGATATGAGACTATATATAATACAACAGCTTCTTCACCTCTCTCTCTACGTACATTCATTATTGACCTCCACTTCTCAGGTTAACACCTTGACTCTTGAGTGGCGCGACGGACTCATTGCGTTGACTGTCCGCAACGCAACCAACGACTACAGTGACGAGCACAAGTGGGTGGTCTGCGACGGGCCGGTCGACGCCCTGTGGATCGAGAACATGAACACAGTCCTGGACGACAACAAGATGCTGTGTTTGGCCAACAGTGAGAGAATCAAACTGAGCGAATCCATCCATATGTTGTTCGAGGTTAGATCATTGTGTGTTTGTGTGGTCAACGCACAGGCAAGATTTCAAATTCCTATTCACAGTGTATATACCCAAGTAAATACATAATTCGAGGAGTAGTAGTTTTCATTTCCTTGTTCCTGTTTTACCTGGTATGTCCATAAAAGTGATTACGTATGATTTGTTTTCCAGGTCCAGGACTTAGCGGTGGCATCTCCAGCCACAGTCAGTCGCTGTGGGATGGTATATATTGATCCGGATGAGCTCAAGTGGATGCCCTATGTCCAGACGTGGATCAGTGGACTTGGAGCCAAGGTTGTATATAATATATATTTCTCAAGGTTTTTTAAAGTAAACTGTTTACAGGGTTGGCTAAATGCAGGCTCGTTGTGATAAAGGTTTTGTGCTTGAAATCTCAAGTTAGCGTCACGTGTTTATCGGCTAGTGTTAATAGATTTGTTTCTCAGGGCACAGTTCTTCACTCTTTATCACTGTTCAGGTCGTGGGCATCAAAGACATAAACACACTTTATGTCACTAACTACTAACGTTTCTTCTGTCCACATCATTGCTCTTGTATTCTCTTTCTGTTAAACTGTGGTTGACCGTTTCTGACTCTCTGTGTGAGCTGCTATGTGAACGGTTAAGTCCCTTTTTCACGACAGTACAAGCCGTGGAACCTTAACATCAGCATTAACTTTAATGACGGCACATCACATTAAAGTTTATAGCTTCCAACATTAGCCCTGAGTCTTTTAGGGTCAGTGAGAGTGAGTCATCTCTCCTGTCAACTTTTAACCTTCTCTCTCTCTTGTTCATTGTGTGTCACTCCCTGTCTCAGTGTCTGTCCATCTTTAAGTTGTTTGTTACCTTAGCTGTCCTCCTTGTTTCTGCTGTCTCCTATTTTCTCTTTCATTCAATTGACTAATCTACCCTCTTCATTACTCCATTGTTTTTAACAAAGACCATTTTATTTTTGGGAAGGAACTTTCTTTTTTGAGTTCGAATTTTCTTAGTTTTGGAGTAATTTCTTTTGCATTTGTTGGGGATAATTTTGATTACACTTTAAATACATTTAGGTTCATTAGAGTAAGATCATTAGCATTTTTAATCAATTATGTATTTATTTCCACTTAGAAAATTTAACTAGGGGAGTCTGTCTCTCCGGGGAAGAGCATTACCCCCGATTTAGTGTATTCTCAGTGTCCTCTCCCCAAAAACAGTTCTTTAAACCAAACTCTTGTGTTCCTGTCCAAGTTATTTGTATTGGTTGTGTAAAAAAGATTTACTCTTTCCTTTGCTCAATGTCATCTCTTTCCTTCCATCACTCCTTTCTTCAGCTGCCGGACGCAGTGCGCGAATACCTGTTGGAGCTCTTTGAGCTGTATGTTGAGAAGGGTCTCCGGTTTGTTCTGAAGCATTGCAATCAGGTGATTCACCAGGTGGACATCAGTAAAGTCACCAGCCTGTGCTTCCTGCTCCAGACTCTGCTGCTGGGCAAAGGAGGGCCCGACCTCAATATGGTAATTTCCACTTCAGTTTATGCCCCACAAGTCTATTTATAGAGATCGTAGTTCATCTGTGCAAAAAAAAATCAATGTATGGGCACTGAGAATCATAAATATATGTTGAAGCTGCAGTGGGTGTCAGGATGTTAGTGATCTATTGTACAGTATAAGGCCCAGGAAGCATTTGCGGTCATACAGTAAAAAATATTTAGCCACACACATGCAAACCCCCTTTGAATCTGCTCTGAGTGATTGGATGCATTTGCTTGTGATTAAATCAGTCAGGACAGATGCTAATACCAGGTCTGAACCGGGGTCTAATACCCTGCAGATAATTGGAACCCACCTAAACATTTACATTATCCAAAAGCAAACTGTAAGCTGTGGACACTTAAATTTTCTAATGTTATAACTTAATGAGTGAGCTTCTTCCTTCCTTTCATTTGTGTTTCTTTTGGGGTTAGGATTCCAAGACCATGAAGAACGTAATATGTCAGACCTTCATATTTTGCTACCTGTGGTCAGTCGGTGGCAACCTGAACGATTCATACTGGGACTCGTTGGACTCCTTTGTCAGAGAGCAGTTTGCAGACAACAGCATAGCAAAGGTAATTTATTGCACTCACACCCACAGTTACACACAGGATTAGATTAACTTAATTGCAAGCTTTTTTCAGCTTTCATTTCACCTATAAATACACAGAGGGCCTGATCTGCTAGGGGGTTGCGCGTGTAAAAACGTGTGCAAACTTGATTTCACCCGCGAAAAAACCTGCAAACTGATCTAGTTACTGTGCGTGGACTGCGTGCAGAATAACAATAACTGTCAATTAAGTACGTTTGCCTTAATGAAAATGCAATATCGGGTGTTTCTACCCGAGTGTGCAAAATATTGGGAGGAGTAGATACAAATACTTTAATTTAGCACACGCACTTTGATTTACAAAGCCTGAAAAGAATTGCTGTGGTTTCTACTGGGTCTATATTTAATACGTTTGAAAGGTAGGTGCTAATAGGCAGGGCGATGCGCACGGATGGCTGCAGTTATTGCGGTGAGGAGGAGACGGCAGGAAGAAGATGGTGAGAACGGGTTTCTTCTGCTCGTGTTAACGTGTTTGGATTGACAGAAGCAAAAATAATCCCACTCTTACCAGGGCACTGAAGGTCATCGTCACACCAGATACAGCGCTAACACGTTGCCTGGTGTGCATTATGTTTGCGCCACAATGGCCTGAGTGTCGCGCCTGAGCACTCGTGCCACAGAGGACACAGCTCTCACCTCTTGCACAATATCGGTCAAATGCCTCTCTCTTCCTCACCTGGTTTATTTGCCGAGGTTTTATTATGAGCTAGTTTTTCTTTTGTTCTTCTTCTTATATCCTGCGATCTTCTCCTAATTTCATCGGTTGTTCTTTTTGTTTAACCTACATTATTAACTTTCTCGCAGATACTCTCCCATATCGCGTTTTTTTTAGTTATATTAATATTTCTTCACTGTAGCTCAACCACATGTTTGTTTGCCTCTTACACTTACACTTCCAAATCCATTGCTTTAATTTTCGCTACGCGCTTGTGGTCGCTCTGCTTTCCGTAAAGCAAAACATAATTTAAATACTATTGCCTCTACCATGATTGCACCTATTATCATTTGCACAATTATTTTGTGTAGATCACCCGCAAAACGCCCACAATCCAAACGTGAAATCTGTAATAATGCACACGCAATCTAGAACTCTTTATTTGGTATCTTAGTGGATCAGGCCCAGAATGTCACAAAAACGGTTCTCTGCCACTTAAAGCATATTTTATCCCTCATTCCCATTACTGAGAGTCAAATCTATTTTTCACTGAGTTTGCTGGTATATGAATGAAATATGTAAAAAGGCCCGAAGGTTAGCTCCTATCATATATTACACCAAAGTGCTTTTGACACTGGCACAGCCAATCTGAGAGGGAATTCTTCTTGATCATGTCATTCACTAAAATGAATGAAGACATTAAGAAAGAGCATCCATATTGTACATTTTAGTAATAACTTCAGTGGATTACAAAGAACACATGTCAAAGATAGATCACATAAAAGTAAGGGTGTAGATTCAAGGTTATAAAAGTCCATAAGGTATCATTATTCTACCTTTCCAACTCAAGAGAATTATGAATCACGGGGTTGTGAGAATTTAAAGTAATTTTAAATGTGTAAAGAAGGAGGTGCAGGAATGTAAACGAAACAAAAGGAAACTGGAGGCTGATATTATAAGTCCTTCAGCCCAACAGGATATGGAAAGCTATTTGTTTATAGTGAAATAAGCATTTATTATGCCTTCATGAACCTTTGTTCATGGAGGCATAATATCTTATGGAACATTTCATGTACTTCAAAATGTATTTATCAGCCTGTGAATAAGGGGCTGATGTCGATGTTTGCAACGTCAGAAAATGGTTTATGTGTACAGTTTTGTGCCTTTACCATAAGATGAAGGATCACAGCTGTGAAGCTTGAGGCGAAAGCTTGAGGCGAAACAAACTACTCACGGATGCATGTGAACACACACACGCACCCACACACACACACACACACACACACACACACACACACACACACACACACACACACACACAGGTTCATATGTAACGTCTTGTGTCACAGACAATCTTCCAACGCACTGCATACCAAAGGAAAACAAAGGAAAATGTGTTTTCTTCTATTCTGGATGTCTAAGGATTTTAAAAGAACAACTTGCATACAGTCTAATGTCGACACTACCTAAAGGGTTTGTCTGTGTTTTAATTAATGTGCATCCATATGTGCTGTGTAGCTCCCGAAGAAAGGTACCCTGTGGAGCGTGTACATGAACTTCGACAACAAGCGCTTGGAGTCATGGGAGACGATAATCCCTGTGTTCCAATACAACAACGAGCAGCCCTTTTTTGAGATGCTGGTTCCCACCACCGACACTGTCCGCTACGGATACCTAATGGAGAAACTGCTGTCTGTGCGACGTTCTGTGCTCTTCACTGGCAGCACTGGAGTGGGGAAGGTGAGGATTCCGGGACAGTCACAACAGTGTGGTGTAAACATCTCTAGATAGAAACTGGGTGATATAATTGATGCAAGTTATTTAACAAGATTAATTGGCTACAAGGCAATGGTGATAATAATTTGCCCACGTATGTCCTTTCCAAGATACTAAAGGGACATCTGGGTTGCATAGAGAAAGATCATTATAGGTAAAGAGACAATAGGGAAAAAGAAAAATTCCTAATGGAAATATTGAATAATAAATAGTCTCCACCCACCTGAAACAAATCCTTGGTTGAAATCATAAAATTAGACAGATATTAACTGCAGCCATTCAGATAAACTATATTACAATCAATGCAGTATGTTTGTTGGAAAAGTAAATACTATTTAAACACCCCAGTGATTTTGGTTTTAAAATTGATCACAGTGTAGACCGCAAAACTAAGATCAGAAGCAATTTGGTGGCAAATGATTTTCTGTGTGTCAATGTGTTTCAGTCCGTGGTGGCTCGCGGCCTCCTCAACAGTATGCAAGAAAAGTCCGGATACCTTCCTGTCTTCATCAGCTTCTCCGCTCAGACCTCCTCCGCTTGCACGCAGGAGATCATTGAGTCCAAACTGGAGAAAAAGAGGAAAAACATAATGGGTAGGACATCTTGGAGGTTCTCCTAAACAAAATGTCTCTGTCTCAATCAGATATTTAAGTCAGTATACTCACACGTCGTACACAGTATAGACAATGGCATAGTTCATGTATTCTGATAGGGCCCTGTCCGATGAGCTCTCACCTGAAATGATGATCACAACATGTGACAGCAAATTGTCACCTGTTAAATATTTCAACAGGCTGCTTTTCTCACTTGACTTAAAAACTTACAAAAACATAATTCCATCTTACATCTATACCAATTGCAAAATGTTTGGATCTCAACTGCATTACCACACAATATTCACATGCTGTAATGTATTAGGAAGTGTGTGAATATATGTAACCAGTTACCAGTCACGCCAAAGTTCCTTTGTTCATATACAGTAGTCATCCATTCATCAGTTCTAACAGTTATCCCTGTAGTTGTCTCTGTTAACCGCTTTCTGCCTGTCTCCTCGCCCGTCTCTATCCCTGTAGGCGCTCCTGGAAACAAGAAGTTAGTGGTCTTCGTGGATGACCTGAACATGCCAAAGCTGGACAGTTACGGCTCTCAGCCGCCGATAGAGCTCCTGCGTCAGTTCCAAGACTTCTCTGGCTTCTATGACAGAACCAAGTTCTTCTGGAAGGAGATCCAGGTACAAATTCATATGAGACACATAAAAGAAGCAGATTTTCCATGAAACTATAAGCTTGCTGTGTGTTTCCTCTAGGAATTTATTTTAGCAGTGGTGGCAGGACAGCCCTGGCCTCAAATTGTAATAAGAACTCTCATTATAGCCTTCTCTGAATTAGGGTTTCCCCATCTGGACCCCCCCTGGCAGCGCCACTACTTTGAAAAAATGTTCTCTTAATTTCTGCTCCTCTGCTATTTTTAGATGTAGAGCTGATCTTTATAATAACCTTGTGAATTAACATGCCTGTGTCC
Source organism: Pleuronectes platessa (assembly GCF_947347685.1). NCBI lineage: Eukaryota > Metazoa > Chordata > Actinopteri > Pleuronectiformes > Pleuronectidae > Pleuronectes > Pleuronectes platessa. Next base: position 24,074,683 of record NC_070628.1, on the reverse strand, counting down.
CTGGATAAGTGGAGTGTTGTGTCTTCTGCAACCATGAAGATAGAAGAAACACTGCGTTGTGTGATAATATGTGGGAGGTGTTTGTGTGAAATGTGTGCCTCAAATTCTACAGCAACTCAAACCAAAAACAAAGTAGACTCCAAGTACTAGACGGGTCCTGAAAACATTATGATACTCCAGGTCTAATGTGATCCTGAAGTAGTGCCGCTGTGCACAGGTAATCACATGCATTGAGCTGGTTCAGTTTCCTGTAGATGTTTTTGTCCGTTTTATGAATAGTCAGACCAGTCAAAGCTGCCATCAGTAGTAATTTTTAAAAGATGTCTATTAGAGGCCGTTTATATAAAAAGGAACATTCCAACATTTTATGACGTAGTCTTGCTTGCTAAAAATTAGCTGTTAATTGATTAAATTGACAGAGCTTCAGAGGTGCTACATGCTAGGATCAAGCTGTCAAAGGACCAGACTATAGGACCAGAAATCAGTTTGCACATTTTTTGTAACCTTCACTGTCTGTTTCTAAATGTGTCCATCCAGATGCTGGGGCTCACTCACAGAGCTAAAATTAATATTGATGTTCTAATCTGCCTCAGTGAAAAACTGCACACAACTGTGTGTTTTTCTAAACAATGGAATGCCTTTTTTTAATCTTTAGGATTTGTTTAAGATTGGTTTTCTGTTCAGGGAAAAAGTGTAAATGCACTGTAGGTCCTTAGTTTTTGTTTTTACAAAGTCAGCACCAACTTAATTTGTCTTCTACTTGGAGTTTTAATGAAGACTGTCCGTTTCTGTTGGAAACCCATTCATCTTGTGGGCCTGTGTGTTTGTAGCTTTGGACCCAGATTCTGCAATAATAGAAAGTTTGCTTTGCAATAATGTAATTTCCATACAACAACACATAGCTGTGTCTATGTGAACTATTGTACATGCGACTGATATGATGTCTTATAAAGTGGAGTGTGTGAATATGAATATGAATGTGTGCGTGTGTGTCCTTGTGATGGGTTAAATGCAAGCTATAGATTCAGGAGAAACCATACCTGTATGTATGTGATTAATCCTGTGCGATGATACATTGTACAACAGAAAGACAACATCACATACGACCAGATTCATGGTTATGCGATTTTTCAGGGAGGAGTACTGTTTGTGACTTTCACCTGGAAACAAAATCAAAGCAACCAACTTACTTGTTTATTTAGAATACTTGTTTTTGGCTTCACCTTTACCTCACACTCACGTACTTTAGTGACATACCATATATCAATGCAAGGATTTGATGTCAAGTCTGGATTAAAAACCAGAGTGCTCCCAAAGTCAGTGCAGCAAAAAACAAATAAAGCTGGAGGGTGATGTGCTTTCCCTTTTACTTTCACTCAATCTCCTTTTTAATATCCTGCCTTTCTACTCTCCCTCGTTCCTTTCCTTCAGGAGATGACCATTGCAGCGGCCTGTGCTCCTCCAGGAGGGGGCCGCAACCCTGTGACCCCCAGATTCATCCGCCATTTCACTATCCTGTGTTTGCCCACACCCTCAGAGCACAGCCTGAAGCAGATCTTCAAAGTCAGGAGACACACACACACACATCTCTCACATATAACAGACATCTCTCCCTTTAACTCATTTCTTTCAGTTTTCTGTGATCACATTTTACTCCATCTTTCATGCCTGTTCCAAACCCTTGTGAACCTCCCTGCAGGCCATCCTGAGCGGTTTCCTCACCGACTTTGCCCAAGAGGTGAAGGACTGTGCTGGGAAGATAGTAGATGCAGCATTGGAGATTTACAACCGTTTAAGTGTGGATCTGCTCCCGACACCAGCCAAGTCCCACTATGTCTTCAACCTCAGGGACCTCTCCAAGTGTGTGCAAGGTGAGATGAGCGCCTGCCTCCTGTGAGTGGCATTGGCTCACATGGAGGTCAATGGACACGCAGGACGTCGCACAGAGCAGTCATAGATATTTACAGTGTGTTGAGTTGTTGTTGGATGAAGAGGTAAATGTTACTTTTAGACAGATAAAAGAAAACCTACATCTATGTAGAAATTCCACAAATGTGTGTCTGTATTCTGAACTCAGATCTTGTGAACCGATTATCTTATCCGATTTCACACTGGGAATGTGTTTTGTATATAGCCTGAGGGCACAGGGCTGTGTTTGGTGCCATTTTAACCCCGCCATTTTGAGCCCGCCCCACTGACCATTATAAGTCAGTGGGGCGGGCTTTAACAGCCAATATGTGGTCGTAGTTAAACATGTCCTGGGATAAACTACAGCAGTGGTTGGTAACTGGGTCATGCCACAGGTCAAAACGGCTGACTGATCATTTTGATAAAGTTAATATTTTTATTTTAACATATTCGAGTGACACGGACATTCACAAATAACAGAGCTTTTATTTTGAAAAGTTGAAATTTTTGGTGTAAACTAGGGTCTTGCACAGCAGCACAAACTCAGTTCCGGATTTGCTGAAAGAGTTTGAATCTTTGTACCTCCACAGCATGCAACACAGCTCCAATTTATCTCTTTATGCCACATTTGTTATATTTATAAGCTCTGTCTCAGCCTCACGCTCTCAAATTATCTACCCCATCACCCCTTCTGCCTATTTTCCCTCTCCCCCTCACTTCTTTTAGCCAGCAGGCATCATCAGAGCACGGAGATGAACTGAAGTGTCTTCTACCACTGTTTCCTGCACACTGCTTGTTTAACACAGGGTGCATTTCTCAAACGCACAGTGCCCTTTAGCAATATACACAGTGCTGTTGGTGAGGGTTAATCAACCAGCGCCCAGTCTTTCCATATCATCATATTGTTCTTATCACATCACATTTGCATTCATGTGTGTTCCTAACCATTATCTAAAAATTGTGAAAAGCAAAAACTTGCTTTTTCAGAAACACTGATGTTCTCAAACAGTCCCACACATCTAACGTTGAATTTAAACAATATATATTTTCTTCTTTTTGTTATTCTATGCATCGTGTGGCTCTAAGGGGGTTTTCCCAGTATCAACAATGTCCCACGCTTCTGTTTTCATTCTGTTTTTTATTTTTGTATCTCTTGAGCTCTTCTTTCCATTCTTTGTGCTTAAGAAGTATGCTTTTTTATTTTAATTAAAAATCAAACATTTATTTCTCTCTCTTCCTCCTCAGGCATATTGCAGTGTGAGCCGAGTCAAGTGAGAGATAACAACCAGATCTTCCGTCTCTTCTGCCACGAGTGTCAGCGGGTGTTCCGCGATCGACTCATTAACAACCAAGATAAAACCTATTTCAACACCATCATCTCAGAGATGGCCAGTAAGAACTAACATGTTAACTAAACATACACAGGATTGAAGATTATTCCTCTTTTTGACCCTGTCTCTCATTCTGCCAGTCAAATATTTCAGTATCGCTTTGGAGCCCTCATACTTTGTGAGTCAGCCCATCATATTTGGAGACTTCATCAAGGTCAGATCTTCTCATAGTAATCACATGATAGGTTCAGAGAACATTGGATTTCTGTGTTTACAATGAAATGCCTCAAAACCCTTTATTTATTCCTTTTGCCTTCTTTCTCAAAAACCCTCTTAGATGGGTGCAGAAAAAGAGGACCGTCTGTATGAGGATCTGACGGACATGGATAAGATCCAGACTGTCCTCAAGGACTACCTCGATGATTACAACATGACCTTCTCCAAGGAGACCAAGCTGGTTTTCTTCCAGGATGCCATCGAGCATGTCTCCAGGTGTGTGCAAACAAACCATGAACTTTACAATCTGTGAGATGAAAGTTACACCAAAGACGTTAGTGCCACTGGATGATATCTGGAAAAACCTGGGCCAAGAATGTCACATGTAGGATACTTGTATTATGATTGTTTTTTATCTCCACTGTATAAAATGCCCCACGTGCTGTGGATGATAAGTAGCCTCCTAAATGTTTAAATGAGCTTTAATCAATATGTGATGTTGGGGGGATGAGGTGGGATGCAAACTCTATTAAACCAAAATGACCCCAAAAAACTTAATAACTTGCCACTTTGGCCATTCCCACTAAGGGAGAGAGAACTGCGTCTGCAGAAAAATAATTTGTGAGTGCAAGTGAGAGCCCTAAAGATATCCAGATAAAATATATCCAAATACATTATACTGACCTCAGCAGGCAGAGAGGATTCAGCATTAAGTAGGTAGACACAAGCGCAACAAGTTAACCAGCATTTGAGCAGAGTAATACTGTCTTTTGCTTAAATACAAGTATACATGGTTCACATGGCATTGAACCAGAGGGACCTATATATATATATATATTTCTAACCAGTGTTATAAGATTGTTTTTTGTTACAAGTGTTGTCAGTTATTTGGCCTCTCATCCTCTAGGATTGCCCGGATGATTCGCCAGGAGAGAGGCAATGCTCTGCTAGTAGGAGTGGGAGGTACAGGCAAGCAGTCACTCACTCGGTTAGCGGCCCACATGTGTGGGTACAGCTGCTTTCAAATTGAGTTGAGTCGAGGCTACAACTATGACAGCTTCCATGAAGACTTGAGGAGACTCTGCAAAATGGCCGGTGTGGAGGGCAAAGATATGGTGTTCCTATTTACAGACACTCAGGTATGGAGGGAAGGTTGATGTTTATAGAGGGCACGATTATCTATTTGTTCTTCTTGTATATCTTAGTATCACCACTGCTGCCCACTTTCTTTTACCTGTTGTAGATTGTGGTAGAGGAGTTTTTGGAGGATATCAACAACATGCTGAACTCGGGCGAGGTGCCCAACTTGTTTGAGAAAGATGAGCTGGAACAAGTGCTGGCTGCCACCCGCCCGAAAGCCAAAGATGCTGGAGTTAATGAGGAGAACAGGGATGAGGTATGCATAAAACCATTCAGGCTCTAAAAGGTATTGTTTAGTATGAAATTGCAACATGTGCAAACATATAGATTAATTCAGAGCTGAGTAAATTATTGAATTGGACAGTAGCCTAAATCTATGTCTGCCATTGAGACCTCTTGCATGTTAAACATGTGAAAACACACACATACACACATTCACTCACACACAGGTAGCAACAAAATGAGAAGTAAAACAAACACTGTGCACTGTCAGTTGCTCAAAAGAAACCACACACATACACAGTGCTTTTAACAGAGCTATAGACTCAGAGCGAGGGCTCTCAGTTACTGTTTTTCACAATTGTTAACACACGTTTTTCAAAACAATAACGGCTTTCTCAAAACTGCACACAGACAACTGAAAACCTCACACACAAAATGCTAAACCTGACACTCCCTTTGCAAGATGACTCTTTGCCATCAAATCTCTTAACGGTTCACAAAATGGAACTCGTGTTTTCATTTGGTACGCACAGCCATATTTTCAAATGACACACACATACCATTCATTGAGTACACACAACTAAGCATTTGCTTGCACACAACCAAGCATTTACAGCACACTGAAGTGCAAAATTGAAAACACAATCATCAAAATGGAACACACCATATGAATGACAATGACTCGAGAATGATGCATTTCTCCTTTTGTAAAATGTCTCAGTTTAGGCCTACTTTTGTCATAGTCAAACATAAAACAGCCCGCAAATATGCAGCATAAAAAGGTTTATTTCGGTACACACAGAGAACAGTACAGAACTGTAAACCGGCCTGCTCACCCCCCCCCCCCCCCTTCACAAAAATTACAGTTTTTCACAATTGTTAACACGTTTTTCAAAACAATAACGGCTTTCTCAAAACTGCACACAGAAAACTAAAAACCTCACACACAAAATGCTGACAGGCCTCAACACTCACATCGCCACAAGCCTCCTCAATGGCCTGGAGCAGTGGGACCCGGTCCTGTGGGTTCCGTTCATATACTTTCCACCTCCAAGCTGAAAATAATTTGGGATTCAGGAAAGGAGAATAAGGTGGAAGGTATAGAACGGAAAAATGTGGGTGGTCCTGGAACCCCTCAAGCACTTGAGCAGCCCGGTGGAAGCTCACATTGTCCCAGATGACAACGTGATTGATCCGCTGTGGGTCATCTATCTGGCCAGGAGGTACCAGCAGGTCATGCAGGCCATCCAGGAAGACGAGGAGACGGGCAGCGTTATAGGCCCCTAGGTGGGCATGGCGGTGCAAGACCCCATGATGATTCATTGCAGCACACATTGTGATGTACCCACCACGCTGGCCGGGGACCTTAACAATTGCCCGCTGGCCAATGACGTTTCTGCCCCGTCGCCTCCTCTTCAACAGGTTGAATCCCATGTCATCAATAAAGATGTACTGGTACAACACATGAGCTGTGTCATGCTCCTGGATCCACTGACACAGAAAAGCATGAGAATGCAAGTTACAGTATGGACACAGAGAGGTCAACACAGTGGGCTACAGTGAGACACTGTAGAAAAGGAACAATATTGGATTACAGGTACAATACATGCATGTGTCAGTGCTGAATGTATGATACTTATAAGCACAAACTCTCGCCGTAACTCCTTCATGCCTGTGTTCCGTTCAAATGGGACCCTGTACACTTGTTTCATCCACATTCCTCAGGCATTCCTATGAAAAATACGGTCCAATGTAGAGAGGCTGACGGTCTGGACGTTTCTAAATGTAGCATGGTCAGCCAGGATCCTAGATTTTATTTGTCTGAGTGTGATAGAGTCGTTCTCAAGAACCATATCTAAAATTTCAGTCTCCTGTTTGGCTGTGTAAATGAGGTGAAATTGCTCAACAGACCTGAATGTTTAGAGATTTTAGTATTTGTGTGTTGTAGGTTGATGCTTTGAGATTTTACTTGAGAAGTGTATGCAGCAACTGAACATTGTGTGTAGTGTTTTGACAACAAGGTGATGTGTAATTGACATCAGAGTGTAAAGAATGAAAGTCAGAGTCTAATGCAGATAAGGGAGTGTGAAGTAGTGCCAAATTGGGGCGAGCGATTGGTACATGAAGAGAAGGTTGTGCAAATTGTGCCGAATTTTCGCTTTTTGTGTGTTAACAACTGAGGAAAAACTGTAAGCTCAGTGCCCCCAGGTGAGCTGTAGGAAAACATGAGCCTTTAATGTTTTCTGCCTGCTGAGACCAAAACTCAAAATTATAGAATCTTCTCAGCATGTGTGTGTGATCATCTCCTCAGGTGTTCCAGTATTTCATCTCTCGTGTGCGGGAGAAGCTGCACATTGTGCTGTGCATGAGTCCCGTGGGCGACTCCTTCAGGTCCCGCTGTCGCTTGTTTCCTTCACTGGTGAACTGCTGCACTATTGACTGGTTTGTGCAGGTATGCAAATACAGCTCTTATTTTTCTGTCCTTGTCTGTTCATGTATTCTACTCTGGTTTAGTTGTGAAACTCAGCTAGTGTTATCTAAATATTATGGATCAAAAGAAATATAATTTAGGCACCATCATAAACACGCACAAACACAAATCACCCAGGTGAATGGTAGGAAAAATTACTTTCCTGGTCTTGAACCAGTCTAAAACACCCTTCTTCTTTCAGTCTGTGTCACATTCCCACTGTGCAGCTGGTTTTGGATATACTATAATTTCCTCTGCACTGGCATAACTTTCCACCATATTCATTTTATACCTTCCGTCCGTCAGTCCCGCTCCTGCGAACATGATATCTCAGGAATACCGTGAGGGGATTTCCTTATACTTGAATGCAAAGATTAATTTTGACTCAATTAAAATTATCTAATGACAAAATATACGTATTATCTGCTCCTCCAATCTTGAGAAGGTCGGTTGTTCCATCCCTGGCAATTTCAGTCTTCCAAAGTGCCCTTGGGCAAGATACCAAACCCCCAAATTGCCTCTGACGGCTGTGCCGACTGTCTGTGAATGATGTGTGATAGAAAAGTGCTTCATATAGCAGACGCTGTCAAATGTGTATGAATGTGAATGGCTGAATGCGACTTGTACTGTAAAGTACAAAGTTTGAGTTGTTGATAAGACTGGAAAAGAACAATATTAATGACATTCCATTTACTGTCTAGTATTTTTCTTTCCTCCCCCTTATCTACTATTCTCTTACCCTTTATTCTTTTTGGATCGTACAGTGATTTATCACTTTTGGCTCACGTAGTTATATTCATGCCCTACTTTAACATATCTAGAATTATTTTATTTTAACTCTGTTGTAGAAGATTGTAATTCCCATCTTATTGTATTTCTCTATTATTGCATTTTGAATGTCTTTTATTGCTGCTCTGTGAAATCACTGTACAAATAAGAGATAAAGCAAATGCCACATTTCATGCTCCTGCTGCAAACCTCATCTCTCCTTGTTCTCGTTCCTCTTGTACCATCTCGTGCTCAGTGGCCTCGGGAGGCGCTGCTCTCTGTCTCTCAGGCCTTCTTCAAAGAGGTGGACTTCGGCAGTGATGAGCTGAAGCAGAGTTTTTCAACCATGTGTGTGGAGATCCATGTCAGTGTCACAGACATGGCTGAGCGCTTCTTCTCAGAGCTGAGACGCAGATACTACACCACACCCACTTCCTACCTGGAGCTCATCAACCTCTACCTGGGCATGCTGAATGAGAAGAGACAGCAGCTAGTGCTCGTATGTTTAACCATTTAAATGCATTAGGGATTTTCAGTGATAAGTTTCAGTTGTTGTTGGAATTTATTATCAGTAATCTTGTCTGTGGCCATAATCATAATAAAGTAATATATTTTTGGGGCTGTTTGGGAATAGGCCAGGGATCGGGTGAAGAACGGTCTAACCAAACTGCTGGAGACCAATGTGCTGGTGGACGAAATGAAAGTGAAACTTTCGGCTCTGGAGCCGATCCTGAAACAGAAGTCCATTGATGTTGATGCCCTTATGGAGAAACTGGCAGTGGACCAGGAGAGCGCTGACGAGGTCTGTGTTTGTCAGAGAGACCAAAAACAAGGCTGTATTATTTGTAATATTTGAAGTTTAAGATGTCATAACATGCTGACAAAGCATGATGTGTACAATACAAAAATCTTCACCACAGGTGCGTAAAGTAGTGACAGAAGATGAGGCTTTAGCCAAGGTCAAAGCTGAGGACACGCAGGCCATAGCCGATGATGCCCAGAAGGACGTGGACGAGGCGCTCCCGGCCCTGGAGGGCGCCACTCAGGCTCTGAATTCCCTCGACAAGGCTGACATCTCTGAGATCAAAGTTTTCTCCAAACCCCCAGACCTTGTCATGGTTGTCATGGAGGCTGTCTGCATCCTGCTCAACGCCAAGTCAGTTTGCCTCTCTCTGTCTCTAAAAACACAAAACCTTTCTTCATCAAAGACTTTTGATATGAGTTGTATCTCTGCCTCTCTTATGACAAGTTCCCTTCTCTAAAACCTCACCTAGTGATGTGACAACCTATTTTATTCTATTCAGAAGGAAATAATCCTGAGGAATTTAGAGGAGCATGAGAACAAACCAGATATTTAAGGTTTAATGAAATATAATATATATGCTAAATATGATATTTGTTGCATTTGTTCAGCAAAAGTAATAAACACTTAATTTAATACCAATGGTTAATGGTCATCTGCAGATTTTCTGTTGGCTATTTACCAGGAATCCTACTCTTATTTAATTTACCGTGATGTCTCATCATCATAATACCAATAATCCCTGCTACATTATTACATCTTTGATGAAGGAGGTTGAAAATGCTTACGTGAACATGTCCTGAAATATTATCAACATATTTCAGTCTTTTAAAAAAGAATCATCGTCATTGTTGTTGTTTTATTGGCTTTCTGCAAACTGTGTGAGATTTGGGCCTGTTTTAATCCCGTATCTTTTTAGTCAGCATCAGGGTGACTACAGGACTGTCTGGGTAGTTGTCCCTGTGTCAACCCTAACGTGTCCTCAGTCATTAATATGCTGCACTAAATCCAACAATGTCCAATCTCCCATCTACTTTAAACGTTCACCACCTGTTCTCGCACATCACACTGATGCTGTGTAGATATTTCACTTACTGCTGATAATATGAACAGTTACAGTAATATGAATCTTTTCTTGTCTTTTGTTACTCTTCGTTCGTAGATTGTATTTGTCTTATTGTTGATGTGTGTCATGTGATTTGTAAAAGTTACAGGAATCCTAATCTTTCAGAATTCATGACTTGGGTGCCTTTTACTCTGCATTTAATTCATAATTTTGTTGTCATATGTAGTACGGTATTATCTAGGGCTGGGTATTGCCTACAACCTCACTTTTTCAGGCGGACAAATACGCCAGTCAGTGACGGGTTATACAAGTGGACATACTTTCGGATCTCTTCTGCCAAACGCTCTTCTATTTGGTCCATATTCATTCTTCTAAATCTCCCGTTGTTTCTGCCTGTATTATGGGGCATGAAACCGGAAATGCAGCTCCAGAAGGGATGTAGAGCAGACCAATCACAGCCTTGCGGGCTGAGTGAGCTTGCGGAGCTTTGCCGTAAATTTTAGAAAAGTGGGGCGACGCCCGTCAGCACGTAAAGGCCTCAAGGCCTCTGTATGCTTCTCCGAGTCCGTTGCGGACTGACGGACGGACAGAGCGGACGGACCCTTTTTGATTTATCGTTCTACGAGCCTTTTTGTTGTGAAAACAATTCACCGCCAGAACAGTAGATGGCGCAACTGAAGTCGAGCTTAGAGAAGCCTACCTCATGAGGTATATAGAAGAAGGCCACGCTGGTTTATTTACGTCCTCCCGGCTCCTCACACACAGTGAACGATGGCAACTAACAGAAAAAGGATGTTGATGACGCAACAGTTTTTGCTGAATAAAGTGACACCCAGCGGGTCAAAATGCTTTTGTTATCGTGTCTTAACGCAGCAGTTCCCCGGTCTTGTTTCCAAACTGCGTTGCTAATTCAACAGCTGCAACAGCTTGAAGCTACACGTAGGCTGCTAGCTTCCCCCCAACTTCCACACACAGTCAGCAGGGACACCCGATACTAACTACTACCAAGTGTTTGCTTCTAACCTGACGGTGTTTGAGAAACAGTGTCATGACAGCCGTGGGATTAAAGTCAGCGGGTTTTTGCGCTGTTACCACCTAAGTTAGCATGGTGGCTAGCCCGTTATGAAAGTTCGTTATAACCGTATGTAACCGTACACACATGCCGTAAGTGCTCTAACCAGCCACCGTCAGCCGGACAACGCTGCTGGCTTAACACACTTGTCACATTAATCATAGAGTCGTAGTTGTGATTTTGGTTTATTGTGATGTAGGGAATGGAACAGGAAGTTTCCATTCCGAAATGCTGGCGTTAGTGGACCAATCACAGCCAAGGGCTATCCGTGGGCTCTCCGCCATTTCGACGTGTAGTTAGAAAAATGAGAGCTGCACGAAAAGCTCTGCGAGGAGCCGCGGAGAGGCCCAGAGAGGGCGTTCCACGTTGGAGAGGGCGGTCCTATCTCTCCGTGTTCGTCAAAACGGAGAAGCATACATTGGCCTTGAGAAGGGATACATAAGCACGTAAGGGACCCGGAAAGGCTCTTGCGCTTACGGGCCCGTGAAAACGCAGAAGCATGTTTCAGGCTTTAGGGATCGCACCACTCAAAATACTTAAAATTCGGGCCATTAAAAGATCTTAAAAGTAAAATAAAATAATTATCATTCTAATCCCAATAAAAAAAAAAGGCAATGCCATGGATCTGTCGTTCAGGCATCTCCTCCCAAGATCCCCGGATACGGTGTTTTTAATTTCCCTCGTAAGTGCCGAGTCTGTTGCTTGAACATGAGCGCAGTTGCACATCTGGGCATGCAGCGTGGCTATAATGTTCTACGGACATTACGAGTGCTGCAGCTTTTAGCGGCTTCAGGGCTTTAGCCTCACCTTCAGCACAGGCCAGGTCCGCTTCAGTTAAGGTCCACAGCTCCTTGGCATTCTTCCACACCTCAGTGGAGAATAATTAAGAAACAGTGGGCGTCTCGAGCGCACGTTGAGCGGCCAAATTGAGACTGCGAGCAAAGCATTTCACGTGCAATAACTCCGCCAGTTTTTCCCGGTGTTTCTTCCTTGCTTGTTTTGAGTTGAGACGTGTGCTGTTTTTGCCTATGCTGCCCCCTTTGGCATTATTGTGCACTGCACCATAGGTGAAGTGTCGTTTTCAAGACGGCCGTCAAAGCATTTGATGCCGTATCGATACAGTCGCATCTGCATCGATGCGTGCATCGGCATGACGACGTCACGATATATCGCCATATCGATTTTTTTAGCACAGCCCTAGTATTATCTCAATTTCCTTTTTTCACTGCACCTCACTTTCATGCCCTTTTCCTTACAGACCAGACTGGCTCAGTGCCAAGCAAGTCCTGGGAGATCCCAATTTCCTCAAACGTCTCGCCGACTATGACAAGGACAATATCAAGCCTCAGATCCTGCAGAAACTGCAAAAATACATCAACAACGTTGATTTCGTACCTGAGAAGGTCTGTTTGGATTTCTTTTCAAAAATACTGATAGAAGGATTTGGAGGAAATTGGAGTTCCACAATCTCAGTTGTCTTAAAAAACATCTGAGTTGGAATGGAGCAAGGATAATTACTTCATCAATTTTGATAATGATATTATAATACACAGGCTACCGATATTAGCTTTATGCAAGTGTTGTGATTTCATAAACTGGCTTTAAATTATTAAACATGATACAGTTTGTTTCAGTTTATGTTGCTTGGTGTAAGTCCTGATTGTTTTGCTGCTATTAGGTGGAGAAGGTGTCCAGAGCCTGCAAATCCATGTGCATGTGGGTCAGAGCCATGAACCTTTACAGCAGAGTGCTGAAAGAAGTCGGCCCCAAGAGAGAAAAACTGGCCATGGCTCAGGTTAGTAAGAGTGCAGTATCATAATCTGTAATATCACATACCACACACAAAAATGTATATATACAAAATTTCACTGCTGCTTTTCTCTTTGTGTAATATTTTACAATCAAGGCATTCCCCCACTACAGATCAATCCATGTTGTGTTAAGTCCCAGCACAGATTGGCCCACATTAGACTCAATGATGGGAATGAAAAATAGTGACAAGATTCACAAAATAAGTAAATAAATATAATAACTACAAAATAAAACAATAACAGTTGGTTCTGACAGAAGGACTCTTCTCACAAGTTTGTAACCCCCCTCACCCCTGATGGTGAACCTATTCTCCTTCTCTACCAGTGCATTAGGCGATGCACGCCTCAACATAATTAAAATGTTTACGATGAGTATAATTATAGTTATTATAATTAATTGTAGTGATAATGATAATGCTAATGATTATTATCTAGTGTAATTATAAATAGCATCGGTGGCGGCAAGACTATATTATATTTACGCACTTATTTCTGCATAATTATTAGTACTTGTTACAACCACAGCAACACTATTAGTAACAAAATACTAGTGGTATATTACATTAATGCAATAACAATAATATTCATTTTGTTTTTGTTTTTACTTATGTATTCTACCTCCCTCCTTATGCTCTCCATCACTTTTTCTGTCATAGCAAACAACACAAACACACGCTCTACTTTGACATTCAAATTCCATTCTGGTAACTGGCCTGTATTTAATGTTCTTGACCTCCTTGTATTTTTCTGTCAATGTCTTGTCTCTTATCCTGCAAAGATAAAGAAAAAAAGAAAAGAAAAAAGAAAGGAAATTGTCCAAATGTGTAATTAATGGTTTTTCCCTCCATCTCCTTCTCTCTCTATCCAACCCATGTAGAATGAGTTGGATATGACCATGGCGACCCTGATGGAGAAGCAACAAAAGCTTCAGGAGGTGGAGAAACAGATCAAGGTCCTACAGGACCAGTTCGACAGCAGCGTGAATGAGAAGGAGGAACTGTGTAAGTGCTGCACCCTTAATGTGTTTCTACTCAAATCTAATTTAAATTTTTAAAAAGAAATGATCCCTCTAGTGGAGGATATCTCCAGGAAGACAACTATCTCCGTCTGTGTCCATGGTTTTTTATTACCTGTGAAATTGAAAAACAAAGGCTGGCAGCATGGACCTGTTTGTAATGAATCTTTCTGTCTTTGTGACCCCTTCCAAAAAAGTGAACAACATGGCTCTGACACAGGCTCGGTTGACGAGGGCAGGGAAGCTAACTTCAGCTCTCGGTGATGAGCAGGTGCGCTGGGATGAAAGTGTAACTCTGTTTGAACAAGAGATCATCAACGTCGTGGGAAACGTCTTCATCGCAGCTGCCTGTGTCGCGTACTATGGAGCATTCACTTCTCACTACAGAGAGCTGGTAGGTACCATTGGCTGAGAGCTTTAAGGGCTACCGTGTTAAAGAGTAGTGGATCCAATCCCACACCTCACTGAATACAGTTTACCCCATGAAGATCAAACTGGGCTCATGCCTCTTGAATGTTCTTTTTCCGAGAGGCAATTCTCATTACAGCATTGACTTTGCACTCAACTTGTATGTGAGATACTTAAACACAGAACCAAAGTGATCACATTTCCAGCATGACAAAAATATATAATAACCAACATAAGAATACATGCATGTGCTCCCTTTCCCCAGCTAATTGAGCAGTGGATAAAACAGTGCCAGGCGCTGAACATCCCTATCAGCTCCAACTTCAGCCTGATCAACATCTTGGGCGAACCGTTTGTCATCCGCCAGTGGAACACAGAAGGCCTACCTCGGGACACCGTCTCAACAGAGAATGGGATCTTGGTGACCGAGGGCCGCCGCTGGCCTCTTATGATCGACCCTCAGGATCAGGTGAGAGGGAAACAAGGACCAAGAGTGATTGGTTGTTAATCACTTCATTTTCTAACATTTCAAATATTCATTCACAAATTTAACCCAAAGTCCCCGACATTGTATCATTTTAGGGGCATTTCTAAACATTTAAAAACATTTAGATTTGAGCACACTGCTGTAAAGTTGCTGTATCAGTGTGAACAGCAGAAACCTCTCAAAATAGGCCTTCCTGTCAGACACGATCAGACAAAGACCCAGACAGGCCACTGTCCCCAGGAAACACACACACAATGTGCAGCTTCCTCACATTAACTGACTCCAACCAGCTGAGCCCATTCAGACCCACAAACATGTACAGGATAGGAATATTGTCACAGCTTCATATTTTAGGACTCTTTGTCCTGACATCTGTGAAAGACCTATGTTTACGCCTGCCGTCATCGAGTTTTTCTCTTCAATCCCTGTTACTCTCTTCATTGTTCCCTTTCATATTTATAATGCACAAAATATACAGAGAGTAAATTATTTCATCACATTAGATAAAGGTTATTTCTTTCAAACTCAGGCCAACAGATGGATCCGCTCCAAGGAAGCCAAGAATGGTCTGCAGGTGATCAAGTTGACGGACCCAAACTTTCTACGTACCTTGGAGAATGCCATTCGCATGGGCATGCCTGTACTAGTAGAGGAGGTAGGAACACTGTAGCCAAGCCATGGATAAATATGCTTAATCATAAAAAGTGTTGTTTCATGGTAAATTACAGGTTTATTGATTTAGCTGTTGTTCAAATGTCCTTTTTTAGATAGTAATTGTGTATATCATTGTATTCCTGTACTATGGTAGTTGAAGGAAACAGTGGATCCAGCTCTGGAGCCCATCCTGCTGAAGCAAACATTTGTGTCTGGTGGACGGACATTGATCCGACTTGGAGACTCAGATATTGACTATGACAAAAACTTCAGGTTCTATATGACCACTAAGATGTCCAACCCGCACTACCTACCAGAGGTAAGAACAGCAAACAGTCTCCTTTAAATCTGCAGATTGGGTTCATCTGGTATAAGCAAATGTATCAATCAATACCTGGTCACTATGGAGCTTTGAGAAAAAGTACACATGTACACATGAACATTAATAACCCTCTGCCAGGGTTGCGCGGTGTTGGCGAGTAAACTTATATGTTTCTCTCATTGAACAGCATCAGCTCAGCAATGCTCAGATTTTAGCAGTCATTGTCAAAGAATGTAGTCCCCACCTAGATTTCCCATTGTGTTGTTACCTTCTATTCTACACAGCCCAGGAGAGCAGCACCCTGCTAATATCTCATGCTTCAATGTTAATTCAAACTAGAGGTGCATGAAAGCAACAAAAGACAACATAAAAGCCTTCAGAATTTATCTATAAAGCCCTTGTGTTGATTATCAACTGTCAAATGCACAAAGTGTGTAAAGGGACATGGCATTTAAATCCTGCATGGTAGTTAAAGGTGTTTGAGAATGATTAAGTGTTTATTGCAGATGCTGAATTGTAGCTGTATAAATGAAGGATTGCTATCCAAACTGTAGACGCATCTTATTTAGTGTTGAACTAATATCTCATAATGTACATTTCAGGTGTGTATCAAAGTTACAATCATCAATTTCACTGTGACCCCATCTGGCTTGGAAGACCAACTGCTCAGGTACAAAGACACACATGGAGAACAGAAACTGCATCACATCCAAACCACACGACCATTCACACCATCACTTTTTTTTTAATACTATATAAACCTCAGTGAGAGTATATTTGCACCCTGCACATGTACTTAAATCATGCTGACTGATATTTATATTTAAATACACACATTTTCTCTTCCCAACCCCTCTTCCTCTCCTCAGTGATGTGGTACGACTGGAAAGTCCACATCTTGAGATACAGAGGAACGAGCTAATTGTGCAAATCAACGCTGACCGCAATCAGCTGAAAGACATCGAAGACCGCATCCTCAAGCTTCTCTTCACCTCAGAGGGGAACATACTCGACAATGAGGAGCTCGTCGAGACTCTCCAGGAGTCAAAGGTAAACCCGGAAGAAGGCAAAGGGAACTCGGATGCCTGTCTTGGTCGGTTATTAATCATGAGTTTATTAAGATTGATGATGATGTACATAATTTGTTGTCATCTACAATTATGATTTCTACCTTGTTAGCAATTTTCCTTGTTAAATGAGATTGAAATGAGCCTCCAGACATCCACCAACTTGTATCGTTACATTGCTGCAGATGCATCTGATTGAGCTGTCATTATTTTAACAATCTTACAAAACTCACTATAACACATGTAAATCCCCAAAATATAGTATTCAATCAAAAGTAAAGGCAAGCGGTACATTTTGCAAATATTACACGTTTCACCAAACCGCATTTGTGACATGACTATTTTGGTCCAATCACAATCAGGTGATCATGCCTGCGTTGAAAGTGAGGCAAGTTTAATTAGCTCAAGATGGACAATAAACCTGAGCATGCAGACCTCACGGGCACATTCAAGTCAGCAGTGTGGGAACATTGTGATTATCCCACCCACCCAAAAAGAAAAGAGAGCAACGTTTATGGTGTTTTCCTCCCTGTCTCCGCTCTACGTCAGGTGACATCTGAGGCCATAAAGCACCGTCTGGAGGAGGCAGAAGCCACTGAGTTGATGATCAACTCGGCAAGGGAGCGCTACCGACCTGTGGCCACCAGAGGCTCCGTCCTGTACTTTGTTGTGGCCAGTCTCTCTGAGATAGACCCAATGTACCAGTTCTCGCTCAAGTACTTCAAACAGGTATTGTTATGTTTATTTCACAACTCACAGTCTAATATACATGTAAGTCGTTTTTAAGCTTTGTTCAGGTTCACAACGAAGGTGCTTCAAATATCGATGTAACATGATAATTGACTTCGTACTGCATACCTCGCTGTCCCATTCACTTACCTAAATTTGTTTTATTCCCAGCTGTTTAACTCCACGATTGAGACGTCAAAGAAAAGCAGTGTGTTAGAGAAGCGACTGCAGATCCTGCTGGACCAGATCTTGCTAAACTCCTACATCAATGTGTCCCGTGGCCTCTTCGAGCAGCACAAGCTCATCTACAGCTTCATGCTTTGTGTAGAGATCATGAGGCAGAGAGGGGAGATTTCAAATGGGGAATGGCAACACTTCCTAAGAGGAGCTGCTTCCTTGGAAAAGGTAGGGTGTGAAATCAAAAGGTTCAGGCTGACAGATTGTTAAGATTTGTCGAATGTTAACATGAGAAATGAGTGGTATTCACGGATAAATAATTGATAACTTATCAATCACTGTGTTAATACTTTGATGTTGTGGATGAGGTTATTATTCACATAATTCATTCAGAAATAGTAATAAGCATCACATCAACTTAAGTCTCTGGAGTATTTTAACGTTTGGAAAAAACAAATCTGTTGAGGTCAAAATCCTAACAGTTACCAGTTTCTGCTACCAGTAACAAAGTGGTGTCAGCGACAATTCTTGTCTCAGAAGAACGCAGCACCAAATCCCATTGGCTGCCACATTTTCACACCTTCTACTGTTAGATAAACATTGCGCCAGTACAGCAAAGGGAAGTATATTTTATTACAATAATATGATAGTTAATATGATCTTATTAGTATTATCGTAACTCTAGACTGTATTGTTGCCAACTTTGAATATGAAATCCATCAGGTTTTACAAGGGATATCTGAACTAAGCTACGGTTTGAACGACATGGACATAGTTTGAATATACAGTACCAGAATGTCCGACTTGTAATGAGGAGATTTGACCACTGACGCCAGAACTAATCGTAAGGCATGAGGCTTAATTGCCGGCAGGAGCGGAGAGATAACGACCCATATTTAACTGTCATGAGTTCCAAATGGAAAAAAACATATTTTTTGGCTGCCACTTATTATAATAATTAAGGAAAATAGAGAAATCTGTCACAGTTTTTGTCTGGATCCTTTAAGCTGGAAAAAAAAGTGCAGATTTATTTTCCCCTTCGGAAATCCCCCAGGTTGGCCTGTGGGCAATGTCTTCATTCTCTCCCCCTCACTTGTCAGGATTGTGTTGGGGGGAAAAAGTCCTTTGTCACAGTTAGGCTGTAGCCCCCTCTTTGCTCATTGCTGAGAAACTAGAGACTGATGTAAAAGACAGAAAGTAGGAGACAGACAAAAGAGCATATAAGTCTTTTTGTCGAAAGGGTGACAAAATAAATATTTCTGTTTACGGGAGATAAGAAATGGGGAATATCTGTGTTTAGCCGGGCGACTCGAGGACAGTCAGTGAAGCCACACACAGCATTGTCTTAGCTGTGTGCTCCTGTTCAACGTCGTGCTGAAATGTGGTGCCTCACAGCCGGGTTCGGGTTACTTTCACTCTCTGGAGCAGGTTGCTTCCTTCAGTTCTCTGAGGTGTCCCTGCCCATGCCAGTGAGAAGTCCCGACACTGCATAATGCTACCGCCACCATGCTTCACCATGTGAGAAGTGCCTGCTGTTCAGAGTTCTGCTCAAAAGATTCAATTTTTCTCTCATCAGACCCCAGATTTTTTCCTCAACCTTTCAGGGTCCTTTACACGCTGTTTGGAAGATGGCTGCTCAATGCCTTTTACTTCAAAGTGACTTCATTCTAGCCACTCATACAAAAGGGCTTGATTGACAGAGGGCTCCCTTTGATGGTGGTCGTTCCCGCAGGACTTCTGAAGCTCTGTTAGAAGGATTGTTGGCTACTTTGGAAATTGTAATTTTGCAAACATCCTTTCAGGGCCATACTAAATTATTGAACACATATTACACTAAGCCCTTTATTTGTAACTGGAACTGCTTGTCTGTGGTGAGGTATCAGATCTTGAATGGTAGGGATGATGGCACTGCGGCTTGTTTTCAAGATTTTGGAAAGTCAGTCTTGAGTAGAACAAAGTCTTTGCAACAGTAATCTTAGGAAACAAAATTATATTCTGGTCAATGCAGTATGTTTCAACATCAGAAAATCCTTAGGATGTACATACAATTTATAATAATATAATGTGCAGCTCCTTTGGTTGCTTTAGTTTACTTTTCATGTCCTGAAACCTTTCACCAAATGTCTGAAGGAGTTTCACGAGCTAACAAGCATATGCAGATGTCATAGCAATTTGTTCTTGCAGAGTAGGAAAATGCAGCGTTTACCCTTCTCCAGTTGCACTTATCACAGCGAGCACGGGGCATTCAACAGCAACCATTCCTCCCTCCCATCAAACGTGGCAGTAATCCCAGGCACTAAAATGTCAGTATTTGTTAAGTCACTTATTTCATTATGTGCCAGAAAGAAAAGCTGAAAATGTCATGTCTTGTCCCAAAGTGTTTTCGCAGTATCTTGTGCCATATCAGTAATCCAGTCTGCAGCTATCCTCGAAACTAACTGACTCTTGGTCTGGTTCTAGCAGCTTCCCGGCAGCACCGACGGCTCCATCACAGATTCTCCTTCTTAATGGAGTTTCAGTTTCTCAGCTGGTAGCTCCTCACCACAAAACTGGCCGACATAACATTGTATCTGTCAGAATGTGGTCTTGTGAAAGCTGCTTTCTGGACACACATACTCCACAGAAGAGCGTTAATTGTATCTAAGGGCACTTGTCTTTGCAGCTCATCCAGTTCAGCTGCCTGTTTTCAGCTTTAATAATGCCGGAGATTGGTGTTTTCATGACTAATCCCACAAACTAGGCGGACAGAACCTCTGAATGTTTATTTTTGAAAATGCAACATTACACATCCAATTTTTTTTTCTTGACAGTTGTTTGTGATGCTCGCCAGTAATGAGACATAACAGCTGTGTGTTTGTTTCGTTCACACTTATGAGGCGTACAGGCATTCAGCTGAAAGGGACCACCCTGAAGGACATGTTAGTTGCATTTCATTTTTTGTTTTGTAATAAATTGCAAAAAGGAAACAATCACAAAAACATATACAGCAAAGGAATTGAATACTTTTGGAAGCCAATGAATCCCAACGGTTTGTGTATTTGCCTTCTGCCTCTCTTTTCCGTTTCTCTCTTTCCTACATTCTCTTTCAACCCCCAATGGGGCAGAGTGTGCAGCCAAGGCCCCATCGGTTTGGGCAATACATAAGGGGAAAGGTTAGTGGAGCCATGAATAAAAAGACCTTTGAGATTTATTTTAGGATTCAGATGGTTTTGAGACCACAGGACAGATCAGTCAATGCCATTCCAGGGGTGTGTTGCTTTTTTTCACCCACCATTTTGTCTCATTTATATGGCATTACTTAGGCTGGAGGTGCTGCCTGTCAGCCGCCATTATCCTCATGCTGGTGCCGTCCGTCCTTCTTTTTCCTTCACCTCTGTGTTTCTGTCTCCTGTTTTTTGCATCACAGCTTCATGACATCCATCACATAAACTTCTATTAAGAGTTCATAGTGCTTTTCAAATTAGTTTTTACATGTCCATGCCACCACCTCTACCTAATGTGTCTACCTTTTCGATCTTATTCTCTTTACACTTGATGTCCCTTAATTCTTCTTGACTGCCACTCTCCTCAAGGTCTTTCCTCCAACTTGTCCCCATCTCCCTCCTTTATTGTCGTAATTGGGACCTTTTATATTTCCCCATCTTACAGGACAATGCGGAGCGGCCAGATGTGCCATGGCTTACTGATTTTGACTGGCAGACATGTTGCGAGCTGGACGACACACTGCCTTGCTTCAAGGACCTCTCCAAGGAAATCACCCGAACCCATATCCACATCCAGATGGGTATGTAACACAATATATGTACTGCATGGTGTTTATGCTAAATACGAGAACAAGAATGATTGACGCAGATACAGCTTCACTCTTCTTATTATCCTTGTACCATTCCATCATCAGAAAGTGTACAAATCTGTTCGTACAGTACTATTAAGATCTACAAAATTCACCCATAAAGATTTGTGTGGCATTAAATGAAAGTCGCCGCCCTTTTAGGATGTTTTGAAGCATCTATTAATCCAAAGACCTGGGGAGACTACGTGTCAGAGTTGCCTCCGCTTACTGATTCCAAAGAGGTGAAGAAGGAGGGAGACATCAGAGGTTACTGGAACGAGAGGTTGGGAGCTTTCCAGAAGCTGATCCTCATCAAGAGCCTCATGGAAGAAGAGGTGAGCCCATAGAAAGACACAGTATTCATCAAGATTTTTTGTCAATGTTACTTTTAAATTTAAACTAAGCATAGATTTTGCTTATTGCACAAATTTACAATAATGCTGGTCTCCAGGCCCTTAGCAAGATCCTGCCAAAACATTCTACAGGGTTTCATTCTCACACAGAAAACTAGACATGTCCGAAACTGGATCTGGAAATGAAGCCTTCCCGGTGTCTGCTGTCAGGTTCTTCCCACTTTTTGATAAAAACAACTTGTTTGTCTATTACGTTTGATTTCTATTCATGTCCCCATAATGTCAGTGTTTGCCACTCCCCTGGGGTAAACTGTCTCAGATTTGCTTTTTCTTTATCTCTAATCCCTTTTTCAATTGATTGATTTCGGACAGTAATGCTTTATTTTTTTTTACCATTTCTATGTCTCACCCTCTTTATCACACAATTCTTCCTTTCTCTTTTCCCAGGTGGTGTTTGCTGCAACAGAGTTTGTGATTGTCAGCCTGGGGAAGCAGTTTGTGGAAAACCCTCCACTTGACCTGGCTAATCTTTACAACGACTTGTCCTCCTCCACCCCACTGGTCTTCATTCTTAGCACAGGATCTGACCCTATGGGTGCCTTCCAACGTTTTGCAAAAGAGAGGGGATGTCTCGACAGGTAAAACAAATTGTTATAAATGGCAGGTAGCTGAATTGGAACTCTGGATACATTTTAAAGGATGTTGACTTTACAGAAGTAATATTGTATTAAGAGCCAAATCAAGTAAGCTTAATTAGATTGGTCTCTCAAACTTTGAACTTGACTAAAGCCCACTTGATTCATTAAAAGTAAAGGTGTAAAAGATTAATTAAACTGATCATCATAACAAACAATGATGAGGGGTAGGACCAAAAAATGATCAAGGATCACAATCCTCTTCTTTTCATTTTTAGAATGCTTTTTTCCCACGGTCTGGTATTAGTTAGCACAATACATTTTGACAATAAATCGCAATATTTTTATTCCAATACTTAACAATCTTAATGGAAATGGTCGGCCAAGTATCATGATGGTATGTCTTTTCCAAGCCCTACTAATAATCATTAACATGATCACATGTATTAGTTCTTTATAGGTAATTGCTGTTTTTTCCCTGTCTATCAGAGTGGAATCCATCTCATTGGGTCAGGGCCAGGGGCCGATAGCTGAGAAGATGATCCATGAGGCCCTGAACAGTGGCAAGTGGGTCTTTCTGCAGAACTGCCATCTGGCTGTGTCCTGGTTGTTAGCCATGGAGGAGCTCATCAAGACCTTCACTGAGCCCGGTGCGGTAACATTAGCATAGAAACACATGCATGCATGAACACATAAAGGCTGACCATCGTGACAGTTTCAAAATGTCTCATTATTCATTATATTTCATACTGTTGCCTCTGAAAAGAAAGAGTTATCTCATCTGAACTGAAACGAGAAACAAAATTACACCGGAGCCCCAAAATAGTTGGGTGACCAGATCCAAGCAGCAATTTAAAGGATACGTGTTAATGAAGATAAATTTAAAGTAAAATTTATGACTTATATTTGATATTATTAAATACTGCCCTAAAATATGCCATTATAGTTGACTTTTCATGATGTGCATTTGAGTTTTGAGTAGAGATTATCAATGTACAAGAAAAACCGATGGCTCCAGGTTAGTTCCGTGCCTGACAGGTTGACAAATAACTGTCGGATGTGAGGCATGTGCAACTTTGCAATGTATAAAAAAGAGGCAATCGGAGAGAGTTGTGTGCTTTTGAATGTCATTTTAGGATTTGCCAAATCCGAGCCAAGTTTACCTGCGCAACAATAATGTGTGGTGGCTGAGAGCCCAGCTCCCTTCGCCATGGAACAAATCTGATCAAATTGAGGGGGCATGACTCAATAACCGGTGTTTCTATGGTTGTTTCTTGTGTTTTTTCACAGCATTTATATCAAGGTAAAATTACTTAAACATATGCTTTTCATAGAGAGAACCATAAGTATTATTTTCTTCATGTGTTGCTGTGAATAATATTCCTGTCTGTTCCTGTGCAGATATGGAGATACACGAGGATTTCCGTTTGTTTCTCAGTTCCATGCCCACCAACGTGTTTCCTGTTACAGTGCTTCAGAACTCCGTCAAGGTAAAAACACACACCCACACACACTCACACACACACACTCACATACACAAACACACACAAACACACACACACAGACACACACAGAGCTATGTAGAAACTCTCTGCTGATTTCAGTATATTTTTGCAGCACATTAAGGTGCAAAAAAACTCCTTTAGTGGCGGTGCAACGCCATTAGAAGTAAAGTAGTGCTGCTGTGTGTAAACATCTTAACATATATGTAAAAATTCATCCTGGATTTAGCTGTAGGTACGTTGGGCTCCATTCAAAGCAATTTGTCTGAAATCGAATCTGTTTTAAATATTGTATTATAATACACACACACTGGCAAAGAAATATTTTGTACAATAATCCATGATTGTATTATTTTGGTGTAATGTTGATCTGGCCCTGAGGTTATTTACTAACTAAACACATTTTCTCTCTCTCAATAAAGTCAGATATAATTGGTAAGGTGACTTCTCAGTTTAAAATATCAGTGGATGTGTCCCGATTCAGTGGTAATTTTGTTCAGAGTACACGGTTTATGTGGCCCATGTGCTTTCCTTCATGCCACACGGAGACCACGAAGGTCAAACTGAAATGAGATGATATGGTCTAGGGAGTATTTCCAGGATTTGCGTCACCAACTTTTATGGCCCTTAACCCCACTGCCTGGCAACAGAGCCACATTGAACAGGACCAAAAAGTTTGAATGCCCTTTGGTTTTTAAGATGTGTACCATTAGCTGTTTGGAGTTGATTCATGATACTTACTCTTAAAAGTACAAGAGTCTGATGCTTTGGTCTCTTTACTTGCCTTATCGCTTTAAAAAGCAATTCTTCACCTAAGTTTAATGAACCCTGGGACAGA
Source organism: Pleuronectes platessa (assembly GCF_947347685.1). Lineage (NCBI taxonomy): Eukaryota > Metazoa > Chordata > Actinopteri > Pleuronectiformes > Pleuronectidae > Pleuronectes > Pleuronectes platessa. Next base: position 24,049,858 of record NC_070628.1, on the reverse strand, counting down.
TTAGCCTGTGAAGGACCCAACCGAAACCATCGTTGCTCAGAAATGAAAGGAAACATTTGTCGGCCGCATTTGGAGGAACCTTCAAATAGGATAGCCTAGTTGCTCCACTATGACATAATCAGTATTCAAATGCATTCTCTAAAGGAGGGGGCCCCTGATTTGGGACACAGCATATGAGTCATGTAACCATTGAAAATATCAATTAAGTATTCATTTTTTGCTGAACAGTGCTCTCACTAATTACCACATTTAATATAATGGATGTAGAGTGTGATTTCAGTTGTGTTTGCAGATCCGTAGGGATCAGGTTTTGTTTGTCTAAACATGACAGTTGACTTTCCAGAGTTCAGATTTGGCAAGAAAACACTTGTACACATGTTTCTATGTGGGAAAACGATAAAGACATATAGGAAAAGCCTTATCCCAGGATGTTTGTCAGTCTAAGCAGGACTCAGTTTTCAATAGCATCATTGACCTTGTGTGTTTGTGTGTTCTTGTGTCCAGGTGACCAATGAGCCTCCCAAAGGCCTGCGAGCAAACATTCGACGGGCCTTCACAGAGATCTCCAGCAATTCCTTTGAGGACCACGTTCTGGGACGACAGTGGAGGAAGATTGTCTTTGGGATCTGCTTTTTCCATGCAATCATCCAGGTCACAAACAGCCTAGACCATACTTGATCATTTCTGATTTGTGCGCATCGATATGTTTCACTTTCATGTTACACACTGATTTATGTGTTTGCGTTGTTCCTGCTTTTTCATGTGTCTCGTCTGTGTGTGTCTTAGGAGAGAAAGAAGTTTGGCCCTCTGGGCTGGAACATCCCCTATGATTTCACTGACAGCGACAGGGAGTGTGCTCTTCTCAACCTCAACCTCTACTGCAAAGATGGCGTCATCCCATGGGATGCTCTCATCTACATCACCGGTAAGAAAGCCTACACTCAGGTGTGTGTGTTTGTGTGTGTGTCGGTGTGTGTGTGTGTGAGTTCGTGCTTTGGCAATACAACATCACAAATTGCAATATGCAAAACAGTACATGAAACTTGAGATGGTTTGGCGTTAACCAGGGCAGGAAGTGTGAATGTCTCTTTGTATCACCATGTGTGTTGCACAAACAGCACACTGTGGTTTTATCCACAACACACACATATAAAGCACCAAGTGAAATGGGGTAAAGCCAAATATTTGCTGATTTCACGCAGCAGGACAGTTCTCTAACTGGATTTCACTCCATTCTGCAGCTGTGGACTTTGGCTGCTCTGTTCCTCTCAACTGTGGCTTTGTGGAAATAAAATGAAAAGAACAGATGTTCCCAAAACACACAGCAGATAAAGAAATTGAACCGCTGTGCTACTGACGTCATGTAATATTGAATATGTTGTCAAGGTACCTGGAGGTGTCCACCCAAAACCAATATAGTTAGATTAACATTTTTCTGAAAGAGTTTCAATAAAACTAAAAATAGCCATAAAAAATAAGGGATATTTTCCCCCTCCATTTTAAATCAATTCTCCGAACCCTTGTTTTACAAAATATATTTTTTTATATATATTCTGTCCAGTACCGCTGTAGATCTCTCTGGACTATGTGACTTTTTTAATCCCCAAACATAATATAGACTTTATCTTGTTTACATAAAGAAGTCAACATTAACTCCTGAAGATGTCTGCGCATTTTGGTCCGGTCTTTTCCTGGAGTTTGTCTTTCATATATGAAAAGGCAGCAGGACATCCTCCACTCAGACACAGAAATATCCAGAGTGCTTGGTTGTTGGGTGGTGCATCGAGCAGAGACAGACGTAAACACATTATTTAAGGTCATGGGATTTTGTTTACAGCACATCAACACGGACGTCAGCTCTTATCACCAAAAGCTCTCTTGACATCTTCGTCTGTGTGTTTTATGTGAATTGCACCGCTTATCCCTCTTTAGATATTTGAAATCAAATTATTGAAATATTATTATTATTTTTCTTATACCGGCTCATTCAGACACTTTGTGAAGTTATAAATAATGTTAACAAAGTCCAGAGTATCTCACTCAATAATTTCACATACATTTGTTGTGGAGAGTCTCTGGATATCAGTGCATATCTGAAAGCAGCTTTTGCTTTGTGAACCATTGAGTAGCTAATTATGCTAATTCATATCATATCATTTCAAATTAAGTCTAAAACAATATTCCATATTGTTAATTATATTGTAATGAGAGTAAATGGAAAATAAAGCACAGCAATAATATTTGCCATTGCCCTGGGGATGACAGTTTTTTACCAAAGCTTGTTTATTTCTCGGAAACATACTGTTGGTCAATATAAGAACAGGGTATGAACAAAGACAAAAAATCCGTACAGAAAGAATGAAGGCAAATACAATTGTTTTTGTTTTTACATATAATATACCAAATGTAGCTAATATACACTTGGAATTTGAGGAAAAGTCAAACAAGATAAAGACTACACAGTCTAAAGGCAGATATTACTGTTAACACCACATGTTTAAGGGTCACAGATCAATTACTTATTTCAGTGAGACTTCAAATGTTCCCACTTTAGTCCTCATTCATTTTTATATTTTATAGTCATATCCATATTCAGATTTCATAAACATTTCATGTCTTCTTCCAAGTTTCGCTGAATCTGAATTTATTTTTAAATAATGAATTGTGTGGCACTGTGGCTTGAAGCCAAGCTGAGACAGAGGCCGGGTGTCACGACCCAGCTCTAAAGCCAGGACAAAATGTGAAGGAGGCAGGATGAGGGAAGATGGGGAGTTGTTTCTTTAGAAATAACATACATTTATTAACATTAGCATGAAGTGCAGATACTGAGAGATGTGTTCATCAGTAAAGGCAGTGGTGAGAGTGTGTGTAGAATGAGACAGATATTTGAATGCATAAACACAAAATTACTTGCCAAGGCCATCAACAAGACTCCGCCCTCTAGATACCTGTCACACAAAGGGGAACACAAAACGAGAATGAGCTGCTTATGAAAAGAACAAACAAAGATGGGCCGAGGGACTGTCTCCAGGCATAGTCCTTGTTTACCTCTTAGAGAGCTTGTTGACGTCATGTGGCGTTTGTGTCTGTGTCCGCAGGTGAGATCACGTACGGGGGCAGAGTGACCGATGCCTGGGACCAGCGCTGCCTCAGGACAGTCCTGCGTGGCTTCTTTTCCCCTCAGACTGTGGAGCACGGCTACACCTACTCGACCTCAGGTAGTTTCCAATGCCAAACTTTACGCTATATGTGTACATTTTATACAATATAATGGAATTCAATACAATGTGTGTGAGTCCATGTGTTTTAGCGATCACATACTTAATTTTTTACCTTTGGATTTCTCTGTGTTAAGGTGTTTACTACGCCCCAGAGACAGAGGAACTGGAGCAATATAAGACGTATATTGAGGGTCTTCCCATCCTTGATGATCCTGAAGTCTTCGGAATGCATATGAACGCCAACTTGGCCTTCCAGGTGAGGAGCAGTACTAAACTTACTGGTGGTCTGTTGGTCATTCCAGAATCATATTGTGAACTAATCCACTTTGATTTCATCATTTGTTTGTGTGTTTTGTAGAAATAATGAGTTAATCGTCTTGTATTTGTGATTGAATCTAGAGCTCCTCGCACAGTTTACTGCCAGTTATACAAGCAATTCTGTTTGGAGGCAATGAGAGTGGAGCGGTACAATGTAAAAAAAATGTGTGTGTAAATGTGTTTGTCTGTGTCTTTGTCCCCGCAGCGCAAAGAAACCATGGGTCTAATCAACACCATACTGGATGTTAACCCTCGCTCGTCAGCTCTGGATGGAGCCAAAAGTAGTGATGAGATAGTCTATGAGCTAGCTGAAGCTATACTAGCCAAGATTCCTGGTAAAAAAAAACACACACACACACACACACACACACACACACACACACACACAGATAAACACCCATGTGCATGTTGGTCATTGTTGAGAATGTGTATCATCATAACCTTAATCTCTTATGCTGTGTTTTCCATCCTGTATGTGTGTGTGTGTGTGTGTGCAGAGCAACTGGACATGGATGAAGCATTGGAAGCTCTGTTTGTACGAGACGAAAATGGCCGCCTTAACTCCCTCACAACTGTGTTGGGGCAGGAAGTAGACCGATTCAACCGCCTGCTGAGAGTGCTCAGGGTGACACACATGACACAGACATGTTTGAATTGTACTATAGATCATTGAATTATAGTTGTGCTGCTTGGAAACAGCTCTGATCAAAGCTTATCCCCTGGCAGATGTTGGTATTAGCTACTGTGGAACCAATACAAAAATGTTTTATTTATCTCAAACAAACATCGCTGTTTTGCTTTTTCCACTGCCTTATTCTCATGTGGGATTCTGTTTGTGTGGCCCAGGTGTCTCTTCTCACGCTGCAGAAGGCCATAGCAGGTCTGGTGGTGATGTCAGAAGAAATGGATCGTATCTACACAAGCTTCCTGAGTAACCAGGTCCCCAGCCACTGGGCCAACTCGTCCTACCCTTCTCTCAAGACCCTGGCGTCCTGGGTCAGGGACCTGGCCCTCAGGACTTCCTTCATCCAGGTTATTCACTAGTTTCTTTAAGTCAAACGTTTTTATATTTTTAAACACTAATAATCAGGATTCATACACATTTTGACCAATGGATTTCCTTGACTTTTCCATGACTTTTCAATAACTTTAAACCAAATTTTCATCACCGAACATTTTGCGAAAAATCTCTGTGTATACGCGAAACAGTGACAAAATTTATTATTACACCTAACAATCAGAATTCCAAGGCATACAGTATACCTTGAATGACACAAGCCTAAGTATGCTTGCTTATATTTTAAGCGTATTTCTTTAAAAGCATATGAATTATTTAAAAATCTGCGTAAATTAACGACTATGAATATAACAAATTTCCATGACTTTTCCAGGCCTGGAAAAATACATTTTAAAATTCCATGACTTTTCCAGGTTTTTCATGACCGTAGGAACCCTGAATAATACCTCAACATGCACCCTGTCTCTCTCTCTCCCTGTGTCCCTCCCTTGCTTCCCTCTTTCAGCGTTTTGTTCATCTACCCTGACTTAAACTGTTCTTCCGTAAGACTGGTTTTGAACATCTGTGTTGCAAATTCGCCAAGAATCACTCTCCCTCCTCTCTCGCACACAGACACACAAAGGGGACTAACAGGGGGAGTGTTGAATTAGTTTATTAGGTGACAATGTGTAGTCACTGAGTCAGACTGCACATGTTCACTATCTCAAAATAGAGAATGTGTCTCAGTCTGCCAGCACAAGTCTGAGTCACTTTCAGGTCCCATCAGTGACAGCGCTGGCTGTAATGCACCATGGCTCGTTTAACACCCAAACTAACAAATTCAAAGAGTTTAGCTATTTAAAGAAACAGACCTTTGCATTTCTCACTGTCTTTTTCTCACGACCCCTCTCCCTCTAGGCATGGATCACACGTGGTCTGCCCAAATCTTTCTGGATCTCAGGATTCTTCTTCCCTCAAGGCTTTCTCACTGGTAAAACACTGCAGCATCAAAATATCATCCGTGTTTTTAATTCACAAGAGCTAAAGCACAATAGAAAACTCACACGATATATACTGGAATTAAGGTGACCATTATCTCAATTATGCATGAGATAATTGTGATTAGCTCTGAATGGCTAATCCTTTGTTGCCACTATTTTTAATTTGTAAGATCTTGCTAAAGAATGTGAAAAACCCGTTGCTTTTTTTCTCCTCTGTCATCTGCACTCTAGGGGTTCTGCAGAATCATGCAAGGTTCTACAAGTTGCCCATTGATGAGCTCAGCTTCCGCTTTAACATGGTGCCGGTGTACAGGGACCAGGCAGAAGTCTGCGAGGCTATGGAATCTCTACCCAGCAATGCTCGCCTGCCTATGGATGAGGAGGTACGTGAGGAGAGAGGTTGATTTTTAAAATGTGATGCTTTAAGATGCTTGTCTCTCATTTATGGCTGTTGTTGGTATCAGCTGTTTCAACAATATAAATTAGAAGAAAAAAAAATGTTGTCCACTGGAATGGAACCTAAAGACATTAGACAGGTCATAGCTACATATCTAGCACAATTTGTATGGATAACAGCAGGACAAGTTATATAAACATTGCAGGCTGATATTAAGTAAACACAAAATTGGAGTTTCATTGCAAAATGATTACCTGGTGTATTTGTAATCCAACAATTCAGCTGAAGTCTCACTGCAGAATTTACAATTCCTCTTGTTCATAATCCTCAATCAACTATTTCACACAGATTTTCTTTCCTCTCATCGTTTTTGCCTCAGCTGCACTAAACACTGTGAGATAAAACTGGTTGACTCATGTTTATCCACAAAGGTTATTTACCACCACACAGAAGGATGATTGGGATGGGCCGTGAACTTGGTGTGTTCATTTTGTTCACCGCTGTCTTCATCTCACTTGTGGACACAACAGTTACCAGAGCCTGAGAATGGCGTGCTTGTGCACGGCATGTACATGGATTCCAGTCGCTGGGACGATGACAACATGGTGATCGATGATGCGTTGCCCCGCGTGATGAACAGCGTGCTGCCGGTGGTGCACTTCGAGCCACAGCAGAACTACGAGCCTGAGCCTGAGCTGTACCAGGCTCCTCTGTACAAGACCTCCGCCAGAGCCGGGACACTCTCCACCACCGGTACATTCACAAACTGGTTTTGGTCTAGATTTGGAAGTTTTACAATTTAAGATAATTTATCTGAAATTTTTCATATTGACTGAACAGACAGCGACTTGTTTCTTTTTTGAGAGATTAGATGTGTTGGGGCCTGATCTACTAAAGGTTTGCGTGTGTAAAAATGTGTGCAAACTTGATGTCACCCACTTACAACATGCAGGCTGATCTACTAAAGCAGTTTTCACTCTTTATTTGGGATCTTAGTAGATCAGGCCCTCGGAGTATTGTCTGGACTTTTTGGTGTTTGTACAGAGAAGGTCTTTGAACACAAATAAGTGTAACAGATTTGAAATGTTATTTTGTTTCAAATGTGTTCCTCACCCTTCATTTCTGTCTTCTTGCAGGTCATTCTACAAATTTTGTGGTGACGGTAATGCTTCCCTCCAAACGACCCAGCGATTATTGGATATCAAAAGCCTCTGCTCTCCTGTGCCAGCTGAATGATTAAATGGAAATTCAAGGACAAAAACGAACATTCAATGCTATATACAACCTTTAATTTAGTTAGTTAATGTTAAGCTAATGTTGCTTCTTTTATGAATTGATGATGGAGATTTTCACAGACATGACTTTCGCGGAAAGTTGTGTTACTTAATTTTGCTCTACAGTGTAATAAACATCTTGTTGAGTTATCCCATATTGATCGACTCTTCCTTCCAACACTCGAGTATCAGTTGTATGCAGCAATACATTCTTATCCTGCTGACACTGGGTGATAGCAGTGCTGTATATCAAGATGTCTGAGGATGAGACATTCAGTTTAATCACCATATACATCGGAGAGCTCCATTTACACTCTGCGGTTAGTCATCGGATGAATTGAAATTTACAGAACACACATAGGCACAGAGAGACAAAAGACAGATACAGTAGATCGATGAACAGAGATAGACTGACACACACACATACAGTAAATGTTGATAATTTTCAAAGAAAAGAAAATGTGCGTGATGGAAATCTGAAAATACAAGAGGCTAGAACCCCAAATTTGTCTTTGTGTATTTTAATAGGGGCTTTCTGCAGAAGGGACCAACAGAGAGAGTCATAGGGATCTCAGAGTGTTGATGGAGAACAGTCAAATGCAAGGATCTTATATATGAGAAGTAAGGCTGTTTGTCTGAGCCTGTTCAAACTGGGTCTGTAGGCGCAGTTTGAGACAGGAAATTGATTTGCATACTCTTCCTTTGAAAATAAAGCTGACAGAAATGAAGTTCTTGGACAGTCGATAAGTAATAGAATGGTCAGAAAGGTATTAGAAATGTAGGTTTCAGGTCACTACAGTTCAGGTCATAAAAGTATCAGACAGGTATGCAAAAGTTACATTTCAACTAAAACTAGGGCTACGTTGTAGCACTTGCGGGCCCGAGCACCCGCACGTTGAAGCCTGTTGCGGTCGGTGGAGAGAGCGATCGATGACCAAGCGCACATCATCGATCGAGCATGCACTTCTCCACGTTAAATGCTTTTTGCGCTCTGCGGCAGTAGGTTTGCCAGTAGGTGGCGCCATCACTATTATTACGCACAGACATATAGATCTGTTCATGTAGGCGCTCTGATGTAGCGTGAGCAATTTTGTGTCAATTGGACAATGTTAACACAACTTAATTTTCACACTGATCAGTAGGTGGCGCTATGACCCTGAACTAATATTTATATGTGGAGCTGTTCAGAATAGTATTGTGATCATAGGTCAGTAATTTGGAGCCGGTTGGATAATGCAGAGTGGATTAACAAAGTACTTCCTGTTTCCTGGCGAATCAGTAGGTGGCGCTATGACACTGAGGAAATATTGACACATAGAGCTGTTCAGACTTGGACTCTGACCATGTGACAAGTTTTGTAGTGATAGGACAATGCACAGTGGAGTTATGATAACATCGTGTCCTTTGGCGAAGGAAAATCCTTCGCCGCACATCAATGTTTACACGGTTTGAGGAAACGTCACAATTCTGACCATGATCTAATGACTTGACTGATCTGATTTGAGCTGTATATTGTAAATCAGCCAGGAGCAGTTCATCAAAGTATAAAACATGTCACTTCCTGTAGCCACCAGGGGGCGCTGTAATTTCAAGTCATAATTTCTGTGTAGATGTCATCAGGATGGCACCCTTGTCTTACATGTCTAGTTTGGACTCGATTGGACAATGTATGTCCGAGATACAGAACCTCGTGTTTTGATGGCGTTTAATCAAACTCAAGACGCCACGCCACGGTCACACGGTGTGACGAAAGGTCAATCTCTTAATCACTTTTTATCTCCATCTTGTTGTGATGGCACTGATCTTAATTTGAAGTTAATCTGATGAAAGCCCTGGGACAAGTGCATCAAGTAAAAATGTGGAATATGGAAAAAAAATGGCCACTTAATCCAAAATGGCGGCCTCCCTGTTTGGTCAAGCATACCTATCCAAGATATTTTTTTGTTTGTTATGAAACGACACATGTCCCGATAGATTTGTATAAATGTCGGCCATCGTAGTGCCGGGGTTGCCCTATAGGGGGCGCTGGTCAGTTTTTTTGCCACGCCCATTTCTTAAAACCATATGAATATCTTCAGGGGGGGGCTGTTGTTACACACATGTAGTTTGAGAGAGATAGAATCATGAACACTGAAGTTACAGCAATTTCGTGTTTCACGGCGAGTTGATGAACTTTAATGCCACGCCATTCATATGGCGTTTGACGAAAAGTCACGGTAATCTTATGTCTTCATTGTCAATGTCTTGGGACCCATTTGATACAGTTTGACATGGTTGAGGTCAGTGGATGAGGAGAAATTCATCCAAGTGTAAGACAAGCAAAAAACAAGACATTTCCTGTTGCCACCAGGGGGCGCTGCGGTTTTAAGTCATCATTTATGCATAGATGTCATCAGGCGGGGACTATTGTCTTACATGTCTAGTTTGGACTTGATTGGAACATGTATGTCCGAGATACAGATGCCCGTGTTTTGATGGCGTGTAACCAATTTTTAACGCCATGCCACGGTCACACGGTGTGATAAAAAAAAAATCCCTCAATCATTTTTTATCTCCATCTTGTTGTGATGACACTCATCTGAATTTGAAGTTGATCTGATGAAAGCCCTGGGACAAGTACGTAAAAGTAAAAATGTGGGATATTGCCAAAATGGCCACTAAAAGCAAAATGGCGGACTTCCTGTTGCGTTTTTCATAATGCTCCATGAGACTTTTTTTCATGACTGGTCACGTTACACCTATATCCAGATTTTGATGAAAATCCGTTATGTGGAAACCTAGGGGCTGGTTCCAGGGGGCGCTGTAGAGCCATTTTGCCACGCCCAATTCCAATTACTCCAGAATACTAAAATATCCGCAGACCTTGAATTTCCTGCAAAGTTTCATAACTTTTTGAGCATGTCTAGACCCTGAAAAAGCCCCCCAAAGGGAAATAATAATAATAATAATAATAAAAATCCTTACAGATTCAATAGGGCCTCTCACCATTCGGTGCTCGGGCCCTAAATATAGTTTTCCACCACACTACATCAGCGAGGTAGGAGGACTGAGTTGAGACAGAAGGAGTGATGATCATCAAATGATGAAATGCTGCCACCACAGCCCCTTCGACCATCAGCAGCATATTTGTGTCACTTAGGGCACGCAGGGCTAACAGATAAGTTATGGCCCTTCAAACACATTAAATACACCCTCCTGCAGCCGTGGGGCAGGGTGCAGACCCACTCCATCTTTGCCTCTGTCACATGGCAAGCAGGTGTGGGCTTATATAAACATTATTTTTTAACACCAACCTGGAGGGAGCAGCCCAGTTAGCAAAAAAGAGGGGAATGTTAATTATTGAATGAGCAAGCGGTAATGTAAATGATACATCCACCAGAACATCCATCACTACAACTGATGGGAAGTGCATGGTGTACTACCACCACCCTAAAGCTGTAAATGGTGATGAGTTGTTGGGCTTCCGCTGGGGGGCTTTTACGTACACTTCATCGTGTCGGATCAGAGGGGAAACAATTCATTTTATTAATCTTCACACAGATTTCATCATGAGGTGGAAACAGACACAGTTTAAACTTGCTTCAGTGGGAAATTTAATTCATGCTCTAAAATGTCCTTATTTCAGTTGCAAAGCCCGGTCAACCAGTTCATTTCATTTCACTTTTCATTTTGTGCAATCCGCTCCAACTAGTGCGTACACAATGAGGGGCAAACAACTTCACACATGCATGAGTTTTTTCTGAAACTTTTGTAACAGCAGCATCTACTGTCTCCTAACCTCCTTAATTAACCTCATTCCTCCCAAATCAATCCTTTTAAGAGTCAATATTATGGTCTATGAATAACTGAATGCACTGCACTGTGCTGCTATAAGGATAAAAGTCCCAATGAAGAGGGAGGAAAAGGATTGAGGGAGTAAATGAGATTATATGCCCCAGTCACTCTGAAACCAGATTAACGATGTTTTAGCATCCAGCACACACACTTTCATCTCGGTGGATTAAGTCAGGGGGAAGAGGACACGTTTCATGTCTGAACCAGATGGGTCCAATGGAAAACTCTGGTTTATCGTTACCTATTTTAAACAGGACAGAAAAGGAAAAGCAGAGATTTAAAAATAATTTCGATATAAAACACACACACACACAGTTGATGACAGCAACTGTGGGACAATGAGGACCGAATACTTGGCAACTAATCAAAACGATTGTGATGAGAAGCACAGAGTAACAGTGGGTCAGCCTCATGCTCTCACTAGAGCATCGTGTCATTTTGTTGTAATGATGCTGACAACAGTGATTGGAGCTGAAGAGAAAATGTGTGATTACAGAGGATTTGCATTTTTGCAATCATATTTTACTGTCCAGGTTACGCAGGTTGTTTCATTAAAAGTTACACCCCTGCAGTAACTCTCAGGGTTTCTTGGCCGGACAGTCGGATAGTTTCATGATTGCCTCGATTCAGATTTAAAGGAACTCGTGCTGCGATTGTTCTAAACCTGCCTCGTTAGAATGGTCTGTTCTCTTGCCCCCTGTTAATGCTCCAGAGCTACAGTACGTCAGAATGAATCCTTGTCATTAGTGAGTTGTTCTCGAACAGCCCTGGTTAATCTGCACTGAAGATTTTAGAGTCAATGTTTTCCATCAAATGAAACTGCATGTACTTCATTCATATGTGTGATTTATATATAAACACCATATACGTAACACGTAAATGTATGTTCAACAAGCAAATAATGAAACACTTGGGTACAGCATACTTGTGACACTAGATGGTGATGTACTGTACATAAATTTGTAGTATTCTCTTACATGGTTTGCAGTTTTCGCTTCTATGGAATTGGATATACAGTGCCTTGCATAAGTATTCACCCCCTTTGGACTTTTCTACATTTTGTCATGGTATAACCACAGATTAAAATGTATTTCATCGTGAGTTTATGTAATGGACCAACACAAAATAGTGCATCATTTGGAAGTGGGGGGAAATATTACATGGATTTCACAATTATTTACAAATAAAAATCTGAAAAGTGTTGAGTGCATATGTATTCACCCCCTTTACTGTGAAACCCCTAACAAAGATCTGGTGCGACCAATTGCATTCACAAGTCACATTTGCAAGTCACATAATTAGTAAATAGGGTCCACCTGTCTGCAATTTAATCTCAGTATAAATACATCTGTTCTGTGACGGACTCAGAGTTTGTTGGAGATCATTACTGAACAAACAGCATCATGAAGACCAAGGAGCTCACCAAACAGGTCAGGGATAAAGTTGTGGAGAAATATGAAGCAGGGTTAGGTTATAAAAAAATATCCAGAGCTTTGAACATCTCTCTGAGCACCATAAAATCCATCATAAGAAAATGGAAAGAATATGGCACAACCACAAACCTACCAGGAGGCCATCCACCCAAACTGAAGAGTCGGACAAGGAGAAAATTAATCAGAGAAGCAACCAGGAGGCCCATGGTTACTCTGGAGGAGTTGCAGAGATCCACAGCTGAGGTGGGAGAATCTGTCCACAGGACAACTATTAGTCGTCTACTCCACAAATCTGGCTTTTATGGAAGAGTGGCAAGAAGAAAGCCATTGTTGAAAGGGATCCATAAAAAATCCCGTTTGGAGTTTGCCAGAAGCCATGTGGGAGACACAGCAAACATGTGGAAGAAGGTGCTCTGGTCAGATGAGACCAAAATTGAACTTTTTGGCCTAATTGCAAAACGCTATGTGTGGCGAAAACCCAACACTGCCCATCACCCTGAGCACACCATCCCAACAGTGAAACATGGTGGTGGTAGCATCATGCTGTGGGGATGCTTCTCTTCAGCAGGTACAGGGAAACTGGTCAGAATAGAGGGAAAGATGGATGGAGCCAAATACAGGGAAATCCTTGAAGAAAATCTGATGCAGTCTGCAAAAGACTTGAGACTGGGGCGGAGGTTCATCTTCCAGCAGGACATTGACCCTAAACATACAGCCAGAGCTACAAAGGAATGGTTTGGATTAAAGAATGTTAATGTCTTAAAATGGCCCAGTCAAAGCCCAGACCTCAATCCAATAGAGAATCTATGGCAAGACTTGAAGATTGCGGTTCACAGACGGTCTCCATTCAATCTGACTGAGCTTCATCTTTTTTGCCAAGAAGAATGGACAAACCTTTCCATCTCTAGATGTGCAAAGCTGGTAGAGACATACCCCAAAAGACTTGCAGCTGTAATTGCAGCGAAAGGGGGTTCTACCAAGTATTGACACAGGGGGGTGAATACTTATGCACCCAACAGATGTCAACTTTTTTGTTCTCATTATTGTTTGTGTCACAATAAAATTTATTTTGCACCTCCAAAGTACTATGCATGTTTTGTTGATCAAACGGGAAAAAGTTTATTTAAGTCTATTTGAATTCCAGTTAGTAACAGTACATAATGGGAAAAAGTCCAAGGGGGGTGAATACTTATGCAAGGCACTGTATCAGTGTTTTATATCATGACAAAGGTAAAATTGCATTATTTTTATGTATTTTAACTTTTGATATTTGTAATGTAACGTTTGTTTTAAATGTTTGATATTGGTATGGTAATGTATGTTTTAAATATTTGATATCTGTATGTATGTTTTAAATGTGGATCCCACTAAAAATAGCTCTGTCTTAGGGTAGAGCTAATGGGGATCCTTCTAAATAAACAAATATATGAAAGTTTGAATGATATAAAACACAGCTCCTGAGATATGTGTTCCACAGGCAGTTAGATAGTAGATAGAAGGTAGTTCAGACTTTTGGGAAAATACACTTATTTTCTTACTCGCCAAGAGTTAGATCAGAATGTCAACATCACATGACCCCATTTCAGTTTTATGAATTTAACAAATGAGACATAAATCAACTTTAAATGTGCCAATCAGAGGCGGCTTGCGATCAAATGCACTGGGGGATGAGAACATTTAACCGGCTCTTTTCTAATATTTCCAGTGTTGAAGCTATGATAAACTGCTGCTGGATGAACCCTCATACTTAGTTCACAGACATGACATTCCAAAATGTTTAATGTATTCATGAGTTGATAATAACAATGATGCAGACTCATTTTCATTGTTTGAAAGAAGAGCTTTACAAGATACAGGTCCCAATGAACAGTATCTGAGGACGTGACCATACAAAAGACCCCCACCTCAGTTATGATGAGGTGGGAGGTCGTGCATGGTCGTTTCTCTCTGAACTAGTAAAGTGTCCCCACCTGAGGAGAAGAAGTGTGTATCCTTGCAGGCGATTATTCTACAAAGCAACCGGCCGTAGAGATTTCACAGGGAGGTTAGGTCTGTGGTCTCTACATTACACTAACTGCACAAAGTCAGCAGAGATCTGTTCTAGCTGACCTGGCACCAACAGTGCCAACAAACATTGTTCAACCTAGCACCCCTCCCCCACCTCCCAGGTGGTCTGTTCCATATCAGGACCTGAAAAAGGAGGACACAACAGCGGGACATGCAGACTGCAGGCTGGGGTGGAGCAGGGTAACCAGTGTTGCCAGATGTACGATAAATATTGTATTTGTGTGATAATTTTGCTCTGTGCGATGTACAAACAATAATATATGATGTATAATAATCACATCATTTTCTGACACTTAGTATTAAGTGTATATCAGTTGCAATATGGATATTAAAATATTGATCATGTCTGAACATGTTGTGAACGTGAATATGGACCCCTGTATCTGTATTCACGCAACTCTGCCTCGCGTCCCATGAGCTTAACACAAATCCTTCTCGTCTCATGTTTCAAAATAAGAGCCTTGTGCCTTGAAAAGGATTGTTTCTGTACACTAAATCACTTTGAAATCTCAACACAGCTTTGAAACGTTGGTATTGAGCGTCCCAAAATATATAGTTTCAAGCTTCTGTTACAACACTTCAACATTTCAATCTGGCAACACTGGGGGACACTGTCTCTGTCAGCTCCCTGTCTGCTGACAAATGGAGGCTTGGTGTGTGTGTTTGTGTGTTTGCATGTTGTGCTTGTGAGTGTTGCAATTCCAGTCACTAACAGTTGTCTGTCTGCACGTAGTGAAGCCTGACATTAGATTTGACCAATCTGAACATGTCATCACTGCTGAGTCCCCATGGTGTGTGTGTGTGTGGATTGGTTTTGATATACTTGTGAGGACCAGATATTGAGAAACAACCTTTTCTTTGAGGACCTTTCTCGTTGTGAGGTCCTTTTGGGTGATTGTCACAAATGAAATGCTGCGATGGCCTCCTGAGAGCCTATATACCTCATACTGTGTGAGTTTTAGAAAAAGTCTCAATAATGGAAATTTATTTTTTTTCCTGTGCTCATAAGCTCCCACTTATGGCACACTTGTGTACTTTACCAGGCATCTGGTAGATAGATTTTTCTGATTGTCTGGCTGGGGATTTTTGTGACTTCAGTCTCATTACTGCACTGTGTAGGGGGAAGGAAGGAGTTGGCAATGGAGTTGCAGTTCTGTGACCATCTAAATTCCAACCATGAAAACAGAATAATAAATACATAAATACAAATAAAGTTAAATACACAATTCATAATGTAAAATGTTTGCACATCTTACCATTTTTTGTATAGGCTTTATTTGGTTTGTGATGTTATAGCCGTATTCAGACATGAATTCCGGATAATGTTGACTTGGTTCCAGACTTCCTCCATAGTTTGACTTTGACACATGAACAACACAGCAAGAGATTCTCTTCTCAGGCACATTCACAAAAACACAAAAATACCTCTACGTGTCAGGAGGGGTGCAGCAGATCTGCTGTGGCAATCACATGTTTTTGTTTTCAGCACATTGAAAGCAGCGTTGCCTCTTATCTCCAGAAGCTCCCTTGACATCTTTGTTTTTTCTTCTATGTGTATGGCTCAACTTTTTGCATCCTTAAGTATTTGTATTTTTCTTTTGTTTGTTTGTTTTTTGCATGCTTGCATCTGTCACTTGTTAGAAACGTTGTCAATGCGCCCATTTACAGCCAGCAATCACAGATTAAAGCTGTCATTACTCTGCATGGCATTAAACTGCCAGCAGCCAACCTGTTATCCCGGTGTCTTTAAGAAATGGCGACAATCTGACATGAGAGTGCATAGAAGTTGGTGAATTGCAGCATTTCATCCACTCCAATACAAGCAATTAGCACATTTCCTGTTTATTTGTCACAAAAGTAATGTACAGTCATGTATCCATTGAAGGAGAATGTATCATACTGAGCAGAGAGGCACAGACCACAGTAATGACACTGAAGTCGACAAAATACAACACCAGTCATAAAACAAAGTCTGTTATAGCTAAAGCAGAAAGGATTCAGCGTCAAAACTAGGGAAATCTATTAACCCAGAATTCTCTTCATGTTTTCGTTACAGAAAGATTATTTGAGCACGGGAACTTGTCCAAAGACGATAAAATCCTTCTACCAGCTCCTCTAAAGCTCTATGATTACTGTAGCTCTTGGGTGGATGCAGCGACTTCCTGGAGTCTTGGCTGTTTGCCTTTGTGCTAAGCTAACACAGCCTGAAGGCTGTAGCTTTTCTATACCGACATGACAGTGGTAGTGATCTTCAAACCGTCAACAAGAAACTAAAACCAGTTTACAATCTTGTTGAGCATTAAAATGGTGTTCCCCCAAACATTACAAAACGTTTTTATTCTAGGCCATATTTGTGATTTAGATGTAGACATAGAAAGGCTTGTGAGGATTAATTACTGCTTATTACATTTTCAAAACCGAAATAAAAATAATTGAACATTGTCCGCATGAAGAGAGCTGCAAAATTCTTCAGCCAGCACTGGCTTCAAATATTGTCTCTGTTTATTATGAGTGGATATGACATTTAATTGCTTTACGGTGTCGTGACCTGAAAGGTTGTCATCGGGTTGCAGCTCTTTGTCTTTACTCTGCCCGTCGATTGAGCGTCACTACAATTTCAATGACTCTCTCTGTCGCTGTCCACAGTGAACCGCATGTTGCTGATTTAGTTCGTCCCTGGTTCCTCTTCAAGAATTCACATGAAGTGGCAAAGTGGTATCTGAGTTCAATCGCTCGTGTAAAAGTGTGAATTCACTTGTGTCTTGTTGCGCTGAGGATCAGAGAGGACGCTCGGGTGGTGAAGATATTCGAGGTTCAACACAAATCTGTTACATAAGGGGACCCAGTAATCCAAGTTGCATGTTGTTGCTAGAGATTAGAGAAGAAAGTGTTTGCCCTGTTGCTGAGTATTATGAGAGTAAAAACACAAAGCGCTCTGCAGTACAAAAGATTAGTACCAAATACAGCTCTACCAGCGTGATGTTCCTTCAGACGACATTTAAAGATTTGTCATAAAGACATAAAAACTCCTTCAATCATTTCTTGCTCTGATCTTCTCAACTCGTTGTGAATATTTATCTGAACAAGCGAGTGATCTAATATTCAGTGTATCATATTCTAGTCAATACAAATATACTGTTTAGCACAAGGGTTGAAAGCAAAGACAGATAAGGGGAGACCCCTTCAAAAATGATTTATACATCAACTCAGAAAAAACTGTAAATGTCTTGTATGTCACAGTTAAGTGTGTCTTGGTAAATCTCACATCTTCACAGGTCCTGGATCAAAGAAATTAGAAAACTGATGGGAAAATAGTTTGGGTGAGGAAACAAGGATGAGTGAAAGGATAAAAAAAGAGGTGAGAAAGTACACAAACATAATAGAAAGGATATCGTCTCACCACCACATTGGAAGTAAGATGAAGATTTATTTACAAAATTCAAAAGACTTGCGTTACTAGAATAGAGGCCTGAGGGGTCTGTCGACTATCAGCTGCACTGCGGTGGAGAAAGGTAGTGGAAGAAGAAGCAGAAAAAGAGAGCTGGAGCAGATTGAGTGTGAGCAGCGTGTTGTGATGAGACATGAGCTCAACTGGTGGGAGGTAAACAATGTGGTGCAGTGGGGACACAGATGAAAAGTGCATTAGTGTGTGTTTCTACATAATTAACTATTGCGCTAAGCCTCAACCTCCTATGTAGCATATTATGACAGAGCCACCTTAAAATAAAAAAAACACATCACCCCAATACACCAAGATATTAGTGACAAATATGTGTAAAGAAATAAAAGAGGAAAAGATTGGGTCTGAAGGAACTGTGACGTGTAACAACAGCTAAAACATCTGGATCTTGTGTTACTTCACATTGCAGACACAGGGAGGCTCTTGTGGCTCAGTTCTAATCGCTAAAGGATTTTTAATGTTAGCTTTGCCTCCTTTGTTTTCTTCAGAGAGGGGCGATATCGGCCTTATGTGAAGTCTTTGGACACAGCCTCGATGAAGTTGGGTGCTGCCATGAGAATGGTGAAGGTGCAGATGATGGAGAAGAGCGAGAAGGCCACCAGGCATAACCTATCCACCACCGCCGCCGCAAACTTCCACTCGCTGCAGATGGCCTCTCCCTCATCCTGCGCCCTGAAGCGCCTCGTGATGTACTGCACTTCCTCCAGGATCTGGGAAATTTCCGGCACCTGCTCCAGCAGCACAGTTCGCATCTGCTCTGAGTGGAGGTCGTTCGGGTGACCGCCACCACCGCACGCCACCACAGCGGAATCGGTGCCTGGTGGGAAAGCCGGGTTTTCTGTTCCCATTGAGTGATAGCCAAAGTACAGGTTCATGTTCCCGTTGGTTGTGGTCGACTGGGTGGATGCCTGGCCTGGTATGGAGCTCATCTGGATGCTGCTGGTGCTGGTGTGGTGAGGAGGAGGAGGGTGGGAGTACTTGTAGTTTGAGGGGCCAGTGGAGCTCACTGCGGTTTTCCTTCCCTCTCCAGGCTTCTTCATGCGGAGGAACCAAGCACACCAGTTGAGGAGAATGACTCGAACCTGGACAAAGAGACGAGAGCGTGCTGTGAGTGGAGGGAAAGAGGTGAAGAAGGGAGGGGAGGTCGTGTGCGATAACAGATGAAGAAGCAAGTGGTAAAATGAAAAGAAGAAATAAGAGGCAAAGGGAAGAAATAATAATACTGGCATTTATTTACCAGTTCTGCTTCTACCAATGTGACATTTGTCAATCAATCAATTAATCAAATAATTTTTTTGTATATTAACAAATCACAATGTGCCAGAGGATTTACAACAATAATAGCTTTTCCTTCCACTGGGTGCAATAGTTCTTGACAAAATGTGGATAATCTTTCTCATAATGAATTGTTTACAGACAAAATTAAAATATTGTTGCTTGTAAAAAAACTGTGTGTTGACACAACCTTTGAATAAATGTCTCCTCATTGCTCCAACAAGTGCGAGCAACAGGCATGTACCAGCCTTGAGTTGTCTGTACCAGTGAGTGTAAATGTGGTCATCTGAAAATAACTCACTGCAAAGGGGAAAATCAACTATTCTTCGGTTTAGGTTGGAGAAAGGAAGGAATTAAAGGAAAACTACACTTTTGTTTGAAAATGCAATAACTCTAGTATGGATACGCCAGTTGTCCACAATTCTCCAGGATGTTTTTGAGCAGCTAAAACAGCGCAGTTTAGAAATTCTGCTGTCCCTCTTTTAGTTTGAAAACTTCTGGGTTTGTTTTAGTCTGGATGAGCAGAAGCAGAGTTGTTTGGAAACAATGACAGATATATTCACAAAGACTTCCTTATTGAGTCTTTTCGGCCATGACGTAGCCTTCGCTGATTCGTCAGGCTGCTATCACATCACGGTCTTCCAGAAGAAAACATCCGGCATTAGCCTCGGCTACCGGTGTAGAACACAAGCATTGCTGTTATCTTTGCTAACAGCTGTTGTGCAATTATATTCTGAATTTTACAATGATACCACTGTTAACATCTGCAGGAGATGAGCTACTATTCTACCAATCTGCGAGAATTCACGATTCCACAAATGAGCGGTCTTGCAGGAAATGTGAATTGTCGCAAATTGCTTGAATGGTAGCTTGTCTCTTACGCATTTTTACCAGTGGTCACATGATATTCATTTTCAGGCGGTTTGGTAAGGAAATGGATTAAAACTGATAAATATCCAAAATGCTGATTGTTTTAGTTTGAAAATGCCCTCTTTAAACAAGTATTTTAATCATATAATGAAGTTGTCAACCTACCCATTTAGGCATCTTCCCTCCGTGGGGGTCATGGTGGTGGAACTGCAGTACAAGCACTGTCACCACCACGGACAAGCCCACGATCATCATGGTGCTGGCAAAGTACTGAGCTGAAGAGGAAAACAACGCATATATCAGCAATTTCTTTTTGGGATACAGAAAAAAATGAACAAAGTGAAAGACAGAGAAATTATAGTTTGTTATCTGAGGTTCCCTAGTAAATTTAGAATGAACGCTTAGTTGTGTATCTAAGGAAGAAACATAAGAGGTGAGCTTTGTATTTTGGCAGGACTGTTGCCCAGTCTATCGCCGGTAGGTTGGTCAGTGGGGAGCTTACCCCTGTCAACAGACCTACGGTCATAATAGTGGAATGACAGTGTCCTCATAACAGTGGAATGACAGTGTCCTCATAACAGTGGAATGACAGTGAAAGTGGACCAATCAAATGATTCTGTATACTTCCCCGTGTGAAAGTATAATTGGAGCTGTATAAAAACCTGTCAGAACAAATGCTGCGAATGCTGAGGAGCATTTCATTTTGTCTTCAATCTGCAATGTGTTAATACGTCGACTCCAGTAAAAGCAAGTTGGGTAATGGCTCCGTTTCACATCCCTGAGCTGCCAAATGATGCGGAGCAGCATCTCTGTCTGCAGCCTCAACTCTCCTCTCGTAGCTGACGGCCTTGTCTCTTCTGCTCTGTGTGAGTGTGGCGTTATACAATGCTAATCTGTTGGTGTCCTACGTATCGTCTGTGCCTCCTGCATCACCAGCCTCGTGCTCAGCTCCTCCCACTGCTTTAGCACCACATATCTGACAGTCTGCGTGGGGGCTGAAGAATGTCCTACACAAACTGCCCTGTGGTGTAAATGTGAGGTGTGAACATCACAGCAGTTTGTTATTCAGCCGCTCTTTTCATGCCACAGCCCACATTGGTCTACCGCCTGCTGGGTAAATGATTCTTTGCATCCATCCACTTTGTTGTTGATATCCTAAAAGAGATAGGAAATATCTCTGCACTGACCCACCAACCATCCGTTATTATAATGTCCGGAATGTGCCCACAGATACCTGATGAAGGCTAGATTCAGGTTTAAAATGTTTTGATTGATTTGGTTCGTTTTGTGGCCAAGGATTACATGAGAATATCAGGACCCCTCGCAAACAGAACATGAGGAAAATGTAAGACAAAGTAAATAACGACTGCCACTGAAAACTACTTCATTATCGTCCCACACTAACTGAGACTTCCGCCATCAGAGGCTCGTCTAGATTATCAAACTTTGTGATGCTGAGAAAAAATGACTCAAACATTTAACAGCCACTCTGTTTCCACTACAGGAGTATGGGGAAAACAATATTCTGGGTCAGAGTACATGATGAACATGAAAGTTGCAATACTCCTGTCACAGCCAAGTGCCATTCCTGGGGGCTTGTTCTTGGCTGAGGTCTGTCCCTTCAGTATAAAGCCTTTAGCTTAGCTTAGAATTAAGAATGGAAACAAGGGGAAACAGGTAGCTTGGCTCTAGTCAAAGGTAAGAAACACTTATATTGTTCATTATTAAGAGGCTTTATCTTGTTTGCATAATCCATCCAAACCATACTATTTACATTACATTTAAATTCTACTCCAATCTAGAGCAAGAAAGTATAGAAGTGTGTCAACTATTCCTGTTTTAAATGTGCTTCCCTCATTATTATGAGTACATTTCTATCACAAATTAACTTTTTTCATTACTTTCAAAATTAAACAACATGAGCAATAATTAGTGCAGTAAAGTGTCTTACCAATCAGAGGAACGGAGTCAGAAGTGGCAGGCATGATCTCTGCCACCAGTAACATGAACACGGTTAGAGACAGCAGCACTGTGATGCCTGGAGAAAACAGACAGTCGACAGATAAGCAGAGGCACAAAGGGGACAATTATTTTTTTATTAAATAGTGACTTGAAAGCACTCAGAATAAGCTGATTGCTTCAAAAGAGGTGAAAACATGTGGGATTTATTTTTTCTTCCCTCGTGGGAACCCCAAGTTATATATTTACTCCAGGCCTGTCTCATTGAATGACATTTTAAAAACAAGCTGGCATTTGTCTGGTCCAGGTGATAATCTTTGCTGGGTTTATAACAAAGCTTTTATTCCTGCTAATGAATGGAATCCAACACAGATGCTAATTACGAGCCGTAATGTCAGAATTAGCATAGAGCAGTGACAGATAAATAGGGAACATTTATCAACAGCATCAGGACCTGGTGGGCGGAGATCTCAGAGGCTGGGGAGAGAGACACATTTTTGTCTGCATGTATGATAATAATAATTCATCACTGTCTTTGTTTTGGTGTGAGGGAACGTGTGTACTTGTACTCTTATATTTGTGAGGACCATTTTGAGCATAGACCATACAAAGTCAGGATTAGGGTGAGCGGCTAGGGAATTCAGTGTCCCCACGAAGATAGAAATTAAAATGTATGTGTGTGTGTGTGTGTGATTGCTGCGATTGATGCTTATGTGCGTCCTCTGCTAAGTACCCAGTGAAATCTTCTCTCCGGAGTCAGCAGGGAGCAGGAAGACCAGCAGGGCCAGACCAGAAATGAGCACGCAGGGGATGAGCAGGTTGAGGCCGTAGTAGAGTGTCCTGCGGCGCATGGTGACCGTGAACGTCACATCGGGGTAGGGTTCTTTACAGCAGTCATAGTACAGCTCATTACGCTTAGCTGGCACACCTGGGGGACAGGGGAAGAGATGGGAAGATAGTGGAGTTACAAAATGAAATTCAAACATGTTAAGTCTGCGTGCAAAAAAACAAAAAGGTCAAATCTGAATCTATAATTGCACACAGACTGTAGCTGATCGTGAATTTCCAATAAACCTTTTTTCTTGGTAACAAAGCAGCTTGTTACTGTAAAAAAAAGGAAATGCAATCTCGCCCATAAGTACCACTCAATGGCTCACTGATTTTACGTTTTATATAAAACACAGCACAGATCTGTCAGACAGAGTCACAGGTACTTGACTTTATGCTTTGAGTCCCTAAATAATACGTCTCCTGCACGTAGTGCAATGTCATGACTCCTGTTTGAGGGCAGACTTTGTTTGTCTGAAGCTGTAGCTATTTCTGAAGGGCCTTGAGGTAGGAAAAATGCAATTACAAGAAATTGAGATAAAGATGAAGCAATTAATAGAAACACAAATTACTGTAAATCCACATCTCTGCACACTGACGGGTTACGCCCACAGCCATCACAGTAATTATGTGCTACAGTACAGACTAGAATAACATTCAAATCTGAAGTTCAATGACAAACCACTCACTAATACCCCAGTGATAATCAGTGTGACCTGCTCCTAAGTGTCTCGTTGGCATATTCACACTTCATTATTCATCTGCCTCATACATCAGATAACAAAAACCAAAGGAAAATAATATTAGCTTGGTCTGATCAAAGTCAAATAACACCTTTGTAGCAAGATGATAAGTAAGTGTGACTTTGGGATGAACAGTCCCTTGTGGCTCATAGTCAAGAAACTGTTGTGAATAAATATCCTTAGGTGCCATGAATTTGATTATGTTTCAAGAATCACTGTATGGCTGCATTAGCCATATCAGCATCATATTCAAACAAGCAATTTTGTGTGTCACAGATTCAAATTAGAATTTTATCCGAGAGAGAGAGAGAGAGAGAGAGAGAGAGAGAGAGAGAGAGAGAGAGAGAGAGAGAGAGAGAGAGAGTGTGTGTGTGTTCATGTGTTTGTTTTCCTATGGAAATTCAATTTAGATTAATTGTAGGGATTCAATTTCATTTCATTTAAAATATGTCACCTGAACGCTGAAGAGAAATAGCCTTTGTTAGCCATTTATTAATTTGATGGATTGCAGACATGCAGATGCATCAATCAAATGTGTGTGTGTGTGTGTGTGTGTGTGTGTGTGTGTGTGTGTGTGTGTGTGTGTGTGTGTGTGTGTGTGTGTGTGTGTGTGTGTGTGTGTGTGTGTATGCTGGCATGGGCATGGGCATGGGAATGTTCTGTGGCACCAGGATAGTGTGAATGTAGTCGGCCCGTTCTCCACCTGGCTGTGCCTGAATTAAGTGAACCATCCCTGGGCCAGCTGTCACCTAACACACCCATGCCCCCCCCCACACTATTCCCCAAGCCAGCTGGGTCCATTCATTTTGTGTTTTGGCTTGTGTGACTATGGATTCATCTGTCTATCTCTGATATACAAAATTTTGTTAGTGTTGATGAGAGTTGATTTGCATGGGGAGAAAGACGATAGTGAAAGAAAACAAGTGCAAAAGAAAACAAGGAATCAGTTTTTTAATCTTATCTTGAACTTGTCAATCTCTCTTTGTTTCTGGGCAACAGACAGACGAGCTGGGGAGCTGTGCAAGAGTGTGAGAGGCCAGGGGCAAGAAAGACACAAGGCAACACAAAGAATAATAAACTGGGCTGCTCCCGATTTGAGCCCTTAGTCCTATTATTCCAGATTTTATTGGCTCAAGAAGACCAAGCTTGCATATGGAGCAGGAGGAAAGTACACAGTAAACTCATGACTAAAACAATATCACAGCAGGAGTGAAGCAAATCATGAATTATCAACTAATCTTTCTTTTTTTTATCTGTTTATATTGTGCCTACATTTTTGTTTATTTTAAATTTGTTGTGCTTTAACCTACCTGTTGGTGCTGTATTTGAAATTAGCGTCCCTTTGTGCTCATCAGAAACAGGGTTTTATTTTCTTTCTATGTAAAAGAATGAGTTCAAGAATTCATCGGCAGCTAGGAAGGGTGGATGTAGCAATGGTAAACAGCGGCAGAATTCTCCAGGGTGACTGTAGCAGTTATCTGCAGCTGTCGGATTTAACCAGGATTGATGCACAGGCAAGTGTCAGTACAAGGAAGTTGATGTTCCTGAAACACCTGCTGTCAGAGCCGGTCGACACTGACTGGACGTCTGAACTTGCACAAATATGACACCGAGGCCAAACGTCGTAAGTCTTCATGTCAAACTTGTTGTTGTCGAACATATGACAAGATGGAGAAAATCCTTTCTATGTTTGAAGGTCAACGTCTGTCTTTCTTTTACATTCAGTATGGCGCTCAGGTAGTTCTCCTAGATATTCATATTTCGTTTCAACACATCTCTGCATCAGCCCTCACAACTCATCTTTTTCCCTGTAATACCACCATGTTGAGTCTTGTTCAAGTTTTTAATCTCTTTTTGACCAAACAGTTAATGTTTGATTCATTTTACTTTTCACTTTAAAAAAAAAAACATTTATAAAAGAAGGTAATATTGTATATTTGATGCCTATAAACAGACAGACGCTGCAGGAGGATTGTGGGTCTGATTCCTCCCTCGTATTTTCTTTTACCGTCATTATATGCTTGGCCTGTCAGTTCATCTTCTTACCTACGAGGTCCCACTCTCCATTGGGTATGTAGGTAGAGATGTCTACATCCATCATCTGGAGGTCCAGCAGCCAGCCATTGTGGGTCCAGGAGCCGAACTTCAGGTCACACTTCTGCACGTCAAACGGGAACCACCGGACATCTATGTAGCAGGTACTCTTCAAGATGCCTGGAGAGATGTGTTGGGGAAAGATTCATTTGAAACTAAATTCCTTACTTCATATTGAACTGTGTTGCAGGCAAATAGAACTTTTAAACTTAGAACTGATTCAGTACATTTTCCACACAAAAGTAATCTGATACATTGGGCAGATTGAGTTCCTCCTCATTCATGCTATGTAAGAAACAAAACTAAGTAAGCATAATTTTGATTTGCAATAACAAAACATCTTTAAATGTGTTTATAAAGATAGTGATGATAATAGATGATAATGATGTTTCTGAGGATGAAGATGGTGACATCTGTGATGTGGAAAGATAGCAATGTTGGTGATGATACAATTACAAAATCCACGGACGGTTTGTGAGAGAGACAAGATCAGGAATATCCTTAATGTGTCACCTGGTGGGATGTACTGGCAGGCTCCTGAGGCATTGACCAGCACATTAGTGTGGAAGGTAGCATCAAACCTCTCATCTGCACTGCAGGGGAGAGAACTGTGTTTAGATACAACATGAAAACAGTAATAGGGCGTTAAAAGAAAAAAGAAAATGAGACATACTTTTATGGAATAAAGCCAAAAGGCCAGGAAGTTGAAAGTATTAAGGGAAACAAAAAGCAAAAGTGTAGACAATAAAAAGCAGGCAAAAATAAAGTTGACAGAGTGAGATATAGAGATTTGAGGGGGATTATAGTACATCCGGACCGACAGTATTTCATTTGATCCTCTGAATAAACATGGTTATCTGATATCGAAACGTCCTTCAAACAGAGCGGTATTATCTATACTCAGAAAGCAAAGTACAGACATCATCATGAGAAAATTACACATTTAAATCACAGGAACAAAAAACTCTCCCCCCAACTTAGAGCAATTGAATTACTTTGCTTAAAAAAAAAACAGGGCGCTTTTAGTTTTCGAGATAAGACATTTTAATAATTGTCATTACAAATGTTGAAGACTATTTTATGCTGGATATAAAGTCGTTCTGCCTTCATTACAGTAAAAAATAAGCAGGGAAATAGAAACTTTAACTTTATACTTTTGATTAGACTTCATGAAGTGCAGATTTCAAAAGACCTCAGAAGTGCATTCAATTAACGAGTAGAGCAGTGTGGATCTTTCCTCTGAGAAAGTAAATCTGCATTAAAATACACATGATGACACAGTTATACGGATAATGTGGATAAGTGAACTGTAGGGCTTTGTACAAGAATAAATTGTTAGGTTCGTCAATTGATTTAGGTTCCTGTTAGATAAGTAATGGACTGTGTTTTAATTTTCTTGCTGATTTGGTTATATATATATCTATATATACACACAACAAATATTGGTCAATGAATCAATATACCCACTAATTCACCAATTCTTACAGTTGAAGATCTCATGATGACAATGTCGGTCTGTCAGTTTACCACTTTAGTTTAAGCCAACACTGACAAAGGTATTTAATGACATTCCTAGACAACTGTTTGACAGATTGCTTCACAGTTCCTGTCCATAAACCTTTATCGTCAAGTCAGAATCTTTATTTCTCCACTAATACTTACATTTATGAGGAAATACCAGAAAATTAATAACAGTCCCTTTAGCCTCAGCTGAGGGTTTAGTGCTTTTTAGCAAATGTTGCCATGTTGACACATTGAGCATGGTAAATATAATATCTGCTAAAAGTCAGTATGTAGAATGTCAGAGAGCTGAGAGCAGCCCTTAGCTCAAAGTTCCAGTGAACTGGCTTGTTTGAGAACGTTACTCAGAGTCTGCAAAGAGAGTTTTATTGAAGAATAATGTAACAAAAAACATGCAGGATTGAGAACATGACCTCCTTAACAGATTCAAAGAATCAATAACTATTTCCCATGAAGGCAAAATAGTATTTATTCATATAGTATGGCATTGGTTAATATCTTTTAGGGTCCATCGACTCCCATAAAAACATTGAATCTAGTGGGCCACACTGTAGACTGAATGAGTATTAGTTTGTGAATGTAGTGCTCATCACGTGCCAGACAATATCCTGACACACCATCATCTGTAATTGTCCATCAGTCCATTTCTACCATTTACAGTATGAGCATTGAAGCAGGGGGAGAGAGTGAGGGGCATGCTTTAACTCCTGTGAAGGCTTTTGATTGGACAAGTACGAAATACAATGAAGCAAAGTGAGCTTGGACTGAGTCCAAGAGGCATATAAGAGTACAATGCTTTCCCCAATACTGATGTAAAGTCAGTACATCAATACAGAACAGCTGCTATCACCCTAATCCATGGCTCGGAATGTATGAGGTGTATTGCGATTCAGTCTTGTAATGGTATTTGGAATCCATTGACCTTATAATTATACTTTGGCGGTAGCATTTGAAATGAGAAAGCTTTAAATTCTAATAAAAACAAGAATCTATCACAACACAAATGGAAGATACGGTTCATGTTTGAGCGATTCTTTCAAGGCTCATCAAAAGCCTGGTTGATTTTTCAAATTGATTTGGCAAACTTTAAAGCAAGGGAAGATTTATGCCATGGCAAAAAAAAGAGTTAGCTAGGACACTCAGGTGTCACAGGAATTTCCCCTTGATTCAAAACCTTAACCACATCGTAATCAGATCACTAAGTAAGACATGGTCCCAAAAGATCTTTAGCCATAAGGGAAAGATAAGGGCATTATGAAGGCCTTGAATCCCAATAGAGTGTTGTTGGTACAAGTGACTAACCCCAAAATAATACATAGTGTCCTCTGAGCCAATAAAATGGCATCAACCACATTTGTATTTAATACCTGTGAAAATATTGCATGTTACAACACCATCAAGAGATGCTGTTAAAGTCAGGAAAGCACAAAACCAGGTCTATTTGAAAAGCAAGTAGAGACTTGGTTTACATTATTTACCAAAAAAAAACAGCAAAAGCTAAAAAGTCAGTCCCTTTGGGTGCCATTTCCCAAGGGAAGAAATAATGGTGAAATATTCAAAGTCTTGCCTGGGAAATGACAAATGGTTCCTTTATTATTTATCTGAAAAGAGTTTAGTGTTGTCCCTGTGCTCTCATGGGAACATACAGAGCATACAGCCATCTATCTTTTAGATCTTCCAACAGAAATATCTAACTTGGAGATACCACCCTTAGTTTCTGTAACCTGCATCCGTTTGAGTGTATATTTAAAAATGGATAACTAAAATTCTAAACAAAACAATATCAATACTTGACAGAAGATGTGGAAAACCTGTTGACAATGTAAACAAAATATGTTGTATTTATGTGTTCAGAGCAACGACTTGACACATCTTTCCAATATTTGCATGATAAGAAAATAAAAAGGATCAGATGTGATAGGCATATAAGTAATATTAAACATGTGCATGAAGATCATAACAACTTCTGCATTGGGTACAAAGTATGGTGTCGGCCAATTGTAAGAGATAGACATACAGTTAGGTTATTTCCAAAGTTTGCTCTTAAGGCTGGTTCATCCCTTGGAATCTGGGACTGCCAATGTCTGTAATTTAGCTTAACTGATTTCTCACCCACTTCTTATTGTGACTTGCCGACAGTTAGCTCTTTCCCGACAAATTAACTCTGATTCTGGGAACCTTGGTGCAATCTATCAAATCCCTTGTTTTTTCACCAGTTGTGAGCAAAACCATTGTAATCAACGGTTTGTCCTCAACAGAGAGTGTAACACTGTGCACATCAGAGCTCTTCTAAAGTATTGAATGGCATTTGTCATGACTCTGGACTCAAGGCCAGGACTTTAACTCTGACAGTGCTGAAGGATATTTTGGTTTTACCAGGACTCTTTTGTATATGGTCTTTTCTTCTGTTATTTTGAAGTTTTGCTCCTTGTGTGTTTCCTACCTTACTTCCTGTCTTTGTCCTGTTTCCCCGCCCCTGTGGTTGTCTGTTCCTGTTCCTCATGGGTTTCACCTGTGCCCAATCAGCCCTGCCTCCCCTGTGTATATAAGTCTTTATTTTCCATCATCCCTCACTTGTGGGTTTTTTCTTGTTAGTAGTGTTTTGTTTTTTACTCTAGTGTTTTTGTTTCATGATTTTTTTGAGATATTTAGATATATTTACAGCGCACTCCGTTAGATTAACACAGTTCACACATTAAAACCTTTTATTTTTATAATCTGACTTAGAACCAACTTCCAGTGTTCTGGTAGTCGAAATGATCAAATTACTTGGAGATGGTTACATGATGCGCTAAGCTAAGCTTTTTATTGAGACAGTTATTAATGCTGTTAACTATATCTCAAAACTTTGTGTATAAAAAGGCACAGTTACTTATTTCTGCTCTTCTCAATTGAGCTTTTATTTTCCCTTTTCCCTTTACTTTGTATCTTTCTGACCAAATTTTACAAATTCTAATAATACATTTCATTCCTCCTTTTGCTTTCTAATAATAGCAAAGAATGATTTTACTTATGATTTATACGGCATGCATAAGGACCGTCAGTTTCAATCTGGGTCTGTGTCAGGACTGTATACTGTTGTTATTGTTAGTGATCGCTGATCCCCACCATAAGCTGCTTAATGTTCCGTATCATCCCCGTTAGAGGAGAGCCTTTCACTTGTTTCTCCCTTTCTCTCCAAGCAGAGCTGGAACTCTCTCTCCACCCCACAAGAATCCTCAATCACCTTGAAGGTAAATCCCAAAAAGTGCCATCAATCAACTTCACGTCTAGTTTGTATCAGATTGTCTTTTTTGAATGATTCTAAGGAGGAGTGTTGCATTAAAAAGTTTTAGTAATGGGTCATTCAACTAAGAATAGTTTGTTATTATTACCTGTAACGGATGCTTGGTAATTAAGTAACGCGACCAGACTAAATTGTTGGTGAAACAAATCTATTATGAAATCTTAAAGAAAGAAACTCAAAGATGCTATGCAAGGTAATCATATATTTTTTTTTTTTATGCTTCCCGTCCTGTTGTAATTTCGTATTTCTGTTGTCCATAATAACAGGTCTCTTGTGTTTGTCAGCTGAGGTCTCTATCGTTCACTGGGTTTCACTGTTTTTTTCATTGTGACGCAGCTGTTTTGTAGAGGGTAAATGTTCTGTTCTGGGGGGGAATGACAAAGTTCAAACCACATTGTGATTATCAGTCTCAGAAAGCAACTGAATGTATTTGTATCTCTGTGATCTGGCCAGGCAGAGGAGCCTCATTTCCATCCAAACAACAGAACGCCAAAATGACTCAGATGGTTGGAAAGGAGCAAGATGCTGTTACAATGACCATGAATAAAAGATCTGTTCAGGAGACAGGTTATTTCTTTTTTCCATATTATAAAAGTCTCATTCTTAGACAGAGATATGAAAAGTAATCTGGTCAACCAGATGAATACTTCCACAAAGCACTGTAACAGTGAACCTTCTCGATAAACATGATGAAATTATGACAATTTCTCAAACAGAACTAAAAGAAATGACAAATTCTGGTTATGAATAGAGCTATGTTACAGAAATTGTATATACATTTAAATAACTTTTCTTGGCTGGGCTATGATCAATAGTCTAATATCAGTTGACATATATTTATTCAGTTGGCGCAGTACGTTTGGTAGGCTAATTCCCACTTCACTACACATTACAGGCAACAGATGCAAAGCCCCCTGGGAGTTATAGTTTACGTGCTCCCACAGGGAATCGGCTCAAACCTCTCATTAAACAAGTCTTTATCCATGAGTGAAATTGTATCTGGGGAATATTTCTATCCACTGTGTTATTGGGAAAACAGAACATCGGAAAACTGGAGTCACTCTCCATGTGTGACGGAAACAAATTGGTGTAAATAGAAGAAGGAACAATCTGAACAGAAAGATGCTGAAATGAAAAGGCAGGAGCGGTGACAGAACACTGTGCTTATCAGTGTTGTGCAAGTTCACACTTAAAATTAACTAGAAACAAATGGTTCTGTCAGAAAAATCCAATTCGGAATTCATCTCAAGATTATATTTGACCAGTAAAATTACCAAATATTGTCTCATTATAATGTCTATTAGTGTAAAATACTGTATTTAATGTAGTTTTCTGTGAACTAGCTTCTACGTATACTTTGTAGTTGTTCAATGTTTCAACAGATATTTTAAGCTGAGATCATATATCAAATAATTCTCAAAATGTGTTTAGTTTAGACAGTTTTATCTGAGGTCCATCTGACCTTGAAGACCTTAATCAAAAAGTTGTAGTGTTTTCATATTAAATACTGTATTCATTTAGGGTCCCTGTTACTTTCTGCTTTACAGTTAATCATTTTACTATACAGAATATAAAACTTAGATCGCAGCAAAACACATATTTACAAGATCACAATGTAAGACATTAGCTTAGAAAAACCTCTAGTCTAAATCTCGTTTAATCATCCAATTTAGATTTGATTTTGAGTCTTCTGGCTTTGTTTGATTCATCATTAACTTTATTTCAAACCTTTCAAAATCTGAGTAAACATTATTTCCTTCCGTTTCCGGGCAGGCTATTTCAAAGCCTTCAGGCACAAGGCAATGGGAGATGTAAGGCACTGGCCCATATTGTATTAGGAGATCTGTGATTAAGAAACAAGTTCCATATGTGCAAATAAGGCTGTTATAAAAAGAAAAAAAGCCATTAACAGGAGGTCAGTGAACAAATTAAAATGATATCATTCAGCGAGAGATGTGATGGGAATACAGGGCAGAAGAGAAGGATGTCAATTCAAACCGACCTGTTATAGAGGAGAATGTCTGGGACCCAGATCTGGTGAGAAGGAAAGCGAAGGTTCTGAACCCCGGGGTAGCTCTCTGGATTCCATGAAAGGTAAACATCTGTCCAGGTCTGATAGAAACAATGTACAGAGATAGTTATTAATAAAGAGGACATCATACAAGAGGTAGCTATATAGTTAAGGACAAAAAACGATGTCAAAAGACCTGATTATAAAAACTAAGTGAATGAAAGACAAAATTAACGCTTTTTTGTACAGTCTGCTTTTTGTCTTGCAAACCAATTAGTTGCTGTTCTTGTCTTGTTTGACGAAAAGGACATTTGCAAGGTTTGTTGTATATCCTGGCCCATAACACCAAAGTCTTCTCTTTTTGATTTATATGAATCATAAATCTAAAGCTGTTCCTTCACACAGGCACATTTTTCAACCACTGTTGACTCTTACACGTTGTCTCTGATAATGAATTCTGGCAGTGACCTCTTGGCAGAGCAGTTGTTGGCTCTGACCCCTGCACTCCCATTTGAACCTGCACCTATATTCATCGATGGGCTAACTGAGTCCATATCAAAGTGTTTAGAAGCACAAAGAGTGAGTGTGTGCTGTGTCCACTGTGTACCTATCTTCAGGACTCACAATCTGTTGCAAGTGAATTGATCTGTACAACCGTATGGATTCTAGTGTGTGTTAGTGCATGTATTACATTTGTGTATGTTTGAGTGTGTTTAGTACATGTATTCAAGTTTTATATATATATATATATATATAAGCACTCAGATGTTGTAGCCATAGGGCAAATTCCCTATGGAGCCAACACAGTCCCATCACTAATGTGGCCAAAGCACACACTCATGCACATAAATAAGTGGACGGAACTTATGTGTAATGTGTATTTTTGTGTTTGCATGGATGAGCTCTAGAGATTGTTTACGCATGTGCATGTCACTGTACATATGTGCCTCTGTTCAGAGATTTTACAATTAACCCCTTATCATAGTGTCTTCAAAGGGATCCATCTAACATGGACCTGCTGACAAATCTCTCCACTTACGCAGTTAATGACTTAATCACTGCACTTGTCATCTGTGGGCCTTGGCCGTTTGGTGCTAGAGAGACTTCTTTTCATGTTTGCTGGCTGGGAAGGCTCAACCAACAGCCAACAGAACAACTCAGAGCTCAGTAACTGTGTAGTCTGTCAGGAACAGATGAGGAGGACACTAGGAAATGTAAGGAAACAGCTGTCTAAGAATAGGTTTGCAGTTACATGACAAATGTTAAGGGAGCATCACTAATTGGAGACAACTAGGTTCTTATTAAAAGAATGTGAAGTTCATTCATTCATCTTGACTGCAGAAGTTGATCTGATGAAAGCTCTAGGAGTTTGTTAAAATACACAATGTGAAAAATGGCAAAATGGCCGACTCCCTGTCTTTTTTGAGTCGCCTCGCCATGGTACACGTGTGTACTGAATTTCATGAGCTTTTGAGCATGTTTAGGGCCTGAACAAGCCTGAATAATAATATTAATATAATCGGACCAATTTCAATAGGGCCTTCACACTGTCTGTGCTCGGCCCCATTAATTGCATTAGTTTGGGCAGTTGAAGTTAATGTAAAAAAGGAGGATGGTGTACTGGTATATGATTAGCACAACCACTCTGTACTTCTCCAAAAGTGCAGAGCCAGGTCCTGAATGCCAGCAAGGCATGCATAGCACTGTCTGGTAGTCCTTTACTGGATCTGGACAAGTTGCACTTCAGCAGCTTTGCCAACTTGAAACTCAATATTACTTTTGTGCTTGTCTGATAAAGCCTTTGTTCTTGTAACATAAAAATTGATGTTTGGTATTTTGCTGCGTTGCTGCATTTAATGTGCAGCGCTATTTGCCGCACACTCAAGAGCTTGCGTTAGTATCCATACGTTTTTTACTGTCACCGCAGTGGGGGCAACACAGTCCGAACTTATAGTTTCAGCTTTAGTTGTGCACCTACCGATAAGAGGCATGAAATGCAGTACTCTAACACAAGAAATTATTTCACTCCTTACCTGTCTGTTGCATGTGAGAGCAACCTTTTTGTGCACTTGCAATCCTGCTGCTGCTATAGATTCAATAAATGCAATGGAAACTGATGCAAAGAAGGCGAAATAAATTCCTAGATCCGCCAATTTATTCGTAACTGCTCCAAAATGTAATAGTTGCTCTCATTGGCCATATCCTACCCACCGCAAAATGTAATAAAAATTGGTGTAGTAGTTTTTGCATCATTCCTAACAAACAAAAAGTCTGGCTTTAAAAGCTTTAAATGATTTCTCTAGATTAAACCTCTATGCCTTCAAAAGCAGTGATGTGTGAATACGATTTTAAAATATGAATGACTGAGCCAAAAGGACACAAACATCACACACAAACAGCTTCCAAAAATATGCTTAATGACAACTATCACACAGTGATTACAAAACAATCACTTGGAGAGGAGACGTACCAGCTGCAGCCAGGCATTTGTGATCATCACTTGGTTCTTTTCATCCTGGAGGGGAACAGAAGGAGGGAGACAAGCAATCAGCAGCCAGTAGACATGGCTTTAAACACATAGTGAATGAGGATATTCTGCAAGGCAAGAAAAATAAATCAAAAAATACTACTCATAAACATGAGGTGAGATTATGAGACAGATCGGCAATGAAGTCAAACTTTGTCCCTGATGGCTCAGAGCTGGTGTGCCCAATGAATGAGAATGACTCAGACTTAGTTTTTTCTCTTTTGTTACATCATTGTAACGCTTTCCAAGAGAATTTGTGTCTGCCAATATAATCATCAGACTGGGTTACACGTCATTCAACACGTCTTTCTACAGGCTGTCTTGCCCACTTGTTGGCATTTGTGTAAACCCCTGCATAAAACCCTGATTGAAATTCGCCACACTAACGATAAATTCAACCTCTATAATTTCTATTATTACTATTATTGGACACAGTCATGGTAAAATTACACAATAAGATTTCAGCTGGGGCCAGTGCCTCCCCTGGCCCTGCCCCTGAGATACTGCAAGGGTAGAACAGTAGCAATGAGCTTGTTTGTGCTCATTAACTTTATTGAAGCTATCTTCTTGTATGTAACCTAAGTTACGTAGGTTTTAGTGGGGCCCAGGTTCTTTGTAGGCCAAAGGAGCGGGGCAGGGCTATTGCTAGCTAGAAAACTAATTGGAGATCAAGACTGAAAAGTCAAGTATTTACAGTAAAAACATTGTTTTGGCCGTTGTGTTGGGTTATTGCTGCAGCTCGATGCTGACTGGAGGGACATGACTAAAGATAGATCAGATTCATCTTTTTGATGTATCTTGCCTTTCTATGGCAGACAGAGTGGACGTTTTTAATAACATTGCGTCATTTAAAAACTACTGATGGTTTTGTTATGGAAAGGGTCACGGACGTGTCGCCTACTAGTGCCGGGTGTATACAACAATGTTAGACAAAACAGGACTAAGAGCATTTTTTGCAAGAACTTGACAGTGACGATGAGCAGAAAGGATGGGCCTCTTCAACAGAGACATGAGTTTACATCATTTTCTATATGCGTCATCAAAACAGAAATATACAGTGGCTCCAGCTGCATTTTATGATATTTTACAAATAGTCAGCTCAGTCTGAAATGGTCGAAGAGAAGGACGGGGAAAAGAAAAGAGCTGAGAGGGAGAGGAATAAAGAATATATAGAGAGAGAGGTCAGACATAGAGGTGCAAGTTAGTAGAGCCAAAAAGAGTAAGAGTGGCTGGACTTTTACAGAATCCCACATGGCAGCTTTAAGTTTTACTCGTCGTTACATGTGGGTGCAAACTGCCTGACAGTGATAGTGAGTCACAGCAGTGTTTCTTATTCTCTCTGTTCCTTTTTCCCCCCATGTTATCTATCTACCCATGACCAATGCAGGAATAACACCGCTAGCTCAACCCTTTGAAAACTTCTCTTTTAATATTCCTGGGGTAAAATCATGAAATCAATTTGCTCACTTTATTTCTTTCTATTCCTCGTCACACCAGAACTCATGTAGTGTATGGTTTTCTTTCTTATCAAAGAGTTTCATAATATTCTTACTCGCTTCATGCTGCTTCTTTCTCTTGGAGAACCAATCTAACTTGCTCCCATGTTGTGATACTTTCACAGACGTGTGTGTGCCTTGATTTGACTTTGACAAGTTTCCATTACTGGCTCATGACTCATTATCTAAAAAAGAAATGCATGACTCTGAACATGCTTTGCCTTCATTTAAATTAAGTTTGCCCGAAGACATGCACTCATTTTAAGGTATTTCTTATTTTAGTTCCAGTATGTGTATTTTCATCCGATGTTATTAAATTATTACATTTGTTAGACTATCATGTATAATATTAAAAACCTGCTCTGGAAATGACGCAAACAAAACTGAAGACCAAAAACCCTCATTCACTCTGCCAGGTAGTTAATCTCAGAAGGGCAATCTGTTACACTGTCTAACCCATTCATCTAAATAAATAAGAACAAATAAATATTGATATAAGTTGCAGAGTGTTTATACGTAACAAACTTCAAAACCCTTGATATTCATAGGGTTAAAGATTTTTTATTTCACATTCGTTTTTCTCTCCAAAGATCTAAATATCTAGTGGAGTAAAGTATCTGAGAAGCCCAAATTCTAAACTTGTGAATCAAGTTTATGTCCACCTCTGTGTTTAACTTTGACTGTATGAATGCTGGTTTGAGTTCAAGGACTTAAAGAAGAAATAATCTGTCCTTAAACACCCAAGAAATCCAGAAATCAAATCATCCCATTAACTTGAAAAGCCTCCTATGAAGAATGAGAAAATACGTACATCAATAAACTGCTCTAGTCACACGAAGTACCTATTCTCAGAGAAAACAACCTGGTATTATCTGACACTCCTATAATACATATAATTCCATTCACTTTCTGTATCACCATCATTATTAGAGAGACGTATGAGCTGCCTCAGAAGGTGCTGTCATCAACGACAACCAAAGCAAATGTGCTGCTCCTGCTTCACCGTGTAGTGAAAATCGATTCTCACACAATCGTCGCTCCTCTCTCTCGTCCCCGCCCTCTCTTCTCCTCCCTATCTCCCTGCACGCTCCAATCTTATCTCCACCTGTCCTTTCTCATCTGTCCCTCTTTTAGCGGCATCTTTTTCTCCGCTGCTGAAATGGAGAGACCTCCTATTGTGTGCTTCACAAAGCAGCATTTTTGCCTGTCCCTTGGGTGAAACGATCTGGCGGGCGGTTTTGGCGATTTGGTATTGCTTCCACGCTGCTGTGTTTTTGCTCTATTTGGTGCCTGACCCTTGCTCGGCTGCAATGGGCAGTATCAGCCCTGTCACACCCACTATAAACACTCTAATCTCCCCGTAAATCTCCTCTGATTGGTTTTAGACAGACTGGCAAGGGATTGATGGACACTTGTAATCAATGAAAGCTCCTTAACTGTATTTCATTGCAAATCATTGGACATTATTTTGCCAAGGACATAAACATGTTTTTCCATGTATGCTGATTCAGAAATGGAATTTCAGTTTTTATCCCCAGTAGGTGAGATGAGGACAGATTCCGACATGTTTTCAATCTAGATCAGAGGATAAGTGTTTGAGACATATTGAAGCAACAAACATTGAAAAGAGGAATTCATGAATCGTATCTCAGAATACTCCACTGTGCTCGGCATTACCTTCCTGGAACAAAAACTGATATTTGACAGTGACGTGAAGGATGAACAGGATGCCCTCTGGTTTTAACAGTTCAACTGATATGGCTGAAATTCTGTGTGTGAAGGATCGTGGCCTGGTTTAACACGAGCACAATAAGAAGTGTCCCTTCAAGTCATTTCTGTCTCCCGGTTGAGAGAATCAGCTTTTGTTAGGAGGAATGTTTCTGGCCGGGTGACTCTCCGTCAGGAAGTCAGTCCAGCCAGTGAACACATTTGAACATTTAGCAAAAGTTGTGATCAATTATGTTATCTTAATATCACTTGCTAACTTGTAAGATTAAGAGATGCTGGTACAGTGGGTACATTGTAATACCTTCAGACAGAGCCAGGCTAATGGTTTCCAGCCTTTATGCTAAGCTTAGCTAACCAGCTGCAGACTGCAGCCTTGTGTTAAATTTACAGATGTAAGAATGGTATCAATCTCCTCATGAAACTCTGTGCCAAAAAGTGAATCGGTATATTTTCCAAAAATGTCCAACTCATGCTAAGCAACCGATCAGCACTGCAATGTAAAAGAGCAACTTTGAGCAACATTGAAAATGCCACTTTAGTAAACTGCACCACACTAGTATATTTGTAGTATTGAACTGTAATCAATGTCAATGATTATATATTGTTGGGTATTTTTAAGTAATAGGCTCATCTAACTGTAAAGATTACATCAAACTATGAGTTACTAATATATAAAGCAGTAAAAAAGATGCACTGAAGTCAAAACAGAAATATCACTCTCTGATTTGCAGAGTTAACACATGAAGTTGCACAAAATGGTAATACTCAGTTCAATCAGTACAGGTTCTTCAAATTTGTCAAGTTCTATAGTTTCATTCTACCACTGGACCTTACTGGTTTCTTTATAAGGTGCTTGAGGCATATTGTGGCTCTTCATACTGGTTAGTGACCAGTCCTGCACTCGTCTGTCTGTGTCTCTGTCATTATTCATGGTGATGAGCCCAGTCTGTGGGTATCAACCTGCCCCAGTTCCCTGATTAGGGAGGTACCTCGGAGCAGATGGTAGAATCAAAGGCCACATTACACACACACATGCACACACAAGGATCTTTACATTATTTAAAACTGCTGCCCAGTAAGTATTAAGTCATATGGTCTTTCCAGTTTATCCATTATGTATGGAGTCAGCAAACTGTGAAGTTAACAATACATACGTAAATAGAAAACACATACACACAAATATTAACCCTAATTGTAACTCAAACCTTGATTGTAACTTACCCTTTAGATAAATGTTTCTACCTTTAAAATTTATCGATTTATGATATTGGAAGACCCCCACAATGTGACTGCGTAAACAGATTGAGGAGTAATACCAGGACCACACACACACACACATATACATTTTGTTCAATCAAAAACTTACCCAATCCAATTGTTTTCAATTATTGATTTAATTTAATCACTAACACTAAAATGAAACTGTCTTTCATGATACAACCTTAATACTCCTGTCACATCCTGTTTCACCATATGTTCTTCGTGGAGAATGCCTTTCCTCTCCACTCTGTGTTTGCGGTCAGTCATTTGCAAACTTAAAGAATGCATTAAAATTTTGTTCCATACGTGCTGAAGTCTTGCCCATATTAATAGTAGAATGGAAATCCTATGGTGTAGCCCGGTGCGCAGCTCTTACCACCATGTAGCTATGATGAGGAGACGTGCACATCTTGTGACATGGCTGGCTCAGGGATGTGACAGGGTTGTCTGCTTGGGTTTTTTGGATGAGTGCTTTGGCTGTGTGGTAAGGCTAACAGGCAAGAAGTTATGTGTGGGTTTGTGCGAGGGTAGGTGCCGGAGCTGGGGAGCGGGAGGAAACACAAAGCCAAGCGCAGGGCAAACACAGATGGAACAGAACATAAAATTTAATGTGACAGGAAATCTACCAAAACCACAGAAGTGTCAATCGAAAAGTGGCTCGTCTGACACGAAAAAGAGGGAGGATGTGGCTGCAGTGAGCTAAATGGGGTTTCTGTGGGTGTACAATGTAGGACACATGTAGGAACTGATGTTTTGAATGAAGCTTTTCTCTGAAGAAACTACTTCAAATGTTTTGCATGAAAGGAGAAGAAACAGCTGTTGTTTTTAGGTCTGGAGAGTTCACAGAAAGTGTGTGAAGGACATTTTGCGAAAAGAGCATTCTCATTAAGAAGCAGAGCAAAATACTGTACTGTTCTCATGAGTAAACATGAGACTACCTCCAGTTACCTTAACTTAGCTTACCTCATGGCAAACTTGAAACACTCCTTAAGCTCCCTAAATACACTGCTCAAAAACAGTAAGGGAACACTTCATCTTTAAAGTATAACACCAAGTCAGTTAAACTTCAGAGATATCAATCTGTCCATTTAGGAAGCACGAGTGATTGTGAATCAATTTCACTGCTTTGGTGCAAACGAAAGGAATAACTGGTGCAATGGAGAGACAAAAGCAAGACAACCCACAAAAAGGGAATGTTTTTGTATGTGCTGGCCACAGATAGTTGTTCTCTCTTTATCCTCCCTGACTGATCTTCTCTAGTATTGTGTTCTGCTAATGTCCTTGTCACTACTTGTAGCATGAGGTGGTACCTGCAGCACAATCAGGTTGCACAGGTAGTCCAGCTCTGCCGAGATGGCACATCCATACGTGCGGTCACAAGAAAGTTTGCTATGTCTACCAGCACCGTCTCAAGAGAATGGAGAAGATACCAGGAGACCGGCCATTACACAAGGAGAGCTGGACAGGGCAGTGGAAGGGCATCAACCCAGCAACAGGACTGGTGTCTTAGTGCAAGGAGGAACAGGAGGAGCATTGCTAAAACCCAACAAAAGGACCTCCAGCAAGCTACTGGTGTGCATGTGTCTGACCAAACTGTCATGAGGGTGGGATCTGTGCTCACAGCCCAGCAACGTGCAGTTTGATGGCATTCGTAAGAAAACACCAGAATTGGAAGGTCCGCTGGCGCCCCCTCCTCTTCACAGATGAGAGCAGGTTCACACTGAGCGCTTGTGACAGGCGTGAAAAAGTCTGGAGTTGTGGGTCATTGATGGGCTGGGGAGTCATATCCCTGGTGGGTCACACAGACATCCATGTCATAGCCAATGGTACCTTGACTGCTGACAGGTACTGGGATGAAATTCTCATAGCGATTGTCAGACCTTATGCTGGTGCAGTGGGCCCTGGGTTCCTCCTGGTACAGGAAAATGCCCAGCCTCATGTGGCAAGAGTGTGTAGGCAGTTCCTTGATGACAGAGGCATTGATGCCATTGACTGAACTTGATTGACAGTGTCTGGGACATAATGTATCGATGTTTCCTTCGCCGCCAAGTAACACCACAGACTGTCCATGACTTTTCTGATCACTTATCCAGGTCTGGGAGGAGATCCCCCAGAACATCATCCACCATGACATCAGGAGCATTCCCAGACGATGTTGGGATTGCATTAAGGCAAGCACAGCGTGTGGGCGTGTTCATGACATTTGTAACACGCGACAGAAAAATAAATAAATATTACAAATTTCTCAGGGTGGGAAAGCGGAGCCATACACGTAGAAGACCCAGCTTGGTGATAAGAGCCGACGCCAGTGTTAATCTGCAGTAAACAAAAACATGCAGGCGATTGAAGAAAAAAAATGGGCGAAAGTCAGCAGGCATATCTCAGCACTGAGACTGGATTTTCTAGACAAACAAAAGAAAAGACTGAGGACCTGTTGAGCCATGAAATGAATAAAAGGATCAAGAGGAGAGAGATATTTTAAAGATTAATATTCTCACTTGGTTGGGTGAGTCCACTCAAGGAATAAGGTGTTAGGTTGGAAGAGGAGGAAGA
Source organism: Pleuronectes platessa (assembly GCF_947347685.1). NCBI lineage: Eukaryota > Metazoa > Chordata > Actinopteri > Pleuronectiformes > Pleuronectidae > Pleuronectes > Pleuronectes platessa. Next base: position 24,007,705 of record NC_070628.1, on the reverse strand, counting down.
TGAAGTGCAACAACCACAAGGTATGTCCACTTGTGCCACAGTCACTGTAGATTAATTAGTTGCCTTCGGTGTAAACAAAACAAAAACATGCAACGTCATTTTTTTTTAGCTCACTCCGTTGATTTGCGAGACTTGTTCAACATTTGATTCTTCCCTCTGTCCTCAAGCATACTCTGTATTTTACACTTAAAATGAGATGGAATCACACACAAACACACACACTCACCACATCAATGATCTGTAGCAGTGTGAGGCCGAGGTCCACCACGATTGGTGCTGAGTCGTTCTGTACCGGTCTCTCCAGCCGATTGTAGTTGACCATCAGGTCACGGTACAGCTTTCTCTGGTACACACCCCCATGACAACCTGATGTAATAGAGAAAATGAAAGAAAACTGAGAATGAGAGGGGAGTTAAAGAGATGAGAGGAAAAGAAGGAGGAAACGGATAGAAGTGGCTTGGGGTGTTAGAGAGGGTTACATAGGTAAAGACATCAGGAATGAGTAGGGTTGGGAACCGAAACTCAGCTCCAAATTAAAACCTGATGTGACCTAGCATGCATTCCTAACCTGGCTGAGATGAGCCGCGATAAAAGGACAAAAGTTAGGTTGGACATCGAAGCTCATCAAACATTTAAGGCAGCACTACCAGCACCTCACTAGCACGTCCAGTAGAGCTAGGGACAGCGAGCTGCGATGGCAGCGACACACCGTTCTCGCTGGCTTTCAAGGGAAAGCTGACTAACATGACTTTTAGGATTTATGTCAATAGATTTCTTATAAATAAGACGTACAGCAAGCTGCTCAAAACGTCATTATCCACAAATGGTTCAACTGCTACTGATTTCCACTGTGTTGTTATGGAATATATGAGAGATTCATATTCATTACATATCTTAAAGTTGACAATTATTGATGTAACATTATTCTCACAGGGACTATTAGACATTTCCTATACTGATTATCCACAAATATGACATATGTTGTATGGTTAACTTAAACACCAGTATTTTCAAGTCAAAAAGTTTCAACTATGGCTCTATCTCAGTTACTACTAATTTACACAGTTGGGTTAAAGACATTGAGCATGTCTGATAAGGCTCTGAGATGAGTTGTGTGGGTTTTCTTTTCTAATGTTGCCTGTCTACCACCAGGCGTTACCACTGCTGCCCCGGTGTAACATGAAGCACAGCTTATATATTATTGATATATAAAACTTTTTACCTATTTTTGGGGGGGGGGGGGTTCGAAATGGGGAATCGATAAGAACCGGAACCGTCAGCAAAATCAGACTCGAAATCTGATTTAAAAAAAACAAAATGTAAAAGTTAGATTGACGATGACTCAAAAATGAGATGGATAAAGGTAAAGAAATGAGGTGGCAGCCATGGAAAGCATAATGACGGGAGGAGCTATCACATTTAAATTCATCTGTTTACATAATCTGCAGAGACATAACCAACCCAGAATAAAATCAACTGAAAGTTTTCTTCCAAACAAGTTAATGCCAGTAATCTAATCAACGCTATTATTGCAATTATTCCCAACTTTGTTCATGTGGAGCCAAATCCCCCGAGAAATCCTGATTAAATCATGAAATGTTGAATGTAATAAGCACATTATTAACTGTGAACTTTAATTGTGTTGACTGTGGTTTATTTGTGTCTCTTCTGTATTCTGTATGGCTCATCAAGTGTAGTACACTGAACAATGAGGCATCCGTCTTTAACAGGAATGAAGAGCCTAGTCCCCTGAAAAAAAGGGAACACAGTCACTTCAGCAGGTTAAATGATGTTGAAAGAGTTATTTTATCCTGACATTATTTATTCATTGAGTTTGATCATTCATCACCCATTCATCATCATGAAGGAAACTAAATGTGCCAGTGTGCCAGTGTATCTCAGTCCCCCAATGTTGCATTTCAAATTTGGTCAATATCCAGAATAATCTGAGGGTTTCCATCAGACCAAATCTTTGACCCCCTGCTTTTATATTGAATTTTAATGGATTTTGAAAAATAAAAATCAATAGTGCAGGTCCTGGCCCAACTCCCACTCATCTTGCCAAGTTTAATTCGGATAAAAAACTAAATTACCGCTGTAACAGGCGGGCGGACGGACTGACTCAAATGCATCAGCCTGCAACCTACTTTAAATAAATATTACATGGACGGTGACAATGAATCAGGAAATGGAAACTAAGAAAACTATTTAATTAATATTGTATTTAATTTGGAAGATTTATTGTCATAGAACATAAGATGTGAACAGAGATATTTGTACTTTAACTGAGTAGCAAGACTGATAATCTGTCTGTTGTTGCACTCAGCTTTATTTGATTTTGTTTATGGACTTTGGGCTATTTAACTTTGCTAATATTTTACATTCACAAAAAAACTAGAAAGAAAGAAGAAGAAAATCCGAATAAGCATCATATGTCTCCTTTAATTCATATATCTCTGGCTTTTGTTCAATACCTATTGACCTACCTATAGCGTAGTTAGTTGCATTAGCTCTGAATGTATGACCTAGTTTTTTCACTATAATACAGGAAAGTTGTTGTTAACCTAAATGGCCAGTTGAACCCTGTCGAACAAATCTGGCAGTTCAATTAAGTGTTGATTGATAAAGACATTTTTCAATGTTCGTATTAACCAGCAAACAATTTGCAATAATTTGATGGTTGTATATATATATATATATATATATATGTATATATATATATAGAGAGAGAGAGAGAGAGAGACTGCCTCCCTCTACAAACATTGTTGCAACAGTTCCTACGAGCCACCAGACTCTTTCAATTTTATCTCATTAAATTCAATGGCATCAGAAAAATTTGAAAGATGCTATAACAGCTTAAAGTCACACATCCGCCTGCATCTCCCCAGTGACTGTTGTCCAAATTACATGTCATCTCAACATATCCCAGCAATCATCCAGTGACGGAGGAGACTGGAGTGCACCCACAATGACTGAGTGGATGACTAATTAGCTAATGAGGCAAAAACAAACAAAGACTGATCGCTATGTGTTTGTGTGTGAGGGTGTTGGCCAGTGTCAGACGGGGCACAGCTAAATCTTGGTGTGACAGGGAATCTGCATAATGGGTGAGAGCGGCAGCCAGCAAAGGTTTTGAGAGTCAATGGACTGAAACGAGTCGGGCCAAGACGAGCTGAGAAGCAAAGAAAAAAACACAGTGAAAAATAAACAAATCTCTGACTAGGGGGCAACATAACCAATACTGATGTCAAATCTAAAAGGGTCAAATGAATCCTCTTATTCCCTGTATGAATTATAGAGAATTTCAATTGTTTCAGATGGTGACACAGTGAAGAACAAAATGTTCTGAACACATGGCCTAGCTCTTACTCGTGGAAGAGACACACACATTTCACAACCTTATTGGAAAGACAATGTAACCGTAACAGGTAGGCTGCAGTGCCTTCATGCAGTCTGTTAGTTAGTTGTGTTGAGTCTATCCACTGCGTTCTCAGGCAGTGGGTCTGCCTGAGTTTTCATCAAGGGCAGCTTCCTGAAAACTGGTTGTTTGTCAATTCATTGTCCCATATGCTGTATCTCAGTCCTTCAGTTCTTATGTCTTTCATTCTGTCTTATGTGCATGTTTCCTCTTATCCATATGTTCTGTATGTTTGTGTTTCCACAGATATAATGAGTCTTTACTTTGCTTTCAGATTATCAAATAAAACGTTTGTTTTGATAATAGCTGTGAAATTCAAAGAATTAGTGCAGTGCCCGTTGTAAACACGTCGGTTTGGAATGGGCTGTTTGCTTGGCTTGGGATGCTGGGTGCAGCTTTCCATCTGTAACCGCCAGAGTGATGTGCAGTAATTGAACCGTGGCAACTGCAGACTTGCTGTGGAACGGCGGAGTCTGGAGAACCCCAGAGTCACACCAAGAGCTGTTCCACTGTTTTTTCAAAGCTCAGTGAAGCTTGACTCAGTAAACAGAACCTGGAATCAGCTGTCACAGTCCCTGAAGTTGTTGTGAACACGCTGTTGTCATAATCCCACAAATTACTTACGTGGATGAATCTGCAAAAATGAGAGCGCTGACCACGTGTTTATTGAAATCTTCTTAATATTGAATCTATCCCATGTCCCATTTGCACCAAATAAAACACTGCACCTCCTTGGGCTCTTAACGATGCACATGCCAGGTCAGAAGCCTATAATATAAACAGTTCTGGAGATATGCAGGCCACAGACAGATTTGTAGAATCGTAAGATAGATAACTTAAAATACTTACAGTAAACACAATATAATACCCTCTAAAATCTTCCTTTTGCTGACCAATTATAGTTTTATCTCACCTAATGTGAAATAATCACTATTTCCAAGTGACAACACTTTAATCTGAAACTTGTACAGGACTAGAACTATGATGGTAACATACTATCATAATCTCTCACAAGGCTACAGTTTATTCATTAAATCTGTTAGAAGAGGGAGACTTTCAAAAATGTGTAGACAACAGACACAGGGAAATTCCTCTCTTGTTCAACATCGCTATACTGCCCTGTGCATTTGGCTGAGTGTGACCCCTCACTTTAAAGGAGGTCAGAGTGGTTTTAAGGCAGTTTGGATTACTCTCTCATTTTGTTGTCTATGCCTGCGGGCAACTGCAACTACTCTAGTCTCCAATACTTTATCTCCCATGAGGCTTTGGATGCATGCGCAGCCGCAGCAGTCACTTATGGATCATTTAATAAACACAATTCTCCTATCAATGTCAAATCAATAAAATCCTTTTTCCATTATTGTTAGATCTTGTGTAAATGATGGAGTCCTTGTTTAGTTATTTAAACTGTGGTTTGACAGGTTGGGATGAACCCCTTGTTGGTTTATACAAGGGGAGTGGTCAAATGAATAGGCAGCAGTCTTCATTGGCTAAGGTTCTCTTTAGCCTGGCACTCTAAATACATCAACGTTTTCCCTCAGTGACGCCTGCAGAGTTACAATACAAGACTCCTTACTTATCCACATATACGCTCACTGAGCACATTATGAGGAACACCTGCACCTGCTTATTCATGCAATTATCCAAGGAGCCTATCATTTTGGCAACACCCACTAAGCCGGCGCCTTGGTGATGAGAGAAGTCAGACCAGACTGGATGGAGCTGACAGGATGATCAGAGTAATTCGGATAAGCACTCTATACAACTTTGGTGAGAGGACAAACAGCTCAGAATGTCAGACCGTAAATTGGATGGTCTTCAAGAGCAGTAGACCACATCATAGTCTGGTCTGGTGGATCTGGATTTCTGCTGAGGCTGCAGATGTTATGTTCCGAATTTGGAGTCACCAGCATGAATCCATGGACTCAGACATTGTGTCAACAGCCCAGTCTGGTGGTGGTGGTAGAACTGTGTGGGGGATAATTTCTTGACAGACTTTTGGCCACTTATTACTAATCAACCATGGTTTTAATGGGACAGACAATTTAAGTATTGTTGCTTACATGAGCATCCCTTTACCGCTGTAGCTTACCATCTTCTAATGGATCCTCAACATGAAAATTCTCCATATCAAAAAGCGAAGCCGTCTTTAACTAGTGTCAAGAACGATCTCGAAGCAAAAGTTTCCAACATCAACATCCATGACAGGAAGAACTGAGGCTGCCTTGAGAGCAATGGAAGAAAATATCCTCTATATATAAAGTTTTACTTATCCTTCAAAAGGCCTCTGTAACGTAATGTCATTCGTATCTTTAAGTTTAAAAAATCTCCTTAATTTCTTGCTTATTTTTTTTCTGGTCCACTGCTTCTCTTACTGCTGTTAGAAGAGATGTTCCCCTTCAGGTTTTACTTGATCTTATCTTATCAGAGGCTGTTATGCCTGATTATGCTAAAATTCAACACGATCCTCACAACACAACTCAGTAAAATTAAGCTTTTCAAGTGAACAACAAGTGAACACTAAATATAACATAATGATCTTTTTTTATGTATGTGCAAATGGATTATCAAACATTTCCTTTTCTGCCTACTTTTAACACAAGCAACACAAAGCACAACATGCTTATACCCCAATCGAGCAAAAACCGAGGTTCAGCATACCCTGAATTACATTTTCCAAGATAGCATGCAGTTTTGTTTCAGGCAAGATAGTGATTTGAAAGTTGTATCGCTCCGATGAACAAAAACTGAGAAAATAAAATATGCTCTTTTTCTCCATCCACAAGGCAGTTTAACTTTACATCGCAATATCTGTGCCCAGCATGTTGAATTTCAGATGGGAGTCAGAAACTCCAGTCTCTGCCCATTCTGCATGCCGAAGTGTCCTTGGGCAAGATACAGAGCCAGCTATCTGCCCCTGACAGCTGTGTCGATAGTGTACGAGTGATGTGTGATTGAGAAAGTGCTGCACATAGATGCACTGTATGTGCGTGTGAATGAGTGAATGGTAAAACTGTACTGTAAAAAGCTTGAGTGGTCATCGACACTAGAAAAGCTCAATATAAATACTGACCATTTATCATTTAACAAAACAAAGCCCCTGTATTATTAATACAACAATCTTAAATTATTTCAGTTTCCTTAATATATCATATTTTACCTGAAACACATCCGTCAGCAGGTTTTCCTTTCAGGCCTCACAACTCCAACAACCATCAACAACATAGTGGGTCAGCGTATACACAGTATGTAATAACGTTGCCGGAGAGGCTAAACTGAGGGCAACCAAAATTGTCAAATCACAAAAGCAAACATCTCCAAACAAGTCCACTCCCCAGTTGCAAATATTCGCACGTACAGTAAGAGGATGTTATGTATTGCAGCATAAGCGATGGCCACTGCTTGCTCAGCTTCCCCAGAAGAATCAAGGCAGTGGAAAGTTATTCTCCCCCACAAGCAGCCACACATCCTTCACCTCGCTTCCACTTCAGTTTTCTCTTGCATCTTCCAAAGTGTAACGGTTGTTTTTCCCAGCTATGAACTCAGAGCTTGCTCATCTGCTACATGAGCCGCAACCTCATCAGAAACACTTAACATGCCAATATGGACAAAGCCCTACCGTGCCCCAAAGGCATCTATCGTCTTCGAACGGCTCCCATATATCTCTTCCATTGCATTAGTGACTGCTCATATTTCAATTACAGAGCCCACTTGGGGTCTTATTTGATCCTCAATGGTGAATTCTCAGTTGCATTGTACACGGATAGAAAATGATTATTTTTAATGGCTGGAATGCTGCAGCACAAGACATGCATGCAATTCAGTTTACGAGCTGTTCACCCTTGAAAGCGCTCGCTGCCTTCAAAATAAGTTTTATGGACTTGGTCTCCACAGTGTGCTTATTTTGTTACTGTCAGAGACAATGACACTCACAGGTGTGACAAATCACTGAGTCAAAACCTCCCACCAGTTTGACGTGGATTATTAGACAAGTTAGAAAACCAGGTCAAACGTCGCAGAGGATTTTGAGATTTTTTGACTTGCGAAAAACAATCATAATATTAATAATAATTATACCCTTGAGTTTCATCAGTCTCAAATCATGACTTTAGAGGGGTAGAGTGCTATAGGGTCTCACCGCCATAAAATTGCCGGCCAATGAAGAGTGCTGCCTTTTCTTTGTACCATCTCCCCCTTCTAAACCAACAATGGATCCATCCCAACCTGTCAAACCACAGTTGCAATAAGTAAACACTCACTCCCTAAATTACACAAGTTCTTAACAATAAGGGAAAAAGGATTAATTCTGTTTATGACATAACACATAAGCTAGTGCTGCTGCTACACATGCATCCACAGCCTTCTGGGAGATAAAAGGTCCAAGAACACTAGATCCTACAACGTACATTCCCCTTAATGTATCAGGATGGCAGTTATTATTTAATTTTCTTATTATATATTTTATAAGATGCAAAGCAATGTCTTTCAAAAATCAGATGTCCACTTTATAATATATGCTTTCTGTATTGCTCTTGTGGTCCCTCAATAATTTTAGACTTGACAAAGTTCCAGAAGACACAGCTGTTCCTACAGGCCTAGATACAATAACGATGCTAAGTGAACCGACCTTCATGTTTCAAACGAGTTTAGTACTCTTCTAATGAGGTACCACTTTCCAAGTCAAGCACTAATATTTAAAGCTGCAACATACTCACTGTGGGGTCTCTTTTCTCAGCTCTTCACCTCCACTTAACAATGGGAACTCCCACTAGCTTTGAACCGTTAACCTACAGCACTAATAGATGCATGAAAAACACAGAAAAACATTCACAGGAATTGAACAGTGGAGTTAACAAGGACTATTTTCTTTGACTGACCACCAAGCATGATGTGAAATGATAAATTCAAGCGTCTCAGTCTACCAAATTTAAGAATTAGGTTAGTCGGTATTAAGTACAGTCGAGAGCAGCTGTGGAAACTATATACAATTCACAGCCCTAAGCAAAGTCTGGGCTTTCCCTTCTCTGTGTGCCACATATTGGAGTTTTGAAGGGCCAGAAGGAGACCCCCTCCCGACAGCTTGCTGCTCGCAGCAAAATGATCTTGATGTGTGAGGACAGTAGGGCAAAGACTGATCAAAGCAGAATCAATCTTTAATGTCTGCAAGAGGCCGTCTGGTAAACAGACAGTAGTGGGAATGAATGTAACAAAGAAAAACAATAATGAATATAAAAAAAACTAAGTGGACTACTTTCATCACGACCACTGGAGAGAAACCAACAACCCCCTGTCAATATTTACAATCTGTGTGAAAAGGAATAATTACAGCTTGTTTTAAAGTCAAGAAGCTGAAAGAATATAAATAACTGCTCTTCTTGTGACTGAAAACCACTGAGACAGTTGCTTACATGCTTTACATATTGTTGCCTTAGGTTTTTACTTCTACCTGATTAACCTCTGCTTGATGGATGTTCCTTTTATTTCTCACATTAATGTTGCTGATGAAAATAATGTATCCCTCACATTATCATCACATTACATGTGTCAGTAAACTGTTCATCTGGATGTTTTCTTTTCAAGACACATACCTCCAGAGAAAATAGCAACAACGATGTTTTTTTATTCTTAAACGATACACTGGAAACAAGGTCCTGTGCAACTCAGGACCAGTCAACAGGACACAAGGACGATGCCACCACAGAGACTGATTTAAATAATGATTAGCCTCAGGTGCTCTTAACATCGAGGCGAGTTGGCCGAGTTTAAAATCGAATCACATTAAAGCAGCTTGTTAACAGCTTTCTGTAAAAGATCAATACATATCCAGAATCTGAGAAGTAAAGGAGACAGAACGGAGCGACTTAGCAGTTCAGCTTCTTTTCCCGAAGAATATCAAACAAGGTCACTTTGTTAGCTCCTGGAAATAAGTTTCCTCTGAGCCAACAGCGCACACCAACATTACAAATGAGAAAACAAGCTGCGTCATGAATCATGCAAAGTCTCCAGCTTAGCTCACGTGTTTGCTTCACAAGTCTCAGCTCGAGTTTGTCTCGTCTAAATATCTGGCTCCTCAGCTGACACTTGCTCCACCATGTGTCCTGTTTGGTCAATAGTCCAACCCTCAGTAGAGTTGAGGGGAAGTGCAAAGTGAAGATTTGTGTCACTTTGAGAAAGCCATAACACATTGCACATGATTATTTTTTTCTCGATTGTTAATAAAAAATAGTGATTAGTGGAGCTTTGAACAAATGATCAGTCCCTGATCATTAAAGAACTGATCATTGATTAAGGACAACACAAAAAGGATTTGCATCGATTATTCCGAGTTGTTTGTGTCTGGTGATTTGGGATCCTTTAAAAAACCATCCAACTATTCCGGTTTCTGGGTAACTTCTCTTATGGGGCATGGTCTCCAATTCTTGTTAACATTTGACTGTATGACCAATTTAGGCACTTTAAGGTGCAGTCCTCTTTAATCTGGTGTTAGTGTGGTGTCTGTTGGGAATAAAGACTGAAGCCTCTTTACCTTTATCATCACCAGTTTGCATGTGGGGCCTTTTTTCTTTTCCACTGCAGTCCAACCGTGCAGGAATAAAATGTTCAGAAGTAAAATGTGCATATTAAAAAACCCATCGAACTACAAAAGTGTAATGTAAAGCAGGGATTCAAACATATTAAAGCGATTTATCCTCCTCTGATGCTCCTCCACTGTAGTCACGCACCGAACAATCCTTTAGCTGCAGATTACACGGAGGGGATGAACGGGCCCCATTGGACTCCATGCATCACACTCCTTATTCTGGGCCAGATGTTGACGCTGTAATACAGGCGGCTCTCCGGTAAACACACACACACATTTGCAGCAATTTACTATAACTGTGGTGCATGTTGTGCGTCAAAATGTAATAACAAACGTTTTCTAATGAGGCATCTAAAGTCAACTCCTCGCGCATGCATGTCTTTTACAGTTTCGGATGCAGATGTCCCTCCAACGCCAGATGTGCAGCTAACAGGCGAACTAAGCCGAAGTCTTAATTAAGTGCAGATCTCATCCATCTGACATCTTTAAATGAAAATGGTGCTATAATGTCAAATAAATGAATAAATAAGAGAAAAGCAAAAAACAAGTTTGGTCCCTTCTGTTTTGGTTTCATCGGGCATCTGTTGACAGGCACGAAGCAGACTGACACACAGAGGTGACGGCTCCATCAGTGACCCACCTTGACAGCAGAGCGTCGCCCACAGGTAAACTCCAATCAATACACATCCTGTACACTTCCGAGGCTCCATGTCCGCGGCGGAGCGCAACTCCGTGTGCAGCCCGCTGGAGATGACAAACTTCAGGGAGGGAGTGCAGCTCTGTGACCGCTGCTTCTGCTGCTGCTGCTCTCTCTCTCTCCCTCTGTGTGTCTGATGCTGGGCGCGCAGAGGCACGTACGCACACACACAGACACTCACGCACTCGTCTCCCTCGTTGTGTTTGTGTTCCTCAGAAGTCAGTGCGTGCTTGGCTCTGTGCTCCTCTCCGCGCGCGCAGCTGTACTTTTATATGGGATATGTCGAGCGTTATCTGGTTTGCGGTGATGACGACAGCCACCTGTCCGCTGCACAGTTCGCACATTACGCACAGTGCGCAGTGCCGTCAACTTCCCCTAGCTTCATCCCCTCCAGACATTTCAGGCTTTTTCCTCATCCGCTTTATGGATGCTGACTCAGAAGACCACGCACAATCTCCACGACTATTTTCAAAGGGCGAAAGGCTCCACCTCCTCGACTTTGGAAAACTTTTTGTTAGACTCATCTAAATGTCTAAATGGTTCAAGACTTCCGTAAAATCAATAAGGCACTTTTCAGCAAAAAGGAGGGAGATCAATTTCAACTCCCGGTCCTCTCCTTTTCTTGTGTGGGAAGATGAGACTAACGTAAAAGAGCTACAGCAAGAAATTATGTCTTCATAAAAAGCAATCAATCAAATGTTATTTGTACAGCCCACAGCCACAAATCACAATTTCCCTCACAGGGATCAACAAAGATTGACATCTTCTGCCTTTAACCCTCAACAAGAGTGAGACGAAACAGAGAAGGTCACGTGTGGGATTCCTCAGGTAACATGCAGAGCATATAGTGTATCATAGCAATTTAGTCGTATCATAATCCACAATTAGGATCCATGATGTGTCTGCAGCCGCGATCCTACAATATCACTTCAGGCATGAGTCTGAAAGGAAATAGTTTCATTTCAAGTTTGTGATTTAGGAAATCTTTCTATGACCAAAGTCTTTATCATTCATGTCACTTGTCAAGTATTCTCCTCGTATGCCTCCTCTCCTTTCTCCTCTGACGGCCTTGTCCTCTCTAGCAAGGAGAGTCAGCTGCTGATATAACAGACCTTTATATAGCACCATCATTTTTCATTATCCTGTTAAATAATCCAGAGGCAGCTGTACAAAGTTACTGTACGGGCAGTTGGGGGAATCTAATATGTAAGGTCCGTCTGTTGTCTCGATTTTAAGTGTCTTTGTGGTCAGTTAGCAGAATTAAAATCATTCTTTCCTGCCCGTCTTTTCCTATTAAGAATGTGTGGCTTTTTTTTTCTGAACCCAGCGCATCTTTCAGATTGGGGGACTCGAGGGTCCAGCAAGGTCCAATTGTCTGAGCTGTTTGCTCATTCAGCAAGTGAGTCTTCATTGAGTAATGAGATGGCAAAAGAGGAGAGAACAGAAAGCAACACTGTCACGAATATGGGGAAGTGTGGGGACAAAACACGCACAGTTAGAAGATCCAGGGGTTAGTACTCAAAACATCCATAGTGTCAATGCTTACTACTCTACAGGCCACCTTTGAAAAAGCATGTTTACACATGAGGGCTGTGGATGTTGTCCCCTGTCACTTACATTGAAATTACATAAAAGGGATTTTTTTGCATGAAGAGGGAGAACAATTACAGGAATAACGATAAAGGCAATTGGTAGACTTGACTTTCTCCAGAGTTTGCCCAGCCCAGCCCCCTGGTAAAAGCTCAGGAGACGCAGGAGTTGCTCACCACTAGTGAGTAGATGTGTTGATGACTTCATGCTACGGACAAAACAACAAAACAAAAACAAATATCTCAGGTAGAGAAGACACAGAACACATGCTCCATCTTTCCACCAAATTTCATGGAAATCCATTCCAACTTTAGAATAGCAAACATCAGCTGGCGGATATCATGGACACCATCTGTAAATGTTTCTCTGTTGAGTTATGAATATTTTTTTGCAGCAGTGGTGCAGATGATAAATCAAGCTAGACGATCACAATATCACGTTAGCATTCTGCGCGGGGTGCACCTCTAATCATCACAGCAGCCGTTCAGTGTGGTGAACTCTGGTGCCAGTTGCTAAAACATATTGCATCACGTAATTCCCTCGAATGAGACGTCAGTGTGATGCTGTCAGCGAGAAGAAAAACATCCTCTGGCAACACAGGCTGCACACTTTACACCTTACACGAGACACTCTGTGTGTGTGTGCGTGTGTGTGTGTGTGTGTGTGTGTGTGTGTGTGTTTGTGTGGAGGGGGGGGGGGGGGCGTTTTGAAGCCTCACTGGCATGCACAGAGATGGTTAAGTTGTTGTTTGGTGTGCTCATTTGTGTGCTGATGTGTTAGCTTACTCATACATGCCACCCCCGCTTTCTTTGAGTCTTAATGTTCTCCTCTTTCTCCTTCTGTCTTCCTCTTAGTCATCCTTTCATTCCTTCTCACTTTCTCATGTCTTTTGCTTTCTTCCACCCTTCACCCATCTGCCACAACCCCCTCAACCCCCGCCGATCCTCCTGTCTATCCTTTATCCTCCTCCTACTCCTCCTCCTCCTCAATCTACCATATTTCTTCTCCCTCTCTGTTTCCTTCCTTCCTTCCTTCGTCTGTTCTGCACTTTTGCAGCCCTGCTTGTGAGCATCAGATGCAGCGATGTCCTCAGACCATTACGAGGGCGCCTGCAGCGCTTCACTAGTTCTCACTATCTATCACTTCCTCTCTCTCTCCCTCATTCGCTTCAGCTCTAATGTGTGTACCCCCCCCCCCCCCACACACACACATCTCCTCTCCTTCTCTTTCTCTTTCCGTTACCCTCCGGCTTCAGTCTGGACACATTAAACAAATGTCCTTTTGGCTGAGCCTGGAGGGATAGGAGTTGGTGCTGTGTGTGTATTTGCAAGTGTAGACTGTGTGTGTATTTGCAAGTGTAGACTGTGTGTGTGTGTGTGTGTATGTGTATGTGTATGTGTATGTGTGTGTGTGTGTGTGTGTGTGTGTGTGTGTGTGTGAGCACCTGCTTCAATCCCTTTGTATGTGTGTTGTCTCTTCTAGTCCAACTTAAGGTGACCCCCAGCCCCTCCCTTTATCTCTCAAAGCACATTAACATACAGCACCCAGCGTAGCCGCCTCAAGCACATGCCATAAATATCATAAACATGTAAGCAACCTCCCATGCAGAATCGTCAAGCATAAGGCAGACTCCTGATTTACGCTGAGGCTTGTGCCCTTGCATATGTGTCAGCACACTTCATCACCTTACATTCAAGTGCACTGTACATATTCAAGCTAATTCAAATGACGAGACTGCAGCTACTGTCTAAGAAGATCTAAACTCAACTGCTTTTGTAGTTTACTAACATATCCAACCTGGTATGTTGCTGATTGGCCACAGCAGAGCAAGCTATAAACACAGCTTCTTTAAAGACTATATGGCCAATGAGTAAACAAGGAAACTTACACATTTATATCTACATCCACCAGCACAGAGAAAGTCTGGACTCTGATAATTTCGATCCAGCTGTTTATGTGGAGACCACAAGTAATTCAAGAAAAAAGGTGGAACGGTCGGTGTATCGATAAAAGAAAAGTGAAAGTGTAATAAATCATGACGTACTGTACATGAAGGATTTGACTTACACATCTACTGAAGTGAGACTAAAAATAGAAGATTTAAATATAAGATCTGTGTGGAGCAATAAGGAGAGATGATGTTCCTGAAATTAAATGAAACTAGTGCAAGGCTCATGGTCAACATGAGCCTTGCTTTGAGCTGGCTGTTTGGTTGGCCTGTGGTAATGCTGGTTGCAGCTGTCTTTGTAAAGCTGCAGCTGTGAGATTGCATGTACGTTTCAATGATTTACTTTACTGGTGGTTTTTTTTCTTTTACTTTGTTGACAAATTGTTAAAGAGAAAGTGATTCTGTGAATGCTGTTGACATGAGAGAGATCAGCATCCGCGACTCCAGTGAATATCCGTGTCATTCTGATATGATGACATAAATCATCAGGTGGGACAGATATGATTGCAATCTTGGCCCCGCGTGCTGCCAGCTGTGTGCTATTGTTTTTCCAATGACGTAGAAGACGACAAGTTCAACTCGGTCCACAGGCTGACCGCACGCTGCCCTACCCCTCTGACTACAGGCTCTGTGGGACCGTTTACTCAAAGTAAAAAAAAATATGATCACAGTCCAAATCACAGGATATTAGATGCTGCTGCCTGCTGGTATATAAATTGGTAAACCTCAGTTCTTGGCAAATGCCTTCCACAGACAGACAGACAGACAGAGAGACAAGGAACTAGCAAGGAGATAAACAAATGCACTAAATCCATATGTTTGTATTGTTTTTGACCTTTTGACATTGCTTATCTAAGCCTGGAATATCTCCCAGCTCCCCTTTTATTCTGCTATGTGTCTATAGCTCCAACTGTTTATTTAAAATAATTTCAATACAATCTTAAATAAGTAAACAATGTGCTGTTAAAAAAAATCATTTGATATCTGCAGTAGAATTATTGTGTCACTTCCCGCCTCTGCCTGCTGCCCCACCCCTGACCTGAATCCTTCGGAGGATTTTTCACTGCTGGGAACGTGTCTGAGCAGTGAACCCCCCCCTCCCCCCCCCCCGCTGTGTTCTGCATGTGTGACAGGTAAACTGCGGAGAAAGTCGTATCTCGATTTGTCAACAACACACATCTTGGATTATACACCTAGTCTTTTCTTTCACCAACATAAATATATTGATATTGATTTGAGCATTGAGGGTGCAAGGTGTCACCTCACAGCAAGAAACCCAGCTGGGCTTGTCTCTGTCTGTTTGCATGTTAGGTTAATTGGAGACTCTAAATTCACCGTAGGTTTGAATATGAGTGTGTGTTGTTGAAAATGGTTGTTTGTCTCTATATTTCGTCTCTGCGATACACTGATGACCTGTTCCACGGTTTACCTGTCGCCCGATATCAGCTGGGATTGGTTGCAACCCTCAAAGGATAAGTGGTTCAGATGATGGATGGATGGGTGGACGATGGCGAGCAGCTTGAAATTCAGAGACAAAGTTGTAAAATCGACAGTGTTCTGTTAATGAATGCAATGATCGAATGAGATCCTCTACAACAGACATTCTACAACATTTACTTACACAGGACCTCTAGCCTTGTGTTACAAAATCCATCTAACTCAGTTTACTCTCCGCAGCAGTGCAAGATTGAATCATTCTTCACTAAAATCGTTCTTTGCTTATTTGGCATCTTTAACAATTTCTTGGCTCTCCTTTTTCTTGTCAGAAGCAACAAACACTAGTTTTCACTCAGACTGTCTGCTCTCGTGACAGGACACGTAAAAGTTAAAAGGTCATGGCGGCCGAGGTGAGCAGCAGAGCTCGTTTTGCTTCCTACCGTGACCTTTTCACCGTGCTACAGTGCTACTGGCAGAATGAGTCATGTTGTCGGAGAGTGACAAGCACAGAGAGTTCATATATGTGACGGGATGATGGAACACATGTTACGGCTTTGGTCACCGGCCTGATCAGGTCTCTCCTAGAGTCGCATGCAGCTCCTGAGCCCATCTTATTTTTGTAGTTCCCCAATGGTGTGCCACCTGGAGTTGATTCATTAAGAATGCATGTGAGACTGATCTTGTGGGGCATGTGTTTCTCAGTCCAGATGAGCTTCAAACCACAGTGGTGATAACAGACGTGATGCAGAAGATTGAGTCATTCTATACGCCCAGAAATAAGCCAAGAAAGTGTTCATGTGGTGACCTTCAATTTTTTTCCTCTTGTTATTTGCAACTGGAGCTGAACGTGGATGTCGCCGAAAATAAAGTAAACTCGTCCCAAGTGAATACTAGACCAGGAAGAGACGGTTCACTGTTGTTCAGCAGGAGCTGTTACTGTGTATTCTGGGGCTACCTCTCTGTGGAGCAGTGCCACGTCTAAACTGTCAGCAGTGAACATTAACTCACTTGGCTCAAGTCACCCTGTGGCATACGGCTAATACTATAATGGGATGGATTTATTTCTCTTATAAAAAAGTGGTTTATCCAAAAAATGTTAAATACTTTTGGATAGAAACTTATTTGTTATATTTCAACATTAAATAAAATAAATTCTGTGATTTGATATTAGTAGTATAATTCTGTTGAGGATAGAGTGAGTTTAGAGAAAGCATCATGGTTTGAAGCTTTAGAAACAAACCCTAATTGTCCTTTCCATGGAAATGGCTTGTATTGAATTATGAATTATCCCAACTCAACCAGAGGAATTAAATACATGAAATATTTGGAGGATAAATAATTCCCCTTTAAAATATTTTGGATGATTTGCATTAGGTCACAGGTCTTCTCCATTCAAAGACCTGAGCTTGTTTATTTATGTGGACTCCTGAGAGTATAAACAAACAGACACACACGTGCACACTGTCCCCTTCTTGTGCTCCCTCACGCTGTCTCACACTCGCACAGACACGCACGCACGCACGCACACACACACACACACACACACACACACACACACACACACCTGTCTGCCTGAGTCAGATCTGTAGCTGTGAATAATAGAGGAGAATAGCTGAGGTCAGACTGTTCAAGTGCGGGGAAACAGGAGAGAGGCTTTCACTTAAGCATGCCAGCCATTTTTAATAAGACAGAGAACAAACTCATGTCCCCAAGAAACTAGGCCAAAGCACAAAACACTATGATATCACCAGGCACTGACACTTGTAACAAGTTTTGGTGGCTGACAAAAGCCTGTGGGCTCTACAAGAAAGTGACAGCAGCTGAGAACTGCTAGTTTTGGACAGTTTGGACAGACAACCTATAAAGGACAATAGATAAGGTTAATGAACGAGCTGCTGTCTCGTTTTGTAATGACAAATTAGTTTGCGTCCTTAAGCAAAACCATCAGCACAGGGTAGAACAGATATTGTAATGATGTGCGACCTACAACATCTCTCCACTACAAATATTTGCTCAAAAACAAAACAATATTTGGACACTTTAAGCTTCACAGACATGATTTTATTTTCTCCATCACTGTATGAACACGTCGCTCTGTCAGACACATAATGACTACACCACACTCAAATATACAGTGACTCATCCAGGCTGATGTTGGAATTAAGATCTATCATTAGTGTGAGAACATGGTCGCAAGAAGGTAATTAATACATAAATATGCAATAAATATGCATCTGTGCTGCAGCAGCATAATAACTAATATTTATCCTGTCAACAGGGCTTGGAAATGGTCAAGCAGAGATATCTGCCGAACAATAAAAGAGGTTTGCTGCCATGTAGTGTTGATGCTATGTAAGTACACCAAACCTAATACACCCAGTCCATGTGGTCTGCGAGTTCATGGTATCAACAGGGTCAAGGCCCGAAAAGATGAAATGTAGTCTTAAAGAAATAAAAGTTTGTAAAGATTAGACTTTGATCAGATCATGACCCGTACTGCAGTAAAATAACAGAACCTAGTCTATTTCCGATCAATATATCAAAACAAGTGGCGAAGCTTTAGCCTTTTTTAGGTCTTTATTTACTTTTGAACAATCAACAGGATGTTTTATTTTATCATTTTTTTTACATTTATTAGGGTTGAAATCAACTAACGAGAGTAAATCTGCCATAATTTTGTTTATTCTCTATCCCTGATACTAAACTCTCATTATTATAGGCTCATAATAATGCTCAACTGCATCCGAAGAATATTATTCTCATTTCAGCCAGATTTCACTATTTATTCTATTCCATGAGCAATATATAAGACTGCTGCTCATTTAATATTACTTGGGATGTAAACATTTTAACAGAAAAGAAATTAACTTTTATATAGTTCATAAGATTTTTGTATACAATTGAACAATGTGGCAGGTGTTGGCTCAGGCTGTGTCTCCGATCGCAAGGGAATTAATTATACTGAATATAGACTGAAATAATGAGGGCATAATAAAAGCTTTGAGTATGTCTGTAAGTGCTCTTCTACAAAATTAAACCATGAGATAATTATTAGTCGTATGTACTTCAGTGCGGTAAATAGTATTACAAGGCAATCTTTACAGCTAACATTATAACATTGTAACCAGTAGCAACTCCCACTGGTCCCCCTTAGAATGTTGGGCCCCCTGAGATCATCGATTGCCTGGATGTAAGCATCGACTGAGTATGAAATTCAGACTTCTTACATCAGATTTCTTTTTATTGAGATCATCTTTACAGCACATACAGTAGAGTCCAGCTGGGA
Organism: Pleuronectes platessa; assembly: GCF_947347685.1. Taxonomy (NCBI): domain Eukaryota; kingdom Metazoa; phylum Chordata; class Actinopteri; order Pleuronectiformes; family Pleuronectidae; genus Pleuronectes; species Pleuronectes platessa. The sequence goes on along the minus strand of NC_070628.1, from coordinate 23,988,749 downwards.
CGACAAGGTGAATGAGACACACAAAACAACTCATTATGCATGGAGTGATATTGTGCATGTTGTTACATGTTTAATGACAATGTTACACGAAAACAAACATGAATATTTTAAATCATACACGCTACTATAACCTGCTTATTGCTTTTACTCCTCTGTGCTCCAACAAATAAGATTAGTTGCATTTAGAACACTACAGTGTCCAGTTGTCATTACAGGCTGCAGGCCGAACTGCAGGGAGGTAAAGGTTTTCAGCTAGAGCTCGTTCATACAATAGAAATGTACATAATGAATGTTATATTGAGCACTATCAATAAATTATCATTCAAAACAACTGAAGAACAGGGATGAGCAGTTTTTGGAGAGTGTTCGTGTGTGTATTCATGGCGAGCTGAAGTACAACTGCAGAGCAGGGGTGAAGATGAGAACAGTTCCCAGTATTGACACCGTGAGGAAGGCCCAGAGGAAGATCCTGTCCAGCACCTGAGCCACAAACTTCCAGTCTTGTACGACCTGAGAGGGAGAGAGAGACAGATAAGGGAGACAGACAGGCGCAGCAAGTGAGACAAAAGTCTGCAGACTCTTTCAGCTTCAAGCGGGTTCACAGTGAAAATATTCTGCAGCCAGGTCACAACACAACTCACTTATCTGTTGAAGCGTTTAATTCAGGAGACACATTTTAGGTTGGCGGTAACAATGTAAAAGTGTTAAATGTAACACAACATGCACTGAAACACATTCATCCAACACTATCCGTCATGTCAGCTCGCTCTCACACCTCTCGGATGAAGTGCTCCTTTTTGATGTGACGGCTGATGTAGCGCACTGAACTCGTGGCTTTCTCCAGCATGGCCAGCCAGGCTTGGTTCTCGTCCTCCTTCCTCTGTTGACTGGCACTGTGGCCGGGGACCCCCCTCCTTCCTGCGCCTTTCTTGGCCTTCGGCTCCGGGCTGGTCATCTCCATATCTGGATAGTGGTATCTGCAAAAAATGGAAACAGTTAAAGTTCAAATACTTTTCAGATATTGAATAGATAGATAGAAAGATGGATACTTTATTAATCCCGTGGGAAATTTAGATCATCCAGTAGCTTATACACTTAGACACATCACTGACATACATACATAAATCACATACAGAGAACATATTTACAGATACAGGAATGGAATGCAATAATGTGATTGTGTCAGTGTCCAGTAGGAAAGTGTGCTGTTGCTGCTGGAGTGGATAGTGCAATAAAATATATCTATATAAAAACAACAGAAAAATATATGTATATAAAAACAACAGAAAAATATATGTATATAAATATATAAATATATAAGAATATGTAGTGATAAAGTCTGTGCATGGGGCTAGTATAGCCAGTAAAGGGATGGACAATGGGTTGGTATATAATAATGCGATGAGATGATAAGAGTAGAGAAGGGGAGGGCCCGTATCCCGTATTATCTGTAGTACCTGTCAGTGTGGCCCCTCATACACAAGAGTCTGGGCAGTTTCTGAAGGAAGAGGCTCTTTACCCAGGGGGCCATGGGATGGTAGCTGGCAGAGGAGCGGTGGTGGACGTTAATGACGAAGACGGTAACGATGATGGAGAAGGTGACAAAAATCATGATAAAGAGCAGGTACTCTCCAATGAGAGGGATTACCTGGGACAGAAAAAGGGACAGAGGTATATTTTGTTATGTCTACTTGAAAACATACTTTATTAGTGTGTGTGTTGTAGAATTACACCAGCACTATTCATCTAAATAAGACATTGGCTGCATTGGATATCCATCAGAAGAGTTGTGCAGACATGATTCCTGTGATTGAGGAGCATCTCTAAACGTAGGTCGCTCCTTCCTCATACCGATCTTTGGAAGGTCATCCAAGCTCATAAATCATCTCGTCTTAATTATTGCATTTCTCTACGATCAGACGTCAGCCATAAATCAATGTCCCGATTCAATTAGGTCGAAACACTCCTACTCGTCTTTGACTAATGATAAGGGACACAATTAAACAATTCCCGTTCTTTCCTCTTATCACTCTCTTACCAGTCAGCTCTGAAGTTCATTTTTAGATTTTACTGATCACTTCGTATCTCAGCTCCTAATTACGTTGGTGAATTGCTGCAGCCCTAGAGCCAGAGCACAGCTTCAGATCAATGGGCAGCGTGTCTCTGGTTGTTCCTCAGAGCCCCTAAACTCTAGAACCCCCCCGTCTGATGTCTTGTCCATAAGTACATGGGTAATTTTGAAAACATTTCTAAAATCATTGTTGTTAGTCTGTCAGAGCTGCTAATAACTTTTCCAGGCTGCTGATTGGCCATCGTGGCTTCACGGTGAGGGTTGTAGAGCTGCGTGTTGAAAGTTCAACCAAGAAGGTTTTGTTTTCACCCCTGTCCGTTTGCTGGCTTGTTTATTATTATCACTAAGATGATACAAAAATTACTCCACAAAACCAGGTGGAAGGATGCAGTATGGGTAACACAATTCAGGGAAGTGGTCTCGATGAGAAATTGTGCAGCTTGATTGAATTTAATGGGACTGTGGGGCCTGCGTGGAGGTATGAGCTCTAGTTTTGGCATAATGATAGCTCAGTCATGTGGACCGTTTAAAAATGGTGTAGAAAAAACAAAGGTTCCTAGGCTGTAGAACCACTCCTGTGTTACTATCTGTATAATATAGTCACTATTTTTTACAGTTATTTGGTTTTGATTTAATAAAAATGCATTCATATGAATTCTTTCAGGTATTTTAGGCAATTCTATTATAAAAAAATTATACTATGGCTCCTTTTGAAACGGTAATGCAGATATGTTTTAATTTCTAGGTTTATTTACAAAGCATGGTAAGTTTCTTTTGAAAGGTGAATATATATTGTCATTATTATTATCATTGATTAGTCTCCTAATGCAGTACAAGTACTTTATCTGTGTTTATGTCCCACATTCACTTTACTGCTATAATCTTAATCTGTATTGTCTATAATAAAAAATAAATAATCCATAATAGAGAATTTGGGCTCCATAATGGGAATTGCTTTGTCGTAAATAAGCCCCCTTTTTCAACGGAGATCTCTATTGGACTCAAGTCAATAGTATGTTAATTGGGTTGACATTTAGTGTAAACTGCAGGTAATGGATAGGACTGTGGCTGTGATCTGTGTTAATTAGGATATGTTGCAATTAAGATTTCAATTAGGATAAAACAGGGAAGATTAAAAAAAACACACAGCACAGTAGAAACTTCAGAATGAACTTATCTCTCAACAGAACAACCGTTCAGACTACCCACCTTTGAGGATGAAGGGATGATTTCCTCTATGACCAGGAGGAACACAGTGAGCGACACCAGCACAGATGTGGAAAGTGACAGTTTCTCTCCTTCGTCCGATGGCAAATAAAACACCAGCACAGTGAGAAAGGATAGGCCGAGGCACGGGATGATGAGGAAGAGGGTGTAGAACAAGGGCAACCTCTTAAGGATGAAGGAGTAGGTGACAAACGGGTACCAGTACACCTCATCCCTCCTGCTCCCTCTCATCCCTGTGGCGTTGAGGATCTCCCACTCGCCGTTATCGAAGAAATCTTTGCGGTCCACATAGTGATCAACCAGTACCAGGTCCACCATGTTTCCATCGTATGTCCAGGAGGCGAACTTCATGGGGCAATTCTGTCGGTCGAATGGGAAGAAGGTGACGTCCATGGTGCAGGAGGACTTGTAGCTGGCAGGTGGAGTCCAAGTTATGGTGCCGTCCCAGCGCACAATGGCTTTGGTCATCAGGGAACCCTCAAAGCGACCGTCAGCACTGTGAGTAGATGGGTGAGAGATGGATAAGAGGCATAGACAGCAAAGAGGAAAGTAAAACTGATTACGTTAACAAACCTCAGAGAGTGCTACTGATATGTGCAAAGTGCTTCATAACTCACTTTTCATAGAGGACAATGTCTGGCAGCCATATTGTCTCTGAAGGCACTCTGATGGAGGTAATACCTGCATAGTCATCTGGGTCCCACTTCAGCTTCACATCAATCCACTCCTTAAAAAAGAAGAACACAACAATGCATTTTAGAATGATTCGATAATAGGCTTGTAAATTCAGCACCATGGACAGCACCAGATTAACAAACTGACAGCCATTGGAAACAACCATAGCTTTTCTGGTATGTTTATCCTCCCCAACATGTTTATCGCCTTATCCAAAACCATGTTTGTACATCTTTAATTTAACAGCTTATTGAGTAAATTAATTAATTTGTATTTATTTATTTGTTAATTTCAATGAAGGCGTCCAAAGTGCATTACATGAGTGAGAGAAACACAGGGCAATATAAAACCCCACATAAAACAGAAAGAGTAGGCTAGAAAAATTTGCTAGAATTCTATTTAACTGATTAAATAAGAAATTAATAATTACAGTGCAGCTGCATTGATATGATATGAATGAATAAATAATAATAATAATAATAATAATAATAATAATAATAGTAGCAATATCTTTAAACCACACTTCAAAACACAGAAAAAAATCTTAATAAAAATACAGTGCCTTGCATAAGTATTCACCCCCTTTGGACTTTTCTACATTTTGTCATGGTATAACCACAGATTAAAATGTATTTCATCGTGAGTTTATGTAATGGACCAACACAAAATAGTGCATAATTTGGAAGTGGGGGGAAATATTACATGGATTTCACAATTATTTACAAATAAAAATCTGAAAAGTGTTGAGTGCATATGTATTCACCCCCTTTACTGTGAAACCCCTAACAAAGATCTGGTGCGACCAATTGCATTCACAAGTCACATTTGCAAGTCACGTAATTAGTAAATAGGGTCCACCTGTCTGCAATTTAATCTCAGTATAAATACACCTGTTCTGTGACGGACTCAGAGTTTGTTGGAGATCATTACTGAACAAACAGCATCATGAAGACCAAGGAGCTCACCAAACAGGTCAGGGATAAAGTTGTGGAGAAATATGAAGCAGGGTTAGGTTATAAAAAAATATCCAGAGCTTTGAACATCTCTCTGAGCACCATAAAATCCATCATAAGAAAATGGAAAGAATATGGCACAATCGCAAACCTACCAAGAGGAGGCCGTCCACCCAAACTGAAGAGTCGGACAAGGAGAAAATTAATCAGAGAAGCAACCAGGAGGCCCATGGTTACTCTGGAGGAGTTGCAGAGATCCACAGCTGAGGTGGGAGAATCTGTCCACAGGACAACTATTAGTCGTCTACTCCACAAATCTGGCCTTTATGGAAGAGTGGCAAGAAGAAAGTCATTGTTGAAAGGGATCCATAAAAAATCCCGTTTGGAGTTTGCCAGAAGCCATGTGGGAGACACAGCAAACATGTGGAAGAAGGTGCTCTGGTCAGATGAGACCAAAATTGAACTTTTTGGCCTCAATGCAAAACGCTATGTGTGGCGAAAACCCAACACTGCCCATCACCCTGAGCCCACCATCCCAACAGTGAAACATGGTGGTGGTAGCATCATGCTGTGGGGATGCTTCTCTTCAGCAGGTACAGGGAAACTGGTCAGAATAGAGGGAAAGATGGATGGAGCCAAATACAGGGAAATCCTTGAAGAAAATCTGATGCAGTCTGCAAAAGACTTGAGACTGGGGCGGAGGTTCATCTTCCAGCAGGACAATGACCCTAAACATACAGCCAGAGCTACAAAGGAATGGTTTGGATTAAAGAATGTTAATGTCTTAAAATGGCCCAGTCAAAGCCCAGACCTCAATCCAATAGAGAATCTATAGCAAGACTTGAAGATTGCGGTTCACAGACGGTCTCCATCCAATCTGACTGAGCTTCATCTTTTTTGCCAAGAAGAATGGACAAACCTTTCCATCTCTAGATGTGCAAAGCTGGTAGAGACATACCCCAAAAGACTTGCAGCTGTAATTGCAGCGAAAGGGGGTTCTACCAAGTATTGACACAGGGGGGTGAATACTTATGCACTCAACAGATGTCAACTTTTTTGTTCTCATTATTGTTTGTGTCACAATAAAATTTATTTTGCACCTCCAAAGTACTATGCATGTTTTGTTGATCAAACAGGAAAAAGTTTATTTAAGTCTATTTGAATTCCAGTTAGTAACAGTACATAATGGGAAAAAGTCCAAGGGGGGTGAATACTTATGCAAGGCACTGTACATGAATTAAAACCTTAAAACAAAGTCATAAGTGAATAAATAAAAGAATACTTGATGTGTGACAGAACTTTTACCATTATATATTACAAGAACTAGAATTATGTCAAATCAGGGGAAAAGTACGATGAAAGTACGTTTTGAGCTTTGATAGAAGCTACTGACTAAGCCTGCTTTAGATCAGGGTATTGCAGAGTGTTTCAGAGCCTGTGGCTCTTATTTCAAAAGTTGCCTTTAGACGGAGAATGAATAATGAATAAATGGTATTTAATAAAAGGAAAAGTCCAGTTTTAAACCTCATTTTGTTAGAGACAAGTTTTATATCTTCTCAGTTTGTTCTAATTAAGATATTTAGAAGTTTAAAAGGATATTTCAGAGCAGCTCATCTGCAAAATCTGGTATCTCTGAATACTAGGTTTCATCATTTACCTGCCAGAGCCAGACGTTTGTTGTCATCAGCTGGTTCTTTTCATCCTGCAGGAAGAAAGAGTGGAAGTTAGAAATCTTTGTGGTGCTTCCTTCGAAACGATAAAAAAGGCTAATGATGAGGTGAAGAGCAAACCAGAAGCTGGAGACAAAAAGTTGAGCGGGATTAAAGAAAATACTTATTAAGCCAAGTTAGAAAGCACTTAATTAACTTGGTTAATTGCTTCTCTAGGTTGCCACTATGAAATGAACAACTCAGGGGTTAAGTGTCTATAGCATTTATATACAATATTTAAATAGCGATATGCTTAAGTTACAACACAATGAGCAACACCACTGGCAAAACTAGCATGGTGCTGCTGCCTCTGTTGCTCAGTATAACGTTTTCACATTTTAAGGTTCAATAATAACTGACAGTGACACAGAGGGTGGTGTAGCGAGATAAGGGGGGGGCAGGGTGCTGATTGTGTACCCATCCTCTGTGCAAAGAGATCTATGGATTATAACATTAGTTTAACTATAATACCACAAGATGGCGCTATCCTGAACAGTATTTCTGCATGGCAAGAGTACAAACATCAAATGCTGATGTAGTCAAAATGTGACCCTCTGTGGAGTTAGGATGAGCTGTGTGTGAGTGTGTGTGTCCTTGTGTAAATAATACATGTGATCTGGTTCCTCTCAGCCTGATGGGCCTCATTATTCCTCTGCTGCTACAAAGGACCACTTTGGACCTCCCTCTTAACCTTTCTTCCTCTCTCTTCTCTTCACCTCTCTTTTCCTGTCATCGGCCCCTTAAATCCCAGGGCTCCTCACCCTCCGACTAATTTACCCTTGCAGTCATTCTCACTCAGTGTGTGTCCTCTGTCTGACAGTTCCTCCGTTGACCTCCCCCTAATAACCGCTCCTCTCTACCCTTCTTTGTCTTTTCCTCCTGTTCTTATTAGCGGTGTTCAGCTTTACTTCCTCCCCTCTGTCCTTTTCTCTTTTTGTTCAAAAACAAAACCTTCAGAGGGACATAACATAATTATATGAGCTCTGTTACATAAGGCAATTTTTAGCTCCAGTTTGCTCAAGGACACTGAGGATGTGATAATTGCCCAGACAGTTAAAATACACTCATCTATCTAATATGAATATAATACATAATGAATGGTAAGTACAGAACGGGTGACATCATTAAGATAACTGAAGTCATTCCCTCAGTCCTTTTATTTATTTTTTGTACATTTAAAAACCCGGAGGGAGTTTACGTCCTCTTATTTACAACTAACTCATGGTTTTGGTTAGGTTTCGGCCTACAAATTAATGAATTATTAAAGTAACCCCCTGGCAGGTTTTGTAACTCCATTTAGATGCTTATGTTCAGAAAAGAAATTCACCAAGTATAACTGAACTGTTGAGTTCACCGAATATTTAAGTCAGATTTTACATTTTAAACTTTTTTATATGTTTCTTTTCCAAAATCCCCGAAAGTGGTAGATAGAGATAAGATTAAGATACATTTATTTTTCCAAAACACATGCACAGACATGCACAGGAACACTCTTGCAGGTAGGGAAATTTAACCTCTGCTTTTAACCCATCTGGTGCAGGACACACAGAGCAGTGAGCAGCCATGTACGGCGCACGGGGAGCAGATGTTGGGGGAGTAAGGTGCCTTGCTCAGGGGCACTAGACAGGGTAGGGAGAATCCTCTTGGATTTTTGGACAGATCAATCCAGGTTCGTCTTTTTGTTGTTTCTCCGTGGAGTCGAACCAGAGACGAACCAGAGACCTTTTCTGCCCATAGTCCAAGTTTCTGCCACTAGTCCACCGCCTCTCGAACATAGAACATAGTACATAGAACATATGACCTTGGAATTTCAAAAATCCTGTAAATGGTCAAATAAATGAACCAACATTTTGCTTTTGAGAGGGTTTTCAAATGCGAGACTGATTCACTCTCTTACTGTCCTCCTACGTCTGGAGCAGAGATGAACTTTATATTCTTGTCGCTATCTTGAAGACCCATCATATAAATAAACCCTAAAAGAACTTGACATTTACATACTCTTCCTCCCGCTTGTGTGTTCATACATCTGAGTTTTGTTCCTTACCACATCGACCAGCTGTGAGATCTTGAGACCGAAGCGGACAGTGATGGTGTCGTTTGAGTGTTGTACGGGCCGTACCCACTTCTGGTAACCCCTGAAAAGGTTCCTCATTAACAAGTCCTCCATTTCAGCCAGCGACACAACGTCCTCCTGAGCTGGAGGGACGAGGACAGAAGACAGAAGAAGGAAACATGGGAGAGAAAATGTTAATGGGCACGAAAAACAACATTATGAGTCTATCTTTTTGAGTTGTGCGGAAATTGGTAGATGTAATTAAGTGATGGTAAATTAATCTGCTTTGGCATCTACTTATATTGAAGAAAAACAAGCATCTTCAGCCACTCAAACATGAAATAATCCCTGAAACTGTCACATCTGACAACTTGGTAACATTAAATGTTATAATTAATTGAGGCAGATTTTCTTTTGATCAACTCAGTGATTTATCAAGTAACTGTTGCATTTTAGGGTAAAGAAAAAAACTATTTGTACAATTTGTTCAATTTCTGCCTATAGACCCTTTTTACCTAAATCTTACACACTGGACCTTTAAGTGTTGAAGCATGCTATCATCAACTTCTTATCACCTGACGTTGACACGTTTAAGCCAAAGGGGCTGTCACTCGTTTTGCAGGTCTTTGTTCATAAACCAAAGTATTTAATTAATTGAGATTTTGACCTGCTCATGGCAGCACATGAAAAATTGAGGGATTAGAAAACTGGCTACTAATCATCTTTAGCAATTAATGAATGTGTCAAATTTCCCACCTTGCTCAAGCTGTTTAGACATCTCACATAAAACACAAAACTTATAATTAGAGAGTTTGTTTTGGGAATCAACCAGTCCATTGAGAAAGAAAACAGGGGATCACCAATGTTCACCTAGTATGCACAAAAATGTTCTGATGAACCATTTAATAGTTTTTGAGATACTTCAGTCTGGACCAAAGTGTAATTTAATCATTACACTTTAAAAGTGTTGGTGTTTTAAACTCTGTAAATTAGGGGGGGAAAGCCATCTGGAACCACAACCTTGGTCTGTTGGTAACTATATCAGATAATAAATCATACAAATTATTATATTTAAAAAAAGTTATTTGAAAATGAAAATAAATGTTCCCTGTAGCTCTCATTATAGTGAGCTCACATACATGTAATATTCATGTGCGCAGATGCACAGACAGATGTGTCCTTCTTCCCAGTCTCACATGTCTCTGAACATGCAGAGACACAGTCGAGCATGAACAAAGTGAATCACCTCTCCAGAGCCTCAAAAAGGAAGTGGAAGGAAAAATTAAGTCAGGCCCTAAGAGTCAAAGACACACACACTCACATACTGTCAACCCTTGCCTGACAGCTGGTCATGGCCGAGCGAATGCATCTAAGCTCCCAAGGCTGACAAAATGATCATGTTGACATGATCACCTCAGACAGAATGAATTTCCAGGGGAGAAGAGCTGAGCTCAGAGCTCTTTGTGCAGTCAGGCACAAGACATGATAGTCGGTTAAAGAGTGACGCTAACACCGAGCAGGAGACAGTGCAGCGACGGGACCACGCTTCCACTGCGCCAGCCACTGTTCAAATGCAGTCAGCTGGGAGATGTCAGGTCTCTTAGGTAGACAGTTACAGGAAATACACTTTTTCCCAGAGAAAGGAATGTATAATGTGCTCTTCAGTTTGGTTAGCTTTCACTTAACTGTCAGAACCACTCTATAGGTGCATCTACTGAGGGAAAACAAATTGGTCTGGTGTAGTAGTCAAGAGCAACAGAACAGATGTCCTGTCCAATTGTACTTGCAGCAAGACCTATCCCTTCTCTCTGTTACTCATTGTGTGTAATTAAGTTGAAGCTGACTGTGTCACTCTGGATGCTCGGAGCGTTATGTGGTATTTGCACTTAGGCTTCTCCCACAGTAACTCAGCGGCTCAATAAGCTCGGAGCTCCGAGCGTTGGCCACAGAAGAGGGCGATATGTGGCTCTGCCTGTAGCTGCAGTGCTGCATCAGAGGCAGACAGACAGAAATGAGAAGTTCGAATCAGCGGCTGCTCAGCCATGGGGGTTGGAGGAGAAGAGTGGAGCGAGCTGATAAGGGACAGAGTGAGACAGAGCGACCCGGAGCGATTCCCTGCGGTCTCTGAGAGAGACAGAGCGAGGAGGCAGAGAGGAGCTCAGTGAGCAGAAGTTAACAGCGGCAAGGGGAATGACAACAGACAGCAAAACAGATAGCGAGAAGAAAACAAATTCCCATGTCAACTTGACTCTTAAGCTGAGGCTTTATACCGACCGACCCATCCCCTCACATTCCACATGTTTGTAGACACACATGCAGTGATCATCTCTGCGCTGCTGCTGCTGCTGCTGTGGTAAGTGCCAAGAGAGGAGGTGGGTTCAGCAGTATGTCTCTGCCTTTAAACATGCAGCAAAAGAAGGAAATCATACAACAACAATTTTATTTTATTCTGGTTTAGGTTGTCATTTTATCAAGGAGCTATTTCAGGGTGGGGACTTGGGTTTAGGGCTGCAGTAAGAAAAGATGAAGGATGTCCCATTAAAATGCACATGGGTCCCTTTTACTTTCCAACTAGGATTTCGAACATCCATGTGAAAATTGAAACCAGTTTGGTTAAGTGTACGTTTTAATGAGTTACATTAGGTAAACTAGCTGTTTGTCCTTGGCTGATTTTACAAACATTTTATCAGCTATTTTCAATATGAGGACGGTTTCATCTTTATCTTTCTTATTGTCAACAAATCCCATAAAAACACCAAAATCAACAACATGATACTCTATCGATCAGTTTATGGCACAGAGTTACAAGTCAAAATGTATTCTAACTGGTCACAATGTGTTTTTAATCATTCATTTTCCAATGTATCTGTCGCTGTGGGTTTTCAGTAAAACATTTTCATGTAGAAGTTAAAAAAGGTTTTTCAGCGATGGATAAATAAACATTTGGGGTCTTCATAGAAAAAAAATATATATATACGACCTTAATGGTAAATAACAGCCGAGAGCAAGCTGACATTCAAGGTCAGAAATGTTATAGTCAGAGCTTATTTCAACTTTTTGAAGGCTAACACTGTAATGGTAAGCCAGAGGCCATGGTGAAGAAACATCGGATAACTTTGGAGGGATGTGTTGAGGTTGTAAAATAGCTTGAGGATGAATATGCACCATACATACCGTATTCATTGCATAGCAGTTTCACTGCAGGGCTACATATTGCATTTGGGCTTTCAATATTTGGTGCTGAACAGAAAAGAACCTAATCCATCATCCAAAATGGAAATTATGTAGAACAAAAGGTACCGAGCCTCGCCAACTGATTGGTTTCATGTTTCCGTGGTAATGCACAACCAGAACAACCGCAGGAAAGGGATTCTGGTCTAGCTTGGTTAAACTCACCAGTAAATGGGGTTGGTCAGTCAGCACTGAAATGAGCTGCACTGACAGCCAAACTAGAGAAGCTGTAATGGATTTTTTGTCTGGTGCCTCGGATCTTGCTCTTTCATCTAAAAGCATTGGGGTGCCAGACGACTGTTTGTGGAGCCCCCTGACTTCAGGTGCTTACGGAGGATAGCTGGTCACTCTCCTTGGCTGCTATAGATTGTCAGGGTGGACTGTTATAGTGCCAGTTTGCATCAGGGCCAGACAAGGGCAACTGGCTGAATCCAATAATATCAGGCAGCACAGACAGCAAGAGAGGATGATTGCATGTACGAAATGCTTAGACTGGACAACAGGTACAGAGACAGATCTATGAAACGATTCTTTTTGCAGAGCGCCAGCAGGTGGTAGATGTCATCACTTATCTGTGGGTACGTAGGTTTGCAGAGAGGAGGGATTTAGAGTTTGGAGTTTGAAGAGTTTTTCATAGTGACTCAATAAAACAATAAGGCGTCAGGGGGTTAGGGAATGGTGAATGAATAACATCAATGAAATGTCCTATAAGCACCGAATATTTAGGAAAAACTTTTTTTTCTTTTTTGTGCTTGTGTGCATCGGTGTGTTCTGTATGGATGGTCTTAAAGGAGTTAAGATTTAGCCATTTCCTGCAAATATTTTGCACAAAAAAAATGTGTCCTTTCCTTTCCTAAAGATGCAGTTTTGTAACCAGAATTTAAAATGAAAAGCCTTGTTAAGACTGATTACCTCCCATTGCATCAGATCCCCAGCACAGCACTCAGTTTGTGAAGGGCTGAAATGGGGCATCAGCTGAATCCTATCTACCATCTCTACAGGAAGCAGCTCTGTCTCAAGATCCTCATCAACGAAAACACAGGAGCCAAACTAGTCAAACACAGCGGGATGGATTATTCTAGAGAGCCTGCTCCCTACCTCAGATAGAGGCTGTGCCTGTTAGTGTGTGCGTGTGTGTGGGTGCGTATGTGTGTGTGTGTGTGTGTGTGTGTGTGTGTGTGCGCTTGTGTGTGCGTCCATTGCGCGTGTGCTTCTATGCTTGTATAGCTGATTGAGCAGAGGTGAAGGGGAGATGATATTGATTGGAACCTACAGACGGATGGCTGGGGGGATGGGGTTGACTCTCTGTGAGGACATTATGATGCATTAGTGTGCGTTTGTGTGTCTTTTCTACAAAGAGGACATGGGAAGAAAACGCACACAGCGTGGATGCACAAAATGCATTTGTGCATGCGCATGTTCAAGAGATGAATTTGAGTTTTCTGATGATTTATGAAGACGCAGGGGTGACCCGGCGCACAAACACACACCCTACCTCCTCTTCAAGCTGAAACACCCCATTGGAGACACAGTGGTACGATCACTTTGACATCGCAACCATCTGTACACTGTGGATGCACAGTGGGATGTACCACTGAGCGGGGTAATAGCATATGTGGGAAACCAAGAGCTGAACCTTGTTTTTTGCAACAGGGAACATTTTTAATTCTAGAAACAAGAGAAGCATAGACAGAGAGCAGAGAGGGGAAGCAAGCTTTACAATCTAACCTGCAGCCTTGCTCTAGTTTACCCACAATGCAACAGGACAGGTGCCCCTGGGGGGGAACTAAGGCTGCTCACTATGGTTAACCCCATCAGTCATTGACACCCTTGAGGAATGCTAGAGCGCACATGCCAATTGGTTGGTCACATATTGTCAAAGATGGTGAACATCACATGAACAGAGGTTACCAGATGTGTGCAGAGAACACACATCAAAACAGTGAGTGATGACTCTTGATTATTGATTATTAATCTGAAAACACATCCAAATGTTATCTGTTGGAGACCTGCACTAATCTGTATGGTTCCCGATTTTTTTTAATATGCATATAAATCGAATCAAATCTTCTCTTTTCATTCTGCTCCCACAAAGCGTCATTAATCAAAAGCCCTCTGCGGGAAGATTAGTGTCTGTTTAAAAAGTGCCTCCTTGTGTGTCTAAGTGTCGGGCTGACACTGGGACAGCAGCGACTTGGTCACTGAAGATAAATTCATCAAATTCATCAACTTGTCATCCCCCCACCCCTGTGACTCTCTCTTCTTCGCTCTTTGGCACAGGCACGCATGGCTAGGGGGGGGCTTGTTCACAGCCTGTGCTGCCAAAAGCCACTCCATAGATGAGAGTGGTAGAGCTGATATCAACACAAAGAGTGAGAGAGGGAAAGATGCAGCAGTTGGAGCATTGTTCAGTAGCTCAGCACCACAGTGGCACAACATGTCATCCCTCACTTTTCATCAGAGCCTGTGAGACATTAAACATATCACTTCTTTATTATGTAAGGGGACCCCCCCCCCCCCCCCCCCCTTTACTAAATGTGCTCTGGTCCCCCGTTTGTCTCCTGGAGCTTCTTCCACAGCCTCTCCTCAGCTCCCCGGGGGGGCGCTGCGCTCCTAGCCACTCATAATTCCCCAAAGCGCCCCTGCTCCTCTCACCTGACCTCCATCATTTCCCCTTGCTGGCTTAAAAGTGCGAGCTGGATCCAACGTGCTGATCGCATCCTGAAACTCTTCGTTTGTTTCTTATTCTTACCAAAGCACGGGTTCTTACCTTGCACAGTGTGCTGCCCGGGAGCCAGGGAGAGGAACCACAACACCGCGACCGCAAACTTCATCGCTCCCTTCCTCTTCTGGTCGTCAACACAAGCGGACGGATTTGTTTTCCGCGGCTGGGGATCGAACCATGTCACTGGCTCACACGCTCCTGCAGGAGGAGAGCGGGACCTCCGGAGGATCGTTTCTGCTGGTGAAGCATGAAGGGACGGTGGCTCTGCACAACACGGACCGCCTCCACACTGTGGAGCAGCTGCAGCAGCTCCGCGTGTGTCCCCCCCCCCCCTCCTCCAGCACCTCCACCCCCCACCCTGATCTGTCGCCTCTATCTCTCTCTCTCTCTCTCTCGCTCTCTCAGTGATGGATGGTGCTGTGTCAGACTGTGGGGGTAGGGGGCGGCACAGAGGAGGGCAGATGTGCATGGTCCCCATCCAGAGGTGAATATAGTACACTCCACATGATAAATGTTCAGGACAAAGGGGGTCTACAGGTTAAATAAATACCTGTTTTGATGTTTTGTGTTCATGGCCCAACATCCAATGATGACATAATAACAATGTGATACAGATGTGGCCGATCCAGGGTTTTTCTAAATCAGGGGGCGGCAGAGGGGCCAATTGTATGTTCAATATCCACTCACAAAATAACTCCATTAACTGGATGAAAACTCTGGCAGAACCAGACTCAGTGTGTGTGGTCATCTGCAGCTACTACCACAACGATAAGATAAGACAGAACTTTGTGAATCCCGAAGGACATTATTGTGCCAGATATCAAAGTATCAAACTAACAATTGTATAGGAGGACCACTGCTTAGATATATAAAGTACATAAATGTAAAAGAATAAGCTGGAAATGACAAAGAAATACTTTGCAAATTATTAATATAATGATAATAATGGAAGTGAAATTATATGTAAATAATAGTAGTGATATTGCAGCTAACGGAGTGTAAATACCATATGATAATGAAAGAGCGATATTGCACATAATGTTGAGCAGTAATATTTGTCTGAAAGTTGAGATTGCACATGGTATTTATTGTTTTCAGTGTCTGATGTTTCAGTTGTCTAGGTCTCCTGGGAGAGAAATAAAACAGGCGAGTCTGACCTTTCAGGTAAAGGGCATCTATGTTTGTTGTGTGGAGGCTCAGATATTTGTGCACAGTGTCCTCCTCAGTTCCCCTGATGCTGACTGGCATGAGATGTGTTCTTTGCCTCTGAAATGTCATCAACAACTCCTTGTGATGTTAAGATGCACACTGCTCCACAACTCTTCCCACGGCACTCCATAGAGCCCACAATGGCAGAGTCGTCAGAAAAACGTCTGATGCCTAATGTGCTGTTCTGTAGCCTCAACATGCTGTGTCAGTCCTGTGAGGTAGTTGGTAATCTAGGCCGCCTGATTTCTTCATATGTAAGGTCAGAGCCACTACTAGCACTACTACTACTACTACTACTACTACTACTACTACTGCTACTACTAAATATATTAATAAATAATGATGATGAGAGCATGAAAAACGGGCTTGTCACTCGGTAAAGCTGAATAAGTTAAATGTTAAAATGAGTTGAGAATTATTAACTTCAAATAATGACTTGAATGAATGCAGTTCATTGCACTCAACTCTCTGTATAAAGTCTTAAAAGAAACAAAATTAGCATCTAAACAGATTTCCCAGCATGCATTGTTTGGGGGTTGAAACCGTAGACTGTAAAGATAGATGGTACTAATCTGACTCCTCCCACTATTCAACAATGATACCAAAATGTCTTACACACAAACTTTACAAACTCGCAGTAGTGATTGGGAGTGGAGCTGTGGTATCAAGCTCCACCCATTCTTAAACATTCCCAGCTGAGTCCGTCTCAGCTGTCAATCATGAGGTTCCTCTGCATTACCACCAAACTCATCAGAATCATGAACATTTAAAAAATCTAAGTGATGGGAACTACCTAAAATGAGAGAATTTTTTGGGAGAAATAGTTATCTGAAATGTACCTTGTTTTTTATTTATTAGGCCCACGTCACATGTGGGGTTTATGACCTACACTGCAGCCAGCCACCAGGTGGCCATCAAGACACTTTTGCTTCACTATTAGAGAGCCGTCATGTCGTCCATATTTAGTCTGTGGTTTCCTTTTAGAGTCTGAAGAAAACAGGTATGTGTTGAACTTAGTCCTGAACAATCAGCCTCATCTAATGTAAAGTGACTCTTTTAAGAAGTGGATTTAGCAGCTGCGGCTATAAGATCAATATGCATTGAACTGATTCTTTAAACAGAGAATATGTAAAAAGGAATCAAATGTAAAATTGTGTTGAATCAACTAGAGACTTCAAATATCTAAACTGAACTGTAGTTACTTAACTAAATGATTAAAGTAAAACTGAAACGCTGATTTGACGTGTTTATGGGTTCATCACTAGAAAAACCCCAGCTTTTCATCTCAAATCAGTGTAATTTTAAAGAATCCCAATTTTTTTTCAAAAAGTTAAAGACAAAGAGTTTCTGAAATGTTTAGGTTGGTTTAAAGCTTAGTTTTTGGTGTGAAGCCAGTTACATCTACATTTTTATTGTGAATTGATATTTTTTACTGACTTCATCAAGAGCCCGAGTTCCAAAACTCCACATGAGGAGATTGTGATGAGCTCCAGGACTCACTACTTTGCTGGATGAGCAACACTTATAGATGTCATGGAGCACTTTGGTTTATGATAAATGGCTTCAGATTATATTTCAGGGAGCGGTGACCTGTAAGTTTCCTCTCAGAAGCCCATCACATTGTTTTATAGACAGGGAGTGTGCACATTATCGTAAATCCTCAGTGAGTGCAATTTGATGCCTCATTCATTCAGTTACACACACACACACTCACTAATATTTACATGTTGTGCCATGAAATGCCATGCCATGCAGTGCAATACGGGCCATGCTATCATCTCTTTACTGTCAAGGGACACTGAGGGCAAGGCTGTGAGCACGAAGGATGTTTGAATCCATGCTAATGATATGAGGGCACTGAGTGAAAAACAGGATCCTGGATGACTGGCAGAACGCTGACACATCACATCCTGAAACCTAATCTGGTTAGAGCCCATGATGTACGGCGTGTGGGACGAGTGGGAACCCTGATCACAGGCTGATTCCCGTGCAAATGAACCCACAAGACTGGAGGTGGTTGAGCAATTGGAAAAAGAACGTGTGTGTTGTTGTGGCAGTGCTATTGCCTTTCGCTGATAAGAGGTAAAGTGGCGAGGATGAGGACTCTCTCCGGCACAGTTTATCTAATTACCAGCTGTGCAAACCAAGCAGATGAGGTGATATACCTATCGATCCTGCAGAGTGTTTCCATACCCTACTGGAAAATTTCGAAATTTGCTTCTCCTCCGGTTTGATTCACGCCTGCTCACGGTTAATGGTGGGGTGACAGAGAGCAAATAGGAGCTACGTGGGTATAATCCGGTTTTACAACGAGCTTAGCAGTTTTATTTTCCTCACATGTGATATAAAATGCACTGTGTCACTGTGTAAACAGCAAACTAGCAGAGAGCAGAGAGAGTGTGCAGAACGGAAGTGATTTATGGAGGTGCAAGGGGCCGACAGCCAGACCAGCTGACGGAGAACAGAGCGCTCACATTCATTTGCTCTCTGTCATCTATTCAGACAATAAAATAAAATAAGCAGTTGGTCGACTCGTAAACCACTCGTGGCGAGATGGCGGAGGAGATGGACACCCTCCCCTAATTAAGTTAGAGCTAACAGCAGCTGGAAGAAGAACTGCAAGGTGAATCATTCTGCACCCACACACAACACACACACACACACACACACACACACACACACACACACACACACACACACACACACACACACACAGATGCATGGGATTTGATGGTTCATTCACAGATAACAGAAACACACACTTCTTTGCTGCACACATGCAGATCACATGCTTGAACCTCTGCCACTTGGCTGCGTTTGTTGGCTCTGTGTATCTCATTAAATGTTGCCTTACTCAGGCACCTGATCGCTGCTCGGCTGATGCCAAGACCTGCCGAAGGGGGAATCCACACACGTGCGCACAAACACACACACACACACACACACACTGACACACCGATCAAGATCAAGTGGGCACATCCTCCCTGCTAATCTAACACCCAAACAAACTCTGCCACTTCTGCGTGTCGGAAAGGGCTCCAGTAATCTTGTTATCCAGCGATGGAGGTAAATGTAGTTCTGGATGGTCTTTCAGTTGCAAACTACTCCAGTAATTAGTCTTATTCCCCCCAAATCCAAGGTAATTCGGAAAATGAATCTGCATTAAGGTCATCAGTGCCGGGGGAATAGCTGTGCTTAATTATGAAAGAAATGCGAAAAGTCCTTTGGCAAAACTGAGGTTCTTAAGCATTTTGTAACAGTTTCTCGCTTCTTTTCTTCTGTTTTGATTGAGGGAAAGAGGAAAGTCTGTGTCACAGAGAACATCACGGGATTCACTTTTCACGTTTGCCTGATTTTCCAGAAAAACTGTATTTGTCCCTGAATGCACTGACCATGTTTGTCTAAGAAAGTGCAATCGTGATAACCTAATGCAGCGTTTTTATGCTGCTGATTGTGTTTTGTATTTTTATATTTTTAGTTTTAGTTGTCTGGCAAGATTTGAATATAAATTGCCGGACTTCAGACTTTTCTGTCATGGTTGTTTGTGATGTTCGTGTTTTGGTCACTCAGCCAATGTTCATGGGTCTGGTGGACCCACCGCATTATTTGTTCTTTCAATCAATACAGCTACAGCAATATATGTAAAAATACTTAACAGATGTTAACTTTATCTCAATTACAAGCAATATAAACAGCATATATGGTTAATATTTGTCAATTACCCCTGTTAAATCACATTTAAGTGCTTTTCGTTTTTTGTGATAAAATGCAATTAAACAACGAAACATCATTTACAATCAAGATATGATTTGAAAAACGAATATGAAACAAGATTTTTCATCAGCGTTGAGGTCTATTTCTTGAACCTAATTAGAAATTGAACACACTCATGTCAGCCTCCATGAGAAATGATTTTTGAAGAGAGAAAATCTTTGGAAGACAATGAAGGGGAAGAGTTTAGAGAATATGAAGATCCTGTTTCGATCAATTCAGAGTGTGACAGTGAGTTTGAAGAAGAGAATGAGATTGACCATCAGCCAGCTACGTAAAAAGTTCATCTGCAGCCAGTCCCAAATCCAGGCCAGGCCATCAGCAGCCAACATATGGATGTCAAAAAATTATGAAATCGCATGGCTACCAATGTATTAAGGATGCAACCAGGTTTGACACGGATAGCAGTAATCATGTGCAGGACATCAAGCCTTCTTACGAACTTTTGATTACGTAAATCATTCTGCACTAATTTGGAGGGACAGCGTGTTTTCGTAGAAAGCTGGAATGAGATGGACCAAACCCATTTATTTGCATACTTTGGGGTTATTATCCTTGCTGGAGTTTTCAAATCCAAAGGGGAATCCCGAGAATCCTTGTGAGATGCAGAAACTGGAAGAGAACTTTTACGTAAATTGTGCAGGAATGTGGGAGCTGAGGTGCTTGAAATTTAGAATTCAACACTTTACGTAGTCCTGGGTCCAGTGGACCCAAACACCACATACGTAATATAAATGTGTAGGGGGGGTGTACAGTGTACAGTCACTGAAAATATGTTCTTTTATAAGTTCATCACAGAAAATGAGCCAAGGCCAATGAGTCTCAGGTTGAAAGAAATATTTACAATATACAAGGGTTAAGATACAAATGACATGACGATGAATCCATGCTGCATTTGCTAATATCTGACACTTCAGCTAATTTCATTTGTCACACCAATGTTAATTCACATTGTTTATCCTTTCCCCCCTCCTGTCTCACCTTTTTTGCACCAGTATTGTTTTGTTTTTTTTATTCCAAAAAGCTTTCTTTCAATAGGGAGGTTTCTTGCTTGATTTCCTACTTTCCTAAATAAGTAATTTATTCCTGTGTTCCCCTCTGTGTGTGTGTGTGTGTGTGTGTGTGTGTGTGTGTGTGTGTGTGTGTGTGTGTGTGTGTGTGTGTGTGTTTGGGTGTGTGTGAGCCTCGGGCCTTTGTTTTTGTCACAACCTCACTACAACAGACATTCTGCCTATTTCAGGAAAAAATGCAATTGAGAAAAATATATAAAAGATATATTGATGCATTTGCCCAAGCGGATCTGCTAAATAGTGCACATAAAAACCCACACTATTGCTTGGTGTGACACACAGGAGCCCCATCCAAGCAGTCACCTGAGCAGAAGGTGACAATGAAAAGCCTGGTGCAAAACCTCATCCACCAGTGGTAATACAGTGTGGATGAGTGACCAGTGAGGAATAGCTCAAAGAAGAAGTAAGCTGTATCTTCCTCTGCTCAGTCGGTTTTCCTCAGGGAGAGACGGAGAGTGTAAAGGTTGGAGATGGACAAACAACTAGAGCACATGCAGTGTCCTGGGTTGAGATTGGGATTTCAATAGGAATTTTACGGATCCAAAACAAATCCAATATTTCCCTGTGCGCCAGTAAATAGTTTAATGTAAAAGTGACGTCTCTGAAATCATACAGTAAGCACAACTAACTATAACATGTGTGGGACACAAGCAGAACATATTATCTCATCAGATTGTTTTATCATACTGGAGCAAATACACAGGCAAGAACAGGTACGTGAATGATTACAAAACAATGGTACTCTGCATTTCTGCACATGCTGCCCTGTTGGTCTCCCAAGTGGAAGCACTTTGTAAAGCCACGTAGTGTGAAGGGATGGTTCAGGGCGAAGAGCTCTTTCTAAAGAGCTGGTACACATGTCTGCACGTGCACATGTTTACACACAAACAGCAACACCATGTCTCAGATGCTTAGGAGGAGCTGGGGGGGGGAAATGAAAGTGACACTTCGGCATAAAATCATATCCAAGCATGGAAACATCAGAGCACAGCGAAAGAAGCAGATGAGAAACGACAGCTAGGGGAGAGACAGAGAGGGGTCGTGGAGATCGGAAACCGCGATCCGCCGCTGATTATGACAAAGTGATAAGCCAGATTTTCTGCCCCAGTTGCCGTGGCAGCTGGGAGCAGCTGCAGTGGCAGGGTAACGTTCGCTCTGCCGTTCCACTTCTGCGGTCCCCGAGCCCGTCGATTATCAATGATATGGAAAAGCAAGGAAGATCCTGGGGGGCCCGCTGCCCTGCACATGCTGGAGCCAGAGGGAAGTAGGCTTCACTGAGAATAATGGTGAGGGGACATGTTACTGGCTTCATTAGTGCACCAGTTGCTTAAAGGCAGGAGGGACAAGACATTCACACACACACACACACACACACACACACAAACACACACACACTCACACTATTTCTTGTTCCTTAGGAGGTAATAATATTGTCTGACATGAGGTCCCTGCAGAAGTGCACTAACATTACGCATGTCTGACAGATGTGGATCAGGAGCAGTTCTCTTGTAATTGCAAGCGTCCAGAGAGCCTGTTGAGGTGTCCTTGAGCAAGACACTGACCCCATCAGTGTCTAAATGTGTGGATGAAACATACGTTGTTAAGTTCTCTGAGAGGTTGATAGACCATTTAATGGTTGATGCACCCTTTAATGCTGCATCACCTCATGATATATGTTCCCCTTTTAATGTGATGCAGGTGTTGATGTCATTGGACACGTCACTTATACCTCTGCAAAGACTCTCCTGGGTAACTGTGGGTCACTCAGGCTCGTACAGGAGCTGAGAGGGCAATCTCCCAAATCTCCACAATGCATCATGTGGACCAATGTGTAAAAGAAACAGCCACCACCCAGAATGCATTCAACTGTGTGTGGCACTGAGAGTCATGATCCATCCATGAGCCATCACCCTCAAAGTCTGTTGTTACTGCTGCAGAGGACTTGACGTTTTCATCAGCCTTTGTTAGTTGTTTGTCTGTTAGTTTGCAGCATTACACAAATCTACTGGACAGATTACCACAAAACTTGGTGGAAGGATTTTGGTGCAGATCTGGATCAAGGGACATCTACAGAGTTATTTGGTGTCTGTCATGGTTTTGTCTTTTGAGTGATTAGTGTCAAACTCTTTTTGAAGAGTGTCTCAGGTTTATCCCTGTGTTTATGTTTGTTCGTCTCTGTGCTCCCCTTGTCGGTTTGTTGTCATCATGCCCTGTCTTAATGTCTGTCTTACTGCCTGCCGTCATCTCCTGTCCTGGCTTTATGCTTCATCTCCTGTGCTGGCGTCCCCTGCTTCTTCTGGTCTACTCGTAAGCTTCCAGTGTTTGCCCCTTTCTGCCTTTTGTTTTTTTCAGTTTTTTTGACTTTTTGAGATTCTCCTTGGTTTGTTGTTTTTTCGGTTGGCCATTAAGGTATGGTGTTTTTTTTATGTAAAACAATTTTATTCTATGGCATAATTCAAGGATATTGCTGAAAAAAATGTGTACTTATTTGTAGTACACAAATCTGTGAAGCTTGATTTGAAAAATAGGTTTTGTGGAGGTCTTTGCTCTATTGGGTTCTCCTCTGGTCTATTTGGATTTTAAAACAAAACATTTTTGTTTAAAGCCATGGAAATTTCTGTTTGCTCAAGAAGTTTTTGTGTTCGTCGTCCTCGTTCTGAAGTGCCAGGCGAAGTGTGTGATTCGATTTTAAATATGGACTCTGAACAATGCACCAGTGCCTGGACTCTTGCCTTTATGCCACTATCCTTGACATAACCCTTTAACAAGTTGTACCTCCAATCTTTAATCACTAGCCTTATGGGGACCACAGGTGAGTCCCCATAATAAGACCAAGTAGATAGAGTTACTGAGTGTCCTTACAATATATTGATACAAGTATATACTGTTGTGAAATTGGTCTGAAGGGCTGATATGACAGGAATGAAGTTATTAATAGTGACAAACCCTCACTTCATTATACCTGTCAGTCATGAAACATCAGCTCTGCTGAGTGCTATAACATGTTGAGAGTTGAACTGATGTTTTGTTTGTCAAACATTTTGTTTGTTGTCTGAAGACAACTAAAGGACCTGTCAGTGAAAAACTACTGCCGCACAAGAATCCACAAACAAATACACAAAAGGAACACACGCAGTCAAAATGAAGGGAGGGGAAGTGGCATTAAGTAAAACCAAGCCTGTCATTTCCACTCTGCCTCTCGGCCTCCTCTCTACTGAAGCTGTCACAAAAATATTCTGATAGAGATACAGAGATCTGACTCAGTGCAACTCACTGTCTGCACTCAGCGATGCCTGATACTCGCATGCATTCTCCATCTGCACACACACACATGAACACACACACGGATGAACACACCTCAAGCTCCTCTACCACCAAAGTTGTCAAAAAAATGTTCTGGGCTGAGAGTTAAAGGTACGACACAACCAGACTCCTCTTTTTTCCTATCCCTCTGTTCACTGCAACACACACACACACACATACATACACACACTGCAGATCTTGATGCATGCATGCTCATCTCATCCACTTCCACACACTAAAACACACCTACATTACAAAACTTCACATTGAGCTGTCATGTAGATAGATACTCAGAGCAATTGTCTGTAGTTTTTCTGTCAGCATATAGCCTCTTGCAATTTCTCTTTCTCTGCCTCTCTCCTCCTCTCTTTCTGTCTTTCTCTAAAACACACAAACACACGCACACACATGCATATACACAAACCCCAGTAATCTACTGTATAATACCACCGTGGAACAGACCAGTATTTGAAGCCGCTGCAGTATCCTGGGGGTAAAGCTGTGGCAGCTATCATAGAATAATGATTCACCCAGCCTGTCTTAATATGGAATATTTTTTCCTCTAATATACTTACACACACACACACGCAAACAGGGAGAGAGTGGTATTACTATATACACACTGAAAATAAAATAAAAAAGCTTTGATTTATAAATACTCAAATACGTCATGAATATTTTTCAGTGGATTTTTTTAAATACCTGTTCCCTACAAACAGGTTCACGTCATGCCACTTTACTAACCACTCCACTGTCTCCTTCTCAGGGGAATTCAAATTGATTTACTAGCATTGACAACCTTTATTCCAGTGAGCTAACACACTGGATATGAAGAATCCAGACCTTGATCTGTTGCTAAGAGAAGAAGATTAATCTGGTAAATCTCAGTAGAGGAGCTGACAGAAGCAAAAAAAAGAAAAAAGACTTAAGTGAACCCAGCTTGTTATTTCATAGCTTTACGAGCAGACTGTGTGAGAACAATATTTGTTCTGGAGTACAGGAAATTATGGAGATGATACTCAGGGACGATCAGCTGTGTCATTATGCAAACATTTCTCTTGCTGCCCACTCCTGTTCGCTGTAGAGCTCTCAGCGACGGGGTCTTTGATGAGATTTCTAATGAGTGGGTCATTAAAGAACTGTTATGATGAGTCCTCTCCGAGCAGTTTGTGCCGCCGCAGTGGGCTGGAGGAGCTTGTGATTGCAGTTGTCTTGTGTCAGATCATCCTTTTAGATTACAGGACTTCCCTGAAAGGACCTTTTGGTATCAGGGATATCTAGCAGCCTGAGAGAACACTTAACCAAATGAGCAGCAAGAGTGGCTGAGTGTATTGATGTTAAACTGTTTTGGTTTTCCCACAGATTTTCCGATTTTCCCACAGTTAGACTACATATAAAAAAAAAATGTAACACTGTCCACCTTTGTGACTCCCACATTTGAATGATTTTTTACAAGCACGTGTTTTGTTTTCCAGTGTAGAGCCTGCTGGTTTTCACATGTTAATGGAACTAGTCTGTTTCTAAACCTGCCTGTTTGGAATGTGCTGTTCTCTTGGTCTGTGTTAATGCTTCAGAGGTACTCCAGAAAGACCCTTCGTCATTAAGAGTCTTCGTCAATAATGTCAACAATATACTGTCACTTTTGTATTGTTTGTGTGCTGGATGTGTGTAGAGCCTTTCATTAACGTCTATGGTTCAGATTGAAGTTATTTGTGATCATCCTACCTGGTTTATTTGTAGGGAAGTTTTCTCATCAATGCTTTTCTTAAAACTAAACCCAATTATAAAAGGGTATACGAATTACCCAACTAGCGTGAAAAAAAAAAGTAAACATTGCACGTCAGTTATTTCATACATCTATTGAGCAATCAACACAATTATCTGACCCAAGTTCACAACGTCAGCTACAAAGGGAATGCTGTGCTTTTACTTTGGAGACAGAGTGATTCTGTGAATGGTGATTCCATGATGGAGATTAGCACCCTTTACGGGTCACTCCATCTTAATCTATCTCTGTCCAATATAATAAAATAAAAATCAAATTATCAAATTGATGTGGTGGTGTTTTTGATCCACGGTTTGACCCAGTTACTTTACTGCCACAGAGTGCTGGTCGCCTTTTCTGTTGAGGTTTAACACCACACCTTCCTAGACCAAAAATAATATACATACCAAGTGTGAGGCCAAAAAAGTGTTCACAAGATATGCTTTCCAAAGACAGCCAGACGTTAATGGAATTATAGTAGGTGGTAGTGGTAGTTCAACATTTTGGGAAATGGGCTTAATGGCTTTCTTGCAGAGTTTCAGATGAGAGGATCACAGGAGAGAGGAGACAGCTTGTCTGGCTCTGTTCAAAGGTTAAACAAAAATCCACCCACTTAAAGCTCACTATTTTCTTGTTGAGTTTCATTTGTCAAATTTGTACACAATACAGCCAAATGTCAAGTTGTGGTTTAATGTGAAGTTATGCTGTATCTATTTCTTGTAAAATAGTAGTGGAGGGAAGTGACCCGCCTGCTTTCCTGTTAAGCTAACAAGCGTGCTGGAAGTCGGTTTGTGCACCGCCATGTCCGTCTCCAAATAATGAGAGTAACCTGAGGGTTTGTCATGTATGAATAACTGACAGCTTATTCTTCTAATACCACCAGACCTGATGTTGCCATGTTCCCAGAACTGAGCAAAACAGTTCAGAGTTGTTTTGAACCAGAGATCGCTGAATGCTATTATATCATTGACATTATAAAATTTACTCACACAGCTGTTTGAATAAAATCAATAACAGGTTGAAATGTTTGAGTAGGAGTTCTGCTTGGTTTCAATGGGTCCCAAAACATGAATTATTAAGAGACATGGGGTTTCTTCCTCCTTAGTTCCAGGCAGCTTGTCTGACTTGATGTTAATATTGCTGCATTCTGAACTACACTACTACACACTAGATGGTTCATAACAAACATCCTGATACTATTTGCTGTCCATATATTGCAAAAAAACACTGCTCAGCCATAACATTTTCACCAGTAACCCGTTTGTTTTGTGGCCGATGGGGCAAATTCTCAGTATCAACATTTCCCTGCTGACCCTGGAAGAGCCTTTTCTGTTATGCACAGGGATAAAAACCCATCTCCTATCCCGAATGAGTTGCCCCACCATCCCCTCCATCTTGTTGTCTAGAACGGGAAAAACAAGGAGCTGACATGTCAGGTTGAAGTGTGGAACTGCCTTTGGGAACCGCCTTTGGGAACTGGGACATGAAAAAAAAGCTTGTCTCTGATCCCCAAGACCAAAATTCACATGCCAGAATCTTTTACAGTTTTAAATATTTAATAAACAAGAAAACATGCTAAAAGCATGAAGAGAGAAATAGTTAAGTACGTTGAAAGATGTAGCTATACATTACCTACAGAATTGCACTGATCCACACACATTTAAACACTTAAAGAGTTAGGGACAATAGGACAGGTCTTAGTAATGTTTGTAATCAATAAGAATCCTTATGATGAAACCAGAAAAAAAAGATAGTTATTTTTTATATTTTTTCTTAATTGTCAATTGTTAATTCACCACATGCTTAAATCAAGTTTTCAGAAAAGTCAAATGTACTAATTGCTTCAATGAAGGCATACAAATAATCGGTACAAGGAGCTTAGTGGAGGACTCAGACATATGACTTATACTGTACATGGCCTTATTGGTGCCATTTGCAGTTTTCTTGACGGCATGATGACATCATACCACTTCCTCTCTGCGCAAAGAATTTATTTCAATATAGTAGAATATCAGTGGTCATGTTTAAATAGTCATTCAAGAGGTTTTACTTTAATCCATTTTGGATGCTTATTGTCAAAGCTAGAATCAAACTGAGCAAACCAGGTTTTAAGCTGAATAATTGGACGTTTTGTAGGTTAAAGGCAGAACAAGCTCCAAACAACTGACATATGATCACCTTAACAAGTTGTTTATGATGAAGCAACATTAGCATTCATTTACATTTGTGTCTCTGGTGATGTTATGTATTTACTCTCCTTTTTGCTCTGTTGTGTCTCCACCAACTACTGAAGAAAATATCTGTTCAGTAGTGAGTTGACACAGTTGTCTTGTGCACTGTGTGCTCCTGCTCGGCATTGTGTTTGTATAATTTATTTTGTGTTTGGTCGCAGCGGAAACAAGACTGATCCATTGTTAATGTAAAACTGTTGAGTGGTGCAGAACATTTATTTTATAATATCTGACTTAGTTTCAATCAATGTGTTTGTCACAGAGCTTTTTATAGCAATGTAGGAAAAAATCACTAAATATAGTATATGTTTGCAGTGAACTCATGGCATCCACCCCGGTATGCTGTGTTGTTGTACATCTTCCTCCCACCGTTCTGTCTGAAGTGTGCCTGGGAGAGCTGTCGAATTTAACATCGAGCATTAAATCGTGTGATTTCGGGCCTCCGCCAGCCATCAAAGAAACACCTCTCTGCTGCGGTGGACCATATCTCTGTCTTTGTACTCCTCCTCTCTGCCTCCTCCTCCTCCAGTATCCCACAGCAAGCCGATTTCTCAAAAAGGGAAAGTCCGCAACACCCTTGTAAGTACAGGAGGAAAAAGTTAGGTAAGGATTTTAACACACTATCACTCTGTTTGTGTGTGTGTTGAGTTTGTGTGTTTACTACTGCCAGGGAGGTTATGTTTTCCACCCTTCCTGTTTGTTTGTTTGTTTGTTTGTATGTTGGTTTGTTTATAAGTAAGAATACAACTTGACAAAACTTGGTAGAGGGATGTGGTATGGGTCAGCGAAGAAACCATTCGATTGGAGTGTGGGTCAGGAATAGGGGGCAGATTCAGGATCTTTTTTTTAATCCATTTCCTTAACGTTCTCACCTTTTCCCCAGGAAAATAATTCATTCATCTTTATGAAAAAATACAGACATATAGGAAACTGATATCTATTAGATTGTTTGTAAGTTGACTGTTGGACCTAGGTCGAGCTATGAGCTATACTGAGTGCCTCTCTGTACATGTTGCTGTACTAAACTATAATCTAACTGATTAGCATTGTTTTTTAAAGGAACTGATACTGAGTGGTTTCCCTCTCTTTATTCAGCCACTATATGAGTCTGGGAAATTTCCCATAAATCAACAAAGCTTCAGATAACATAGTTTTAGCCACGCATCTGAATATATGTTTTATTAGAATATTAAAATTTATGAAATTTTAACCTATTTTCAACATTACCATAAACCCTGAAATTAATTTGATCAAAGACGATCTGTTATTCATCCTCTACAAACTCTTAATGAAATAAATGAATGAGTGAATATATATTAAACGTGCCACATTGAACAAAGCAAGATGTTGGCTTTTCGTCATCTATTTTCACGACTTGGCTTTTAATCAAGTCATAGGACAAGATTTAATATGCCAGTACGGCACCGAAAGGCAATCTTCTAGTGGGACTCAGATGTGAATTTGTATTACATATGATAATATTTCCCATTAGGATTGAGCTCCGTTCCTTTTTTGCAAATCCCAGCGGAAAATAGAGAATGAATCACACTGAACAATGTAATTCCAATTCTGCCTGACATTCCAATTTCCTCTGACCTCCGTTACTAAGAGCCTCCCGTTGTAGATGGCACTTCATGGTACCGTGTTATGCTGCTCCATGAATGTTTTTCATTTCTCAATGGATCGTCTGCCTTTCAGCATAGAGCTAAAATGAATTAAATCCAAATCAAATTGCTGGCTTGTACACAAATTGGGAAATCATGTGACAGAGCACATTAAAGATCCACGATTTTCTTCAACACAATGTTTCTTATAAGAAAATTAATTATAAATGTGTCATTGTTGACCAATTAACAAAATCAATCAAATCTAACAGGGATGTGTTTGTGTCTTTGTGCTTGTGTTGCTCATGAGGTGCAGGTGAATGTTGGTTCACTAAATGTTCTATGCCCTTACAGAAACTTTGTTATTGGGACAAAGACATGTTGTCCCTACAAGATAAACAATAACAAAAGACAAAGACTTTTCAGTTTTTTGTCATTCCTGGAGATCAGGATTTGGCAAGGCGAGCCTGTTTTGGGACTGTCCCATCATCCAGGGAATGGGACACAGTCTCAGAATAATCCCATCAAAAGGCAAACCACTGATTCAGATGGATGTTTGCGGAGCCAATCACAATATCTGATTTAAGATACAGTCTTGCACAACTGAGAAGTTACATTTAGGGAAGGATTCTTTTAATACCAACTAATTATAAAGATGGACAACATGACATATCCCCAAAAGTTAAGCCAAAACCTCTCTATCACCTCCTGGTGGCTGGTGAGTGCTGTACGGTTCATACACCCAGCCTCCTCCATGTTAGCAAATGGCACAATACAGCATTATAATCGTTTGGATTAAACACTAATTGAAACATGCATGGAGTGTGTTCACTATTGTATGCTGCCCATTTAATCCAGTTCTTTTGGTAAATTCTGACAAACACAAGCAAATTTAAAGAACCATCTTCTTCGTTTGACAACAAAACAACAACAAAAATATGTTTCCAGGGGACGATAAAGTGACGAAGTCCACTGGCACACAATGATGAAAAAGTTTATTGTTAAAATAAACTATTTTATACTTGGTTGTGTTGTGTTTTTGTCATCAATATATTGTCAAACTCACTAAGACTTTTCCTTTATTTGCTTGCATTTTGTACATTATAGCCAAGTTAAGTCTCTTTGGTCAATGGAATGCCCTCCTTAATGACAAAAACACAAATGTCTGTGTGTGAGTTTGTGCTACTTTATGTGCAGGCAGACACACGTCATCCGTTTTGTAGCCGGCAGCGTACACACATTGTCTTTTCTCCGTTTTATAATCAGAGTATGATGTCGATATAGGAAACAGAGTAAATGAATTATTCATATCACAGTAATAATGATTAGAACATTATCCCCGAGCCGTCTCCTCCCTGTGTGCTGTGCGATAATGTCATTGACTTCACATCGTCCCTGCGTGTCTGTGTCGTTACCCACTGATGTTGCTCAGCAGCGAGAGTTGATCACGCTGTGCAAGAGCATGTTGTACTTGATAATTCCTGTTGCCATTTTCAAGTTCACTTCAATATTCATGTCATCAATATAGTTATGTCATTTTATCTTAATGACAACTACATGACTCAGGGAGAATGTGCTACTTTCCTCCTGTATGTATTTCAGTTGGTTGACTTATTGAAAATGCGTTTAGCGTTAAGTGGTGTGGATCTTGTGTTGCTTTGTAAAGACTTTTTTCAGCTGTTACTCCATCGCGCATTTTCATCTTCTATAGTCACAAACTCATAGACTCACAGATTTGCAGATGATTACCAGTAGAAAGGCCACGCTTCAGTTACTGAGACAGTGGAACTCTCTGAGGGTGTTATCTCTAACATGTGTGGGTCGACCAGAATCAAAACAGGAAAAGCCCTTTAACTTGTTTATTATTCTGTGTCTGTCCGTGGGGCCACAATTAGTTGTGTAATGCTACCACAATTTGTTGAGCTCAGTGTGCGCAGTTTTCTTCCAGAGCAGCCTTCTTGTTAGCTCTCTGGCTCTGTCACTGCATCACGGAGGCCTCTGCAGCCTCTGGGCTACAGTCATGTGTTTCATGCTCTGATGGCACCATAACTTATCATAAAAGAGATTATCCACTGAGTCAAACTGCTCTCTGATATCCCCTGTGTGTGTGCGTGTGTGTGTGTGTGTTTGTGTGTGTGTAGTCATGTCTCCCATGAATTCCTGTCACATGCAACTATTCTGCATAAAGGGTTTGATGACCCATGTTCAGTGCCACTGTGTGAGAGTCAGTGGGCAATGTACTGTATGTGTTTATCTTTAGCGGTCAACTTGGATCATTTCACATTTTAACAACATTTTTCAGTATGTATAGAAAAAACAATCCAGATGGCCAAGGCTCCTGTGGCCAGACGTATGTGGACAAACCAAACCTGCTATGATCGTTCCAACATCTCATTCCAAATCCATTCTGACAGCCTCATCAACTAAGTTTCCTACAAGGCGGAAGCATTAGAGGAATCAGGCATCACTGTTGGGTAATATTTAATAAAGGTGCACTTTGAATGAGGAGATTCAGACAGCGGTTATTTATTAACACAATTTCATTTTTCTCTTTATGATTTTATTAATTTGCTGTTCACTTATCTCATTTAATAAACAACAGAACTATTAATAATGTACAGTTTATTATTATCCTGTCCGGGTTTTTAAAAAAATTTCTTTTACATTATGGTGACGTTCCATACATGCATGTGTCAGTCTCTGTTAGGGGAGAAACATTTACTTGTACGGCGCTTATTGGTTTGTAACCTCTAACATTACACACGTGAAAATTGCCAACGGTTTTTGCCAACGGTTTTTTAATTAGCTCAGTAAATCCATTTTTTCTCATCATCCACTTACTCATCATCCACTTTACTCTCACCTTATTTTACCTCCAGCCGTCCTTGATTCATTTGTTTTATTCGATTCAATTCAAATGTAATATTATGTTTTGTATTGATTCTTAAGACTCTTGTTTTAACTATTTGGTAAATTGAACTGTTTCTTCTTTGTGTTCTCTTGGTGTCTACAAATTTTTTGTCTGTTTTCTGTGCTCAGCTGTATGCAAATTAGGTCTCTACCACAATGTGTTAAAGTAAAGGTTGAATGAAAACTTTGAGTCTTGACACATTTTAAAAACGGGTTCCACTATACCTGTGCTCATATAGTACAACAATGAGATTAGATATACCATAAGTACAGTTGCTTCTTTGTTTTTATGACAAAATGTTTGCATGCTGTGTGATTTTGATTTGCAAAGAGCAGTGGTTCCCAAACTTTGTACAGTTCCGTACCCCTTTAGACATTAAAACTCCAGCTAAGTACCCCCCCCCCCCCCCCCGCGCTTTTTTCCCATGTTTATAACCGCAGATGCCGCCCCCTGCGCTTTTGGCCAGTGCAGGGTAATCTGTGCATAGTCCTATCCAGAAATCTGGCAGAGTCTTCTGATTGAATTCAATTTTAATGGATCCACTTGTTGCGACTTCAATGAGCCTCTCCTGTTCAGATGCCGGTAAGGAAGCAGGCACAGCAGAAGACTCGTCAGTTTCAGGGAAGTACCTCAGTGTTGTGCCAATTCACTGAGGTGCATTGTTATGTCTCGTTTGACACTGTCTGTCACACCGAGGTGATTTGACCTGGCTATTCAGACTATTTAAGATTTCATGTCTATTTATAGCTCAGTTTGAAAATGTAATGGGCTTTTTCACTTAGAAAACGCAAATCAAATTTCCCCCCCGCGTACCGGTACCCGAGTTTATGAACCGGTGGCATAGAAGGGTTTAGGAGAGGAAATATGGAAGAATGTAGAACCTGGGGATACTACATATCACATATAACCCAAATAATATTATTTAGTGTAATAGTAAATTTAATCTTCAGTTATAAAATACGCATATATGAGAATTACTGAGTTCATTTTAATAATAATAATAATAATAACAATAACTTTATTTGTATAGCACTTAACATCTAAACAAGGTTATAAAATGCTTCACAAAAACGTCCATTGAAAAAATTTAAAATCGGTTGTAATAAAAGATGTTCTGTTCAGTTAAGAGCCAAAAGCATAACATAATAAGGTCGAGACCTTAAGTTTGTAGAGAAAACCCAACAGTTCCCAACAGTAACCTGCAGCAAACTTAACTTTCCATATAGACTATAGCTAAGTGGCTGGCCCTCTGATAGATGAATGTGATTATCCAGCAGTGTCAGGTATAACACTGCATTTTATCTGAACACTATGAATTATGTCTGAATAGCACTAAAATGTCTGGTTTTTAATTTGATGTTGCAGCTGGAGATTTAATTATACCTCTGGTGACTGTTTTTCACAGTAATAGCAACAGGAGCATTTTAAAACCTCTACCAGGCAGACAAAGTGAAGAAATATTGCATTTATTTGTCAGTTCCACAAGGATCATTTGTACAAACATGTTTGCTCCTATCAGCAGATTTTTTTCAGATGCATCCGGACATAACAGATAAAACCGAAAATGGGATAAATGAAACCAACCATGTTTCTTTGTTGTGCTGTAATCTGAGAATAATGTTTTTCGTGGTCAAAGCAAACAAAGTGTATGTCATGCATTTTTCCTGCACTGCATTTTTGCTCTTAATGGTAAACTTAATCAAAAGTGACAAGAAAAAAAAGATTACATTAGCCATGGAATTGGATGATAGAATCCTCTCGCGAATTAATAAATGTGCTGCTATTTCAGGAGCAACTAATCAAGTACAAGTTAATCCAATGTTTACCAGGCCAACCAATTACCTTGTGGAACATTACTCAGAACATTTATAAACACATGGTTTCTAATTACAAAAAGAAGAACAGCTTGCCCTTGTTTGTTAAAAGCGTAAACAAATGTGCCAGAAATCGGAACACTAATTGGAAATGACGCGTAGAAGCAGAGAGCGTGATGAGCGCTGACAGCAAGCGGCTTGATGAATCAGAGCGGGGAGCGGGTACGACAGTCATCAGTCAGCTCGATGGAGGGGGCAGAGCAAACTAGCTGCTGGAGGTTCGAGTTCAATGTGGGGAAAACTGTTTGTCTCGTGTCAACTGGATGTGGAAAGTTGTCAGTTCACTAACACCTGTGGGAGGTTCAGGTTCCCGTCCTGAAGGAATAATGGATGTGCCAAGTTCTGGTCCTAGCCTAACATACGTACCTCTGTCGATCCATCTCTGCCTGCAAGGCCTGAACAGCAATACTTAGACAACATAAATATAAGACCTGAATGTGTCTGTTTGACATCTTTTTTATCATATAAAGTTTTTAAAAAAATGACTGTCATGGAAATCATTTTGGTAGCGATAGCATATAAAATTTGCAGTATAGCTACAAAATGGAGCTTAATCTGTTATCAATTAACAGCTAAAGTAATAAAAGCTAATTAAAAATTCCACTTACTGTCATTAAGTACAAATACAACATTAGAACATAATAGAAATGGATGTTGTGACGACGCTGGCTTTGAAACAATCTAATATTGTGTATTTAGTATTTAGCCAATAGTTTGCAGGCTCAATGTCATGGTTTTACAGAAGAGAAGAGCAAGTTTGTCTTCTTTAAAGGAGATGTTTTTTTTTAATATAAACTAACTATCATTTAACTTGGTATTAAAGTGAGTATTGTACTGGATGATGATTATCTAACAAAATGAAAGAAAGCTCATTGAACATGCTTCATTCTTTTTCAGACACCAATGAAATAATTGCTGAATGACAACTGCACTGATCTACTGGAACAGAGGCTATAGACTGGATGTGAGGTCGTGGCTGTGGCTCCCTTCTATTGATCCGGGTGCAGTTATGATGATGGTCATGTCTGGATTTTAAAATGTTGTTACACTTTATTTGTGAAAACTTTTTTGCCCAGTGATTCATTCCACACAGCGGCATGAGGCAGGAGATCATTTCAGTCAGGCCGGAGCAAAACAGCCTAAACTCTAGCCAGCTGACAGGACATCTACTCTATGGAATGTGGTGTAGTTAAGCCACATTCAAATCAAACATTTATTGTCTTGTTATTCATAATAAAGATTTTTTCCTTTAACTAATTGAAATTGACAAGTAAGATGAAAGAACATGTTTATTATTTGAAGATATTATTTTATCCCATGATTTCTTAGGTCATCCAGAAGCAGAAATCATTGTTTTGTCTGTGGCAATTTTATTTTCATAAAATGAGCAGCCCTAAAAAGATTAAAATTATGGCTTGAAAAAAACTTTTTGTCCGTTACTGACCAGCCTTCAAACCTAAAAAGATCCATAGCCCCTCAACTTCCCTGATCCTGTAGTCACTGCTCTCTGCGAAAGGCAAGAAGCAAAACCCAACACATCAAATAATGCTTTGGGACTGAAAACTCTGTTTCCTGATTCATCAACTGAGAACTGAGAGTTTGTCACTTGTTCAGGATTGGTCGACACGGGGTCGCAGCAGAGCCTGCTCGCTCAGCGGTTATGAGAAGAAGCCAAAAAGCGGCTGGATGAAGAGGCCTGTGGTTCCCAAGATGCACACGGTCACAAACACCCAAAGGAAGATTCTATCAATCACCATGGCGACGTACTTCCAGTCATCCTCCACCTGTGAGCAAGGAGAGGGGGAAGTGTGAGAAGATGGAGGAAAGTGTCAGTGGATATTTCTTTATTAGAAGGTGAAGGAAGGTGCACAGCAGGTGACTCAGAATCCCAAGAGATGGGAAGTTGTGGGAGCCGATGGGTGACGTGAGGATTACAAATGTGGGATTGAAAGACCAAAAAAATGAGGAGAGCAGAGGAGAGGAAAGAGTTGAATATTTCTTGTTAACCAGCAGAAAATGAATACATAATTTACACATGAGGAAAATTATTATGATAATCACATTCAAACCGCAGCGTCCAAAGAAGTGACAGGCGTTTAGACAAAGTCTGATAGAGGCGCAAGTTTTGCATATCAAAGGCTGCTGGTCCCAGTTGGAAGATTTCACTCGCATTATTTATAACTGACAGAGAGAGGGGGGTGAGCTCTCTACTCAAATCTTAAATAATTTTGGCTCTGACTTACACTATTGTTAATTTATGGAGCAGGTGAGCATCTGCTGCAAGCCTTCTCCGAATCACAGCACAGCTCTCCCAGGCCACTGCTGCGCAGGGTTTTTGCATGAATACGCTTTTCTGTTTGCTTTCTATGAGCGATTGTAGATTTATGCAAAGTTTAGAAAGACTAGAATATCATATCTCCCATTAGGCTTGGCTCTGAAGTTTTCATCAGCTGTATTTATTAAAATGGTGAAGCTCAAAATAATCAAATTACACTAACAGATTTACAGTCTGAACAATGTGTACCGCCGACTTTCAGAACGATTGACGTTTCAGAAAATCTGTTCAATTTTATATCCGGAACCAGGCCGACTAGCCAAGAGATGAATAGTGACCATTAAAAATATTTGGATTTGGAGCAAAAAATTATGGAAAAACAAAGCAAAGGCAAAGTACATAATCATTTTAAGAGTGAAGGAACTACGCATCCAATAAACCATTGTGAATGATCCATTGTTGTAGTGACTTCATCTCTAAAAAGTGAAATCATTGCTGCTCTGTGGTAAACAGAACAGAACACTAAACCATCCGATCGTAGACAACATGATTTTTGCGATTGTGGCAGTAAACAACAGCGAGCTCCACCAATCACAGCAGTTGATATAACACCTCTTGTAGGCTGTGCTAAGTCTACCTGGGAGGGTTATAATATTTGGTCAAGTTAAACTAAAGTTAAAATCAACACCTAAGTAGGAGTCTCTTTTCATGAATAAAACAGCAACTTGAATTTGTGCTTTTACCAGAAAAAAACAAATATACTAATACCCACAAGTATAAAGGTTTGGTTCTAAACTTTGAGGGTTTGTCTTGGCAATAAATCGTATATAGAGATGGAAAACATGTCTCCACTTCCTCCAACTATCTAGAAATTAAATAAAGATATCCTGAATACCAATGCTGCCCACTGGCTTTTTAAGTTCATATGGATCCAGAGCCTGGGCAGCTGTTATAGAGCTGTGGAGCTGTGGAATCGAGGTCCACCATTTCACAACCAATCGCAAGCCAGTCTAAGCTGTCAGTCATGACATTTCACCCATAGCTAATTAAAACCAAACTTACCTGAGAAAGGAACACTTGAACATACATAAGTGTTATAAGAACTACTTGAAATGACGAAAAACATCTTTGAGAAAAATGTATTTGACATGTATTTTTACTTTTTAGTTTAGCCCTTGTCCCTGTGCTAACATGTGGAAGACAGGGTTTGTGATCTTTACTGCAGGCAGCCACCAGGGGGCCTTTGATACACTTTGGCTTCACTTTTGGGGAGCTTTCATTTCCTCCATCTTTATATACTGTCTGTGGATCTGTGCATCTTTAAGGACAACAGCAGCTCCGAATGAGAAACCTTAAATTACATGGGAAATATTTTTTTTTATAAGTTAGAAAAGGAAGGTCTCACCTCTTTGGCCTTGTTGCGGCTCCTCATGTTCTCAGCGATGTACTTCACGCTCTCTATGGCCTGTTTAATCTCAGGTGAAACCACAGAAAAGGCCACCACCGTGTTGATGCTCTGCGGACTCAGCTGTCGCGGCATCTTGTCTGAAGTCTCTGCACTCTCGTTTCCATGCTGGCACGGGCAAGGGCATTTCTTCCCAGTGCAGCCATCCACGGAGGACAGCTTACTGTCCCCAAACTCCAGACAGTTGAGGGAGCCTCCTCCGACCTGCTGAAGATCACAACCAGAGTTCAGATCATGTTTCACGTCCTGCTCCCTCTCAAAGTAGACACTGACTGGCAAGAGTTTGGCACTTCCAGTGGAGTTGGAGGTGTGGGATCTCTGAGAGACACCTGTGGGATCATAGCAGTACGACTTCTACAAGGTGATATCATGGAGATAGGGTTTTTTTCCAATGTTTTGGGTGGGGAAACCTTTCCCTTTCTCCTCAGAGCTCACCATGAAGAACTTGTTGAATACAACTGTATGTGTGGTGGAGCTGAATAAAAAAAATGTACTAGTAGAGAAAAAAACGTGTATTGCATTAGCTAGCTTTCAGGAAGCAAGTAATTTAATCCCAAGGCTTTTCAGTATTCCAC
This sequence comes from Pleuronectes platessa, assembly GCF_947347685.1. Taxonomy (NCBI): domain Eukaryota; kingdom Metazoa; phylum Chordata; class Actinopteri; order Pleuronectiformes; family Pleuronectidae; genus Pleuronectes; species Pleuronectes platessa. The sequence continues at coordinate 23,950,052 of NC_070628.1, read as the reverse complement.
CAGAGGGTGTGGGAGTGGTTAGACCCGGTAGAGCTTCTGTCTGTGTGTGAGTGTATTTGTGCAGATATGTTTTATATATGGTTTTGTGTTTTCTGTCTATTTGTGTATAAGAGCCCCTTGCAAATGAGATGGCTCAATTTAAGGGGCTCATCCTGAAAATGTATCACATCAATAGACAGAGAGGGAAGACTTTTTATGATTTAACAAACAAGCTATCAAATGGTCACAAACACTTGGTTTCCTGAATGTCATCACCACAAAGCATGCTACTGCTTACCATGTGTTAATATATTGCAAGAGAACCAGAAGAAAGACACAGTTGAAAGGGCGGACAAGTCAGAGGATTAGTTTTCATGTTAATGACGTGTGGTGATGTTTAAAGTCAACCTCAGCAGTCTTATCTGTTTTTATCATGAGCTTGGAAAAATAACGGTGGAGGTATTAAGTGATGTTTTCTATTTCATAAAATATGACATGACATGTCTTGAGCTAGTCATGACACTAGATGTTACACCAAGGATCTATTCAAAAGCCCATTCAAACCTCATGAAGTTCAGGAATCTCTAAATTATTGTTCTATTTGGGTTTGGATATCACTTCAGCACTGTGCTCAAAGCTCAACAACTGTTCACAACTTAACCTAAAAACAAACTCTAATGAAAAGGATTGAAATTGTTCAATTACTTAATTACTTAATTAACGACTGCACTCTTTTGTCTTTAGCTAATATAAATTCAATTTCCTTGATTCGCAGTTTTTTATTATATAATTATCGATTAATAAATCTACTTAGCACTTAGCCTTTGCATTATTCTCTTTGTCACAGACATACGTACACTAACGTGTGCAGAGGACCTCTTGGATCCTGTGAGACTCAAGGGTTTTATCCTCTTGCTGACTTTGTCTGAGAATATTCACTTGCATAAAGAAAGGGTTGTCCTACACCATAGGGGTGGGATTTTTTTACTTTTCCATATTATTAGTTGACCTTCAGGTGATAAAAGCCTACTATCACCACTTCAAGGTGAATTCAGTAGTTTATTAAACAAGTCCTATTAATGTAGGTCTTAGGTCAGAGCTATGATCAAGTGGACAACAAGTATGAAGGCTATTAAGCATCTAGGGACCACTTACCTGCATTAAATTCTTCTTCTTCTTCTTCTTCCCTCCTCCGCCTCCTCCTCCCCCTCCAGCTCCTCCTACCTCCCCACTGCTGTCCAACCCCCCAGCCTTGCTGTCTTCATCAATCGGCCTCCGCATCAGCATAATCCTCGGCAGCGCTTTGAGAAACACCGAGCGCACCCAACCCGGCATGGTGTGGGTCATCGGCGTGCGATAGTGTACGTTCAACACGAACACGGTGATGACGATGCTGAGGGTGACGAAGATCATTGTGAAGAGCAGGTACTCTCCAATGAGCGGGATGACCAGCGACGTGGAGGGGATGGTCTCGGTGATAACGAGTAGGAACACAGTGAGGGAGAGCAGGACGGAGATACAGAGCGTGACCTTCTCTCCACAGTCAGACGGGAGATAGAAAACCAGCACTGTGAGGAAAGAGATGAGGAGGCAGGGGATGATGAGGTTGATGGTGTAGAAGAGTGGCAGCCGCCGGATGTAAAAGGAGTAGGTGATGTCGGGGTAGATCTCCTCGCAGCAATTGTACTTGATATCATGCTTGTAGCCCGGAGCATCGATGATTTCCCACTCGCCGCTCTCCCAGAAGTCTTTCAGGTTCACCTAGGGGATGGATAAAGATCATGTAAACAAGGGGCCAGGATCAATGAATCATTTCTTAAAAAGACCATGTCAATGTGTTGTTTTTCATTTCGGTACTTTGACTGTATAAGAGGGTGTAAATCATTAAATGAGGAATTCATGTTACAGCTCTTACCAGCTGAGAAAAATCTCAGAGGAAGTGAAAAGAAAAACATTAATGATTATCATTGATGAGTCCCTCGAAGTAATTGCAAAAAGTAAATGGTTAAACTACAGAATGTTGTGTTTTACATTTTACTTTCAAATTTCAATTAACTGGATTTTTCTTTCATCTTCTTTTGCTGGATTTAAAAAGGAAACACGGTAAAGGGACACTTTCAGGATTTAGCATGACAATTTCATAAAAATTACCATCAGAGATAACGAAAAAAAATTTTACAATTCAATTCAGCAGAGGCTGTGAGATATCCCTCCTTCCACTCATCCATTTTCGGTACGTTTATTCTGTAAGAGTACACTCTGAATGGACAGGTCACCAGAGATGCTGAGCTTTAGTTACTAAACACCCGACCCTACACCTCCCACAATGCAACTCATTAGCATTTTTCATTAAACTCACTCTGCCTCATAAATCCAACTTCCTTTTAACTCGGTGCTACCAGTTTGTAGCACATTTTCTTGTATTTCGGCCAATATTTGGCACTAATGACATCTCCATTTCATCATCAGGTTATTTTCCCAGGCTTCCTCCAGAGCTACAGGAGACAATGTACAACTATGTTCACAGACTGAGTAGAGCGCTCCATTATTAGAAAACCTGTGAATAAAATAAGTGGAGTTCATATTTAACAAAAAACTAAAATAATGAACGCAGAGTACATACAGGGGAGGAAAGAAAGAAAAGCTGAAGCACAGGTGATTTAATGATATAGGCCATACATCTCGCATGGACACTTGCACGCTGACACTGACCTTGGATCCAATAAGTACCAGGTCAATCTTGGCTTTGTCATACGTCCAGGAGCCAAACTTCATGGAGCAGTTTTGATAGTCAAAGGGAAAATAAGTGATGTCCATGGGGCAGGAGGATTTGAAAATGGCTGGAGGAACCCAGGTGATGGTGCCATCAAACTTCAACAGAGCCTTGGTCTTATCCGCCACAAGGAAATCACCTACAGCACTGTATATGACGTGTGTGTGAGTGTGTGAGTAAAGTGTTTCCATGCCATTAATAGTATGAAACGATATGATAGAAACATACGCGGGTTTGGAATAGGACACAAAGGTTAGAGGAAGGCAGAGACATTAAACAATGAGAGGAGATATGGGAAGAAGATGGAAGCGAGGAACAAAAGAGAGGGGATGAGATAAAAAGGTGAGGTTACAGAGGTAGGAAATAGAACATTAGGCTATTGTCAAATGCAGAACTGCTCTGATTAACATCATGAATTGGTATTGTAAGAAAAATGAGACATGAATCCACAATTAAGTGAGTTGAGATTAAGAGAATAAAACAAGTGGAGCGTTCACAGCGGAAATTGACCCTGGAAAACAATCATATCTAAATGTGATTACAGTATAATCTGCTGCATAGTTGAAAACGATGGCATGAAGTGCAAATGTGCATAAAACATTTGGACTTTAATGTCATATTTTGTCATTGTTTTCCAAATTTACTCACATGAGAATTTCTCACCACGGTCATTTGATACTAAATGGTTCGCAAAATAAACCTGATCCTGAAATACTTTGCTTTTATAAAAATGAAATGTGCTCGTTTACCCATGAGACGTGCAGACAGGGAGCAACATTCACACTCTGTATGAGGGTTGTTTTTGGTGAGTTGATGAATCTGATCCAATATTCATTCCTGCTCTAGATGAGTTTGGTCATTATCAAAGCCTGAGGAAACAGCTTCTAGTATGCACAACTGCAGCTTAAACTATGATGTCTGACTGAGAGAGCACGCTGCAAATAGTGCTGCACACAGCTATACTATGCAGCAACAGAGCGAAACACCGAGTTAAAGATTTCTTATGTTATTGTGAAGTGTAAAAATTGTTTTACGTTAGTTATAAAACTGATACCTTGAAATATGGCAGGCTGCTTGATAATGAATGGAAAACATTGCTTTAGCGGAATAATGTGCGCTCAGAGCTCACTTCCTTTTTTCTCTGGTTTTATCACCATGAATGATGCCTTCACCATTAGACGTAGATCGGACCTATTGCTACTATAAACAAATTGACCTGTTCAGCTCTCAGATCGGAGCAAAGTCTTTAAACAGCAATTGACAGTGAGTAGGATACAAATTACAACATTTAGCCAATCGTCCAGCCTGACATCTCTTGAAGTGGGTTTGAGGCCCGATAGCACCGTTATTTCATCCTGGCCATTATTCATGTTTTGCATGGCCTCAACTTGCAATAATGGTGTTTAAGATTAAGATGCATTTATTAGTCCCAAACACATGCACAGACATGCAAAGGCACACTCATGCAGGTAGGGAAATTTAATCTCTGCTTTTGACCCATCTGGTGCAGGACACAAAGAGCAGTGAGCGACCATGTACGGCGCTCGGGGAGCAGATGTTGGGGGAGTAAGGTGCCTTGCTCAGGGGCACTAGACAGGGTAGGGAGACTCTTGGATTTTTGGACAGATCAATCCAGGTTCGTCTTTTGTTGTCTCTCCGTGGAGTCGAACCAGATACGAACCAGAGACCTTCTCTGCCCATAGTCCAAGTTTCTGCCACTAGACCACCGCCTCAAGCTAAAAGGAAAAGATAACTGTGATGATGTTGACATGCTCACTTGTTGTAGAGCACAATATCAGGTCTCCAGATCTTGTTCGATGGAACTCTAATGAACTCGATCCCGTCAAACTCAACCGGCATCCATCGCAGCTTGTAGTCATTCCATATCTGATAGAGGGGAAGAGAAAGGTATTTTGAACATACCGCGGAGTCAACCATCTGTTCAGTGTTTGGCATTGTACACTGCACACCGTATCAGCCACTGGAGAGACACTCCCTCTGGAGAGTATATTCAAATACGTGTTTATACTGCAGGCAGAACCTCTGCAACACAGTAAAGCCAAACAAGGATTTCACTGAGCTACTTTATTGCTTTTGCACAAACAAATGTGCAAAATAATATTTTTGAAGCAGTTCCTTCTGGGAATAGACTCAATCCAGCTGTAGCAGTAAATACAAACACATTCACTATTGTCACTTATGCATGAGGAGCATCTTAGAGAGAAGAGGAGAAAGTGAGTAAATAGCTCATTGAAAGAGACGAAGGATGAACGCATTCACTCGCTGTTCTGTCAAAATACCTGCGGGTAACATTTCATGAGCCGTAGATCCATTAGTCTTGGTTATTTGCATGTCATTCAAGATGAATTCATTCATTAGCAAGGCTGATTAATATCCTGTTACGAGCGGGGAGCTGTTAAATTAACCACTTCATGCTACAATGGCTTTTCCATTTATCTATCCCGGCAGTTTATATCATGATTGGCTGGAGATGTAATCCCTGATAGGTCATAGAGAGCGGTTTATTTTTATACATAATATAAATAATTATACATTTACTCTAGGTGACATGACATTCAAGCAATGCGAGAAGCAAACAGGCACTATAAACCTGATGATGTACTTGACCTGAACTTTACTTTTTAATGCCGCATAATAAACAAACAATAATCAACAAATCAACTATTCTCACTAATGGATGAACAATTTGAGCGCTCCTTTCACACAGTCAGTGACAGAATATATAAATATCATAGGCAGTATAAATATATATTTAATTTATTCATATTTATTTGACGTAAGGGATGGTCTGACTTTGGGAACTCTGACATTAACATTTATTTTTTACCAATTATAATAAGCTAGTACAGTGAATTAATTCATTTCTGTTTTTAGCGAGGGACTGACTGAGATAACAAGAATGCATATTTTTTCATATTTACCATAAATTCAGTTAATTTCCCTTTGTCAGTAAATGCGTTATTTCAATAGTATTGTCCATTTATGCATATGACATGCAAAATAACCTAAATAGATTACTTAAATGTATGTATGTATATTGAATTGCTCATTTCTTCATTTCTTTGCCTACTGATTTAATTTCAATTTTCGTATTTGATTTATATTTTATAACCGAATGTTTAATTATATCAACCTATAAATACATTTAATTGTATGTCAACATAATTGTGACCCATTTAGTCTTTATTAGAAGCTGGTAAACCATTAAACATAGTTCTGCCCTCGTGCTGACCAATAAAATGGAGAAGAAAGAGAAGAGAAAACTACAAAGAAGAAGTCGTTCCACATTAATACCAGTTAAAATGAAGTGCTCTTAACGCTCACATAAAAGTCAGCATAAAAGGAGCTTGGTTTTAAAGAGTATAGAGTGAACACATTTAGAAAATGTTAGAGATGAAACCCCCTGCGGTCTAACTGCAGAACAGATGCATTACAGTCATCAAGGGGTGGGGGGGGGGGGCTCTCTGAAACATCCTCCATTGAAAACCCACTGGCTGCGATTCAAAGTCTTGATGAGCGACCGTGGTGTTGACACAGCTTCTCATTACTGATGCCTTGTTATAAATAAACAGCAAAGCCATTACAAACGGCACATGAGATCAGCCTGTACAGGCCTTTCAATGAATTTTAATTGGGGCGCTCAGAGATCACAGAATGATCTTTTCCAACGCCGAATCGCATCAGTATCCAGCTGAGGGCTTTCCATGTAGTGCAGTTACTCAGTGATTTAAACCCTGGCAGTTTCTATACTGTTTGCAGTGGGAGAACTGGAGAAAGAGAATGGGAGAAAAGGAAGGGGGGAGAAGCACAGGGTATCAGAGAGGTGACAGTTTGAAAGACTGTGGAGAGGTTATGCCTACAGGTCATAACTATCGGTCTGAGGAGAGGCCGAGCGTGACCAACCATATTGCTAACATTGATCAGCAGCTGATTGTATTCAAGTGTCTGTGTGAGAGGTGCTTGTGTTCTTGTTTACTTGTCCTTTCTCCTCTTTATTCTTACTGTGTAAGATGCCATTCACACACAAACCACAGGAAGGCACATGCTCACAAATTCAAACATCACACACAGGCACTAACATTAACAGGGAGAGAGAAGAGAGAGTGGCATCCCATATTGATGTCTGCTTAGTATGTATAGATATGTGTTAACACACGTGACCTGCCCTCAGGCTTCCTCTGTCTCTGCAGACCTGAAGAAGAGGTCAGGTCAATGAAGTAGTGGACTGTGATTACTTACGTGTCTGAGCCATAAGTTTGTTTCCATGATCTGATTCACCTCATCCTACAGAGACACAGGGAGGAAAGGGCGTGTGGTTGTTAGCCTGCAGAACCCCGTGTTGGAAAGAAGAGCGTTGAAAGAAAATACAGGAATGAAAATGAAAGAAATGGAATTCCTCCTCTTATCTTTGTCCACTACAGCTGGAGTCAACTAACTGAAAAGGTCGACCACACGCAAGTTAATAATAGATGGAGAGGTTGCAGATGTCCCTCCCTCTCCACCTTTCCCCCATGACCCTTATTCAGCTTTGCTTTCCAGGGTTGTGATGTTTTCAGGCTTCCACATGACGCACATCGGCCACGTAGACCATGCACAAGCTGAAAACATGTGAGCAGACACACACACGGCGACTCATTCATTGAACACACCCACACAAGAACGTGCACACACTCACCTTTACATTAATCTCTCCTTGCCGAGCAGGGAGATAGAGCAACATATCAGTCCAGTCTGAAAAGGGCTCCTGCAAGCAATTTTCTCTTAATCTGAGGATTTCCATTCAGAGCTGAAAACCTCTTTTCACCGGGGGATACGCAGCAACAACCCCCAGCACACTCACACACTCACACACTACCCCACCCCGTCCCCCAGACGTGTTAAACTTCATACTGCCAAAGCAAAGCAGCAGCTTATAACACTACATGGTGCCGTTTTTCAGAATCGAGGAAACGGAGCAGACTAAATAAAGACTGTATTCACTTCTTGCTTTCACTCGTCTCGTTCCGCGGCTTATCTTTTAGCTTCTCGCTTTTCAAAGGTAGGAAATGTGATAAAGACGCTCATGGGAATGCGTCTCACTGTCGGCACAGGATCTAAAATACTGTTGAGACACAATGATCATTTTATAGCATGGCGTGAAGATCTGAATGAAGAGAATGAGTCAAAACATGGTGGGAAAATGTTGTCTTCAGTTGGTGTGTGTGTGTGTGTGAGTGTGTGCGTGTGTGCGTGTGTGTTGGGGATAAGCTTACAACTTTGACCAGCTGCGAGATGGAAACCTCAAACTCCACAGTGACGGGGTCAGAGACGTTCTCCACTGGTCTGATGAACTGGTTGTATCTTCTGAACAGTTTCTTGAACAGCCGGTCCTCTGCCTTGGATGAGAAGCAGTCTGAAAGGGGGCAGAGGGAAAATCAACAAAAATTCAGTAGAGGTTTAACTGTCCAAGTCATCCACATCGTCCAAGTCAGTTGTACTCAACTCAAGTCATGCTACAAAGAACATAGATGAGAAACTGGGAGAAAAATAGAGGTCAGCCCCGTCTGACTTTGACGCAGCGTCACTTCAATAAGTCAATAAGTATAAAGACCTCTCTTTAGATCAGAGTTTCTCTGCTTAGTTCATTAGAGTCGACTTTGAACAGGTCTGTGGTATGGAGATAACTTTCAGGGTTTTTCTCTGTGTTTTCTCTGGTTTAATTAGAGTAAGAGAATTGAAGAATGTTTTCTTACAGAAGGCCACAGTAACCATGACCGTTCTGTATGATATGTCTGCAACATAAGTGTGTGTTTCCTTATTACCGCTCTCACAGGGGATTGAGAAAAAGGGAAGAAAAAAACTCATCACTCCATCTGAGACGCTGATGCCTCACACTGTCCTTTCACCCTGAGCTGAGGGACATGACGTCGTTCAGTCTCACCACTTCATTTGATTTTTCAGTTCAGTTACCCAAGAGACCTCAGTCATGAAGTCCTGTTTCCTTACCTACCTTCTAGAGTCTAACTGACTGATGGCTCTATTGACATTCTCCTGTTCTTGACATCTCCCAGTTATTCATCATTCACCACCACTGTAAAATGTCATAGTTACACATGTTTAACTAGTGTTACTACATTCTGGAAAGATCCTTTTCAACGGCTCTTTGGTAGGAACAAGAAAAACGAGTCATATTTAAGAGCTGTTTGGTTTTATCAGTGTGTCCAAATTTCCACAACAGCCAGTGATGCTCCTCCCCTTTGAAGGAGTTAGGGAGAGAGGGGACTTCTCACCATGTATGCACTACATTGATATCAGAGTAAGCCCTTGCCCAATAGTAATGTCCCATTTCTTACATGTGTTTGTGATCACTTTTAAACCCAAGGCGATCCTGTATTTGTGAGCTGATGTTTAGAAACTAAACTTTGCTTCAGGCTACGATTGACAATTCCACTATTTACTTAATAACTATTAACAGACAAATATTAACCCTAAAATTCTCATACCCATTAAAAGTTAATTTCCATCAATAGGTGTTTTTAAACAAAGCCAAATTACCGCCCTTGTCCCTGCGCAATATGAACCACCTTGACAAATACCACTGAAGCCATGAGTTTCAATACCACTTAAATATCTTTGGTAACAAATGAGTAAGCTTCTCTTTAGCAGAGCATTATGAGCGTCATTGTAATGGTTATATTCATCTGTGCAAAATGTACTATACACTGACAATATGTCAGAGTACTCTCTTATTATTGGTTGATTAAGCCTCAAGGCCATGATTAAATCTTTGATGGTGCCTGAGCTTTGAGAGGAGATCGTCATTATGAGAAACCTTTGTATCTGACCTGAATTCCTGTATTAATTGGTTTGAGTATCACATTAAAAGGCTGTACTGTCTGCTTGTTAAGGTACCATTATGGGCAGGTGGTATATTACCACATCCAAGACACTCCAGAATAGAATCTCATTTAAGTTCAAATCAAATGCAAGGACTTAATGGAGATGAATCACTGTGACAAGCATGTCCTCTTCTCTTCTCCTGACTCATGATAAAGGCAGAAAGGTAGGAGTTGGCAGTTGCAGGGATTCACCCTGTATGTGAACATGATTTGTATTAATTTACCTAAATATAGGTACATGCTTGGCTAGACTGCAGCTTAAGTGTTATAAACATAGCTACCATATTAAGGGCCTTATTTACTAATTATCCAGGAAGGAAAGGAGAAGGCCTGAGGCACGATATGAGCATGTCTGCCTGAACAATGTATGATGAGCTATTTTAACCCAGTGCAGAGGAGTCGCAGACTGCAGCCTGAGGACGGGAGGAGAAGTGCTGAAAGTTATTTCTGTAGCAGGTTCTTAATGTTATTTAAAAACACAGAGGTTTTCCAAGTTATTAAATGATAATAAATGTTAATGTCATAATGCAAATATTTATCATTTTATTTATTTATTTATTTGATAGGGACAATGCTCATACATGAACATAAAGAAGAAAAAAATGTAAATACGCAGAGGTAGCAAGGATGCTAATTTACATCAGTAGTCTCAAGGCAGGTAACAAAAAAAAGAATGCAACACAATGCAGTAACAAACACAGACACCAGTTCACAAAAACACAAATAGAGAAAAGGTCAAAACACATTACACTCAAGTCTAATTAAAAGTCTCACTTCTGTAATGCCATGAGCCATTAGTCCCTGCCCCCCCATTGGCCTTGTATATTTTAAAAGACACCTTTTGAACTAAATGCCAGGTCAGTGCCATGAAGAGTATTTTCACCTAAAGGGCACGGCCACACTAACATAAGTGCAGGTGAATGATAACTGTATAACTGAATTACACATCATCACTTGCTGAATGTGGACAATGCAGAAAGTGACAGCAATGACAGCCAAGGGGGGTCAACCACACAGATGTTCTAACTTTTCAACTCCAGAGTGGAAGCTATACATCATGTCATTCCTCCTGAATGTTCTGGACATTAACCTTTTGATGTGGCTGTATCTGACCTGGACTATCTCCTCATGTGTTCTTCATATGTAAAAAGAACACTCAATGGTGGGTCCGGACATTTTTTAGAGTTCATGTCTGAAAACGGCTCAAGGGATGTCACACAGAGACCATGCCTGTTCCCTTTCACCATCTATAAATATCTACACCACGTCCTTCTCTGTTGGGCAGGTCTCAGGTTGATTGATGGAGAAGAGGTTGAAGAGGGATGGAGGGAAGGAGAGGCCATACAAAAATGGACAAAGCATGAAACAACTAAAGCAACAGAAAAACAAGGATGAGAATGAAATGAAGCAGTGAGACAAAGACGTTCAAAAGAACTGTGTAGAACAAAATGCCACCTGATATTCCAGTAGGTTCCTTTTTGATTTTTCCCTCTAACTTCACATTAAAAAAGATATTTCTATCCTCATTTGACTAAAACCAGTCAAATTAAGCTTGGGACAGATGAGTGAAAAATCCCTTAATTAATATGGACTTCTTTGTAGAAGGATGATGAAACATCGCTGACCCTATCACATCAAGATCCCTCCCTCAAAGGCAGTAGATAACCCTCTTCATGCAGAAGACAGTGACACCAGAAACCCAGATGGTGCTGAACTCCTGGTGACAGCCCTCTGGAGGAAAACGACGTGAAGCAAGAAACACACACACACACACACACACACCAAGACAAGAACAGTAGAAGAGAGGAGAGGAGAATGGAGGAGAGGAGAAGAAACAGGGACAGATTGAAAGCAAAGCCTTCTTAAGATGTCACTCAGAAGATTATGTGAATCCAGACTTCACAGCCCTCTGTCTGGTAGATGCCTGGCATGTGCTAATGCTATGCTAAATAGAGTTTAAATGAGAGGTGGTACCAAACACTTTGCATCTGATCCGTTTCAATACACAATGTTGCTAGCAGTCATTTTTTAAACTCAGGAGAACTAAAATAGAATAGTGTAATAAATGTAATAATATAATAAAAGCAGAGAGACAACAAGGACACATTTTTATAAAAAGATGAAAATGTGGAGAAATTGGATGGACTGAAATGAATGGACATCGTGCTTCATCTACTTGTTAGTTTAATGACACAGGCAGAGCTGATGTGCTCTGATGGAAACCAGGCCTTTGATGAAACACATGCACACGCACACACAGTCAACACACACACACTTGCATGTGAGGGTACACACATTTGACATGGTCAGATGCCTTGAACACTGAGATTAATAAAATAACCACTTATGATGGCAAATGAGCCACAGGTTCCAACCACTTTTATTCCCTACTACAAATGCATCTTGCTGCTCTAATGATTATATATATAAATGGTTTGTCAGTTCACTGAATTGTTCCTGCACACAGTGAACATCCAATCAAATCTCATCAACTCTTACTAAGCACGGTAAGTCTGTCAAGCTTTGGATTTTCTCCACATGAAGGGATGCACATGTTGCTGTTACAGGAGCAGCACAAGTGCAAATGTGAGAGGAACGGATTATAGCTGCAAACGTTAGTATGGCCGGGTAACTAGGTAACTGGAGAGAGAAAAAAAAAATTCAACCACTACTTCTGAAGCCAAAGATCATTTAGTTGTATTAACCTGGGGAGATACCAGTTTATAAAAAAGTCTGGTTTATGATTAGTTGTGTTGAAATGTGTCTTGGATGTTGGTAGAATGACGTTTTTAATTAACTCACAAAGATAACATTCATTCAAAGGCTTCCATAAGTAGAACATGAGACCGATGCAGTTTTCATTTCAACTCACCACACTACTTCCTGAAATCATGTCAACATCACTTAAAAGAAGTTGGAACAAGGAACACAAGCAGCCAGATAAGAGACCGTATACACGGCAGATATGTTGACTGGTCGTTAAACCAACAGCAACAGTAGCTCTGGTATATTTAAGTGTCATGATCGTTAGTGTGAGTCAGCATGAACAAGGACCCTATGAACTCAACAAGTTCAATGATCCTTTGACATTATTTAAAGTGCCATCATCGGTTTTAGGTTTTTATCTTTTTTTTCTTCCCAGTAGTACCTGCAAAACTAATGATATTTCCATTGGCCTTAGTTGAACATAGGCTTAGCATGAAAACACTCTAAAGATGGTGAACATTAGTCATAATCTGCTTTCAGACATGCACTTAACTCGACTGTGTGTGAGAATGCAAACGTCCGAGTGAGAGCCCTCGGACAATCTTTCTCCTGACAGCCTCCTAGTAAAAACTCTGGATAATGTCCGAATAAGCTCATGTGAGAACACAGAAGGAGATCCTACAGAGGATTCACCGTGAGAGAGTGGGTGTGTTGATGACGTTTTTAAGGATGAAGTGGTGCCATACTCTTAGAAGACACAGACGAAGATGTCAAGAGAGCTCTTGGTGATAAGGGCCAACGGTTGTGTCAATGCGCCGTAACCCAAACACGTGATCTACGCAGATACATTTCTATGTTACTTCCTGCCTCCTGCTTGCTGAGCCACCCATCACCTTAATGCTCCGCAGACGTTGTGTACACTGTGTTGTTGTGAACGTGCCTGAGAGGAGAAGGTCCTGCTGCGTCCTTCATATGTGAAAGTCCAGGCCCAATTGTGCGGACATATTTTGCAGTTCATGTACAAAAATGACCATGTTTCCAGGATGACATAAGTATTTAGCTCGATGCTATTAGCTCCTCTGAGCCAATGGCACTCGCATGGCTGCAGACTGTAGGTCCTGTTTATTATTGGTTGAGATTTCCTCTCTGATAGAACTTTCTGAAAAAATCAAATGTAGCCAGCTAAAGTTAATGTTAGAGGAAGAACGAAGATTCCTGATTACAGGAACATCAGCAGCATGTGCGCTTAATGCACTCAAAAGCACAATATCAATTATTCAAGTACAAGTGCAGAATCAGTCAAAACTCACTTAGAAAGCAAGTTACTGCAAACATGCAGCAGATCCCGTGAGATACTTAATGCACCCAGATATGAGGCTTGGAGGTCATCTTGTATCCTGTTAAAAAAAATATTCAGGAGCTGACTGTCCTTTGAGGGAGATGATTGAAAGTGGGTGTTGGGAGGAAGCAGGGGAGGAGTGAAGGACAGATAATGAGTGATTGAGAGGAGGAGACCATTTCATGGGGCTGTTTGAGAGGATACTGTAAAAGGCCTTTAGCCCTCATTCCCCCTGGAGAATGCAAATGCTTTTAAAGGAGTGTTTGAGAGAGATAGAGAGGAAGATGAAGAAAGAGCTGGTTCAAGAAAAAGTGCGTCTTCACTTTTAAATCTTTATGTATAATGCTCACATGGTCAACACTGTATAAAGGAGTAATTGCTTTGCTGTGAGCCATTCGGATGGTACTTCTGCTTTTCTAACAGTAGCCGGAATGAATGGAATGCATATGATGGAGATTAAACAGGGGAAGGGAAGGAGACAGAGAGAGAGTGAGAGAGGGGGGAGAGAGAAAGGACAGAGATTAACCGGAGTAAATTGAGGTAGAAACATGATGACGGCAACAGAATCTGAGAGACTGGTGACTGAGAAAATGTGAGGCAGGTGCAAAGAGCTAGAGACGGTTGTGTGTGTGTGTGTGTGTGCGTGTGTGTGTGTGTGTGTGTGTGTGTCTGTGTGTGTGTGTGTGTGTGTGTGTGTGTGTGTGGGTGGGTGTGTGTGTGTGTGTGTGTGTGTGTGTCCAGTGTGTGTCCAGCAAATGGAATAGGTTAGACCTTGTAACAACTTATTTTCTTTTCTTTGCCATTGGTCTTATTCTTTCTTTCTCTCAGCTGATACATCCACTAAAACAGGGCCAATATAACTCTATTAAAAGCCATGTGACATTCACACAACACTGCACCCGTATCTGTGTGCCCACACATTTTTACGCACACAGAAAATTAATTTTTTTCACCTTCAAGAGCAGATCAAATGGAAATTCCACACTATTCCCTAAATTAAGAAAATGCTCCCACAGTAGAGGAATTCTGGTGTAGGCTGTAAAATCTGGTGAGCAGGTTTTGTCTTGAGGAAAACAGGTGGAGGATGACGGTGTTGTGAGGCGAACGCCACAGTGCGAGGTTCTTCTCCACTCATTTATCTGTGACTCAGTTCGTGTTTCGACACGCCCCCTCGACTCTGTGTTCTGCTCTTTAAATGTTACAGTGATATAAGCTGAGGCTACCTCACAGCTACAAGCACACAAACACACACACACACACACACACACCTCATCAACACAGCTCACTGACTGGATTATCAGTCAAGCATTCAAATTAAGAGAGCAGCCTGTATCTGAACACAAGGGGCAACATTGTAAACTACCTACAGGCTAAAATAGCATATTAGTAGTAGCACATAAAAAAATGCCAGCAGCAAAATATGTTTACACCACATAAGTTTGTTTGTTCATGTATTTTTATGTTTCCTGTTGGCCGACTACGCTCATCCACATGGTCAAAGATGAACAAAAGTGATTATGACCTGTGTGGGCTGGAGATGGAACCGGAACAGGAAATGCATCCTTGAATTTGTCTGCCGTGTAATGGTACCCTACCTCTAATTATTGACCAGTGTGTGTTAGCCTGGGCTCACATTAGTTAATGCGACGTTGACTACCCGGAAAACTGTTTTTATGCTTGTTTTTATATTTATAATCTGCTTTGGAGGATAAGTGATTGCTACCACAGTAATATCACCTAATGTCATCTCAAATTCAGCTGGTGTAATATATTTACTCTGCACGTAGGTCATGGGGGCGAGGGGGGGTCCAGGTGAACAAAGCAGGGATCTAACACTTTTACCTGAATTTGATGTCTTGCATGCATTGTGCTGTGAGTTTAAGTGTTGTTTAATATTTTTGTTTGGATACATGTAAAGTGTTAATGAGGTTAAGATAGCCAGGATGAACATTACAATTATGATTAATGTTTTCTTGATATTAATTTGTACAATGAATGTGTGTGGGTGTGGGTGTGCGTATGTGTATGTGTGTAAGCCCACTCAAATCTTTAGGTGTACTTTGATGTGATACATGTAATACAATCAATTGTCTGAATGTACTTGGCGATGTTTGTAAATTTCACTATGATTTGTACATGTGATTATTATATGATTGTATGAATCTTTTTCAATTTTTAAATGTGTTCTCAAGTACAGCTCTGCTCTGACACAACTCAAAAATAGATCTACAACTCAGTAACCTTTAAACATGGTTGAGGTACAAACTTGGTTTCATATACGTCTCTGAAAATGGAAAGACAGACAGAGAGAGAGAGAGCAAACACAAACACACAAAAAGACACCTCCCAGCTGAGAGAGTCGTGCATGGAATGAGGATCTGTCTGAAGTCTGATAAGACATAAAAGAGCTTATCTGCAACCTGTGCATAAATCAGATAGCTGCTATTTGTGCCCTTGGAGCAAGTGTTTACGTTAATGCTTTGAAATGCCGAAGCGTAATTACCCTGCATCTCCTCCACACTGTTGCTGCAGGTCACATCCAGGCTCTTTCCTCTGCTGTGGTCATTGATTTAAGTCACTGGCTGCATTTCAATAATAATAAATCCTTTCTTCAATTCCTTTCTTCCTTCCTACAATCTTTCATCCCTCTCTCATTCTCATCCTTCCTTCATTCCTTCCTTCCTTCCTACAATCTTTGCTCCCTCTCTCGTTTTATTCCTTCCTTCGTGCTCTTCTGTCCCTCTTTTCTTCCTTCCTCCCTCCTCATCTTTCTCTCTCATCCAATCAGGGTCATCTTTTTTTAAATTGTCTACAGACTAACCTGCTCTCTTTCTTTCCTGCTTTTCACCTATCGTTACATTATTAATGTTGAGTCAGATCCACTCTCAACACAGCCTGTAACCTTAAAACTCCCCCATTTCAATGCAAGAATAAACACATCAAAGGAAAGCCAACACAACTTTTTATTAATGCAATAATTAGGGTAGAACGAAATTAGGTTATCAGACTTATCCAAGGACGCACATTTCCGGGAAAAGGTTTTTTTATCATTTGCCTCCAGGCGGCCAATCCCCCCTGACTGAAAACCTCCTATCTGCTTTCTGCCTGAGTGAAGCACAGGCCCCGCGTAACTCCGCCACCGAGCATGGGAACGCATCCTGTAAACAAATCATTATCTGTTTTGGTTTCCTCGCCTCAAAACAAAATTTACATTCATCAAAATTAATTTGACTTTGTCCCGGATTATTGTTAATTTACATTTTCTTTGCGTGGTGAACAACGTTTTAGCGGTGACATCACGAGGCTCGAAATCACAGTTGGGCGTCAAATCCTTTTGACTTTGTTTCGGTTTTGTCTTTTCCAGAATAACGAACTTGAAAAAAGTTAAGAGACTGATATGACTATTGTCGATAAAGCGCTTCTTTGGCTTTTACGCACGGGACAGAAACTCCTACGCTGACTTCTCACAGCTAAACGAATCAGACAAATTTACGAGTGAAACATCTTGTACTGAACCATCGGACAATCTCGACGTCGCCTGTGCCGACACTGTCGCGCAGATCGCACACCTCCGGAACCAAGGGATTAAAATACACATCACGTTTCTCCAGAAGCATCAGAAGAAAAAGGATAAATAACTCTGTCTGGATAAATCCTCCTTACCTTGCGTTAATAAAACCACTAGAAGAAGGAGCAAAGTCCGTCTGGCCGGCAGCTGCATGTCTCCCCCGTGTCGTTTGGGGATCTCCTGCACCTTTTTTTTTCTCTTTCTGGAGAAACACTGTCTCGTTAATCGATAACAAAAAGAATGTCAATCGCCAAAAACCAACACGCGTCTCTCCCCTGGCGCCGTCTGTCTCGCTCTACCGGTGAGCTCCTTCCTGATCTGATCCGAACTTGCCTTGGCTCGTCTCCTCCCCTAAGAACGCAGAGCACCTCTCCGGCGCTGCCACACGGACTTCACACACTGGGAGGGAAGAAAAAAACCTGCCGGCTCACACTGGGCTCTGAAGGAAAATAATGCGAACCAGTGGCAGGAACAGAAAGTATATGCTTTAATAAGAACATGAGTCTAAAATGGGGAGAATCTATAGACACTGACGTCTGCAAGTGTTGCACTCAGTGTGGTGTAGTGTTTGTCGGTGTGTTTGTGTGTGTGTGTAAGTGTGTTTGTAATTATAAACACTTCTGACCGTATTATATCACATCAGTAATAGTCTGTTGCTTCTCCGCCGGTTTATCAGTTCATCTATTCACTAAGGTTTGCGCTGAGGTGAACATTGTGCTGCCTGAGTTGGCTCAAAGGATTTCAGCACCACGGACAGCACCGATGAGTTTCAGTGAGCGCTGTCCATGAAGCTGGAGCGATCTGAATACTACTTCAAATAAAGGGACATTTCGCACATTATCAGAACTTTAAACTGGGTTTTTATTGCGCTGGAAAGTTAAGTGCATCCTTCTGTACCACATGTTATCGTGTCTTGGTACTTAGACCGTGCAGAGCGGCGTGTTGTGTCGTGTCCCAGCCACTAAACTGCAGCACCGCGCTGCGGCTGCTCCTGCGCTGAGTGGCTGAGGAGGAAAGTTTGTCCGTTTCTGCCTCATTGAAACGCGCTGCTCGTGTGATGAGCTCCCTGGGTGCCTGTTTACCAGCCTCCGGATCGCACTGATTAAGTTTAATTTTAGCCCGTCATTTTCCACGCTTGGTTTGACGTCATCAAGCGAGGTAATTAGGATGGCAGAGCTGTGCCGAGCTGAGCTGAACCGAGACAAGAGAGAATGTGAGGGAGAGAGACTGAATTTCCTTCTACATTTAATCCCACTAACACACGTCTATAGAATCTACAGTCAACAGGCTGATAAACTGGCACTTTGGCTTCTTGAAGTAAAGTTTGAACTGTTGCTCCATTACACCCTGTTAAATAGTTTATAATCACGTTAATGAATAGTTTCATTACTTATTGTTATTTAATGAATTATTCCAACAAACAGGGGCAGAATATAGTAGCCTAATACTCATGTTCACTCATCATTCTAAAGCATTAAATATAAAAGAAAGCCACCAACTAAAGAAATATGGGATACAGGTTCTACTATCTCAAAGCAGAGCTAGTCTGCTGCCAATACATTTGAATAGTTCTACTTATTTTTGCTGTGTCATTTTTTGTGGCCCAATTAAGCCTTGGGCAAATATATTAAGGGAAACATGGATACAAATATAACAAAAACAAAACATGTTACAAAAGTCATTACACATTTATTTCCTACCAGGACAGCCAACTCCTCCATCATCCCATAATTAGCTCAACTGTTCACATAATAACACCAACTACTTTTTCAAATTATCTTTGTGATTAATAATAAATAGAAGTTTGCAACTAAAGCAGTGCAGTTGTTCATTTAAGGATTAGAGGCAGAACATGTTCTGCAGAGAAATCCCTGGAGAAATAGATATTGAAATGAACAGTGATGCACTTTATTTCTAAGTATAAGTATTTTTCAGTTTGTTTAAATAACAGTAACATTTAATATTATACAAACTATTAATGTACGTGTAAGGTAATTTTAATTTGATCAAAATTGGCCTTTTTGATTTTATGTCTGCAATTACCTTGATAATGAAAACCCTGCGTGATTGGAGGAAACAATTACCAAGCCAAGAGTGATGACCTGCGGATGAAATGTTGCAATATTTAAGTGGACCAGATAAACTATTGCTGCTTTCTGCCTAAGGGGAAAGTCTAACCAGATGTGGTATGGGGAATGTAAGTACCACCCTATATAGTTGAGTATGTGTGTGTGTACACTGGTGCTTACATTCTGTATATGTCATGACTACCCTTTCAGCCTCTGGCCGTCTCACTCCAGATACACACAATCCACCTTCACCACAATGTCTGAGAGGTGTCACAACAAACAGTATCCCATCGTTTGAACCTCACGATATTGTGAAAATCGTCTTCTTTTTAGTGTAGTTGCGGGATAAGGTTTGTCTCCGCAGACAAGCACCGCATACGATGACAGATGAGGAAAATCTGAATATGCACAACAACATAGCTAATGTGGTTTTGCTGTTGCCGGTGTCGCCATCTGACAAGTGGCGAGCTCACCGTGTGGTGTCATGACACACTCGTCTTCACCAGCCTCATCAGCGAAGCGGTTCAGTAGAGGAACTAGGTGGGAATCAATGTTTCTGCCAGGATTGTTTAAGGTGATGCACCACAGCCTGTCCCTGCTGCTCTGCCCTGGGCGATGTTTAATTCATCGTTTTTTTTTTTTTTAAAGCTGCATGCACTGACTCCAAAAGCCATTAGTGTCATTTTCTTTTCTGTCCATTCTCTCTTCGGTCCTGATCCTAAACAATACATCAACTTTTTTTATCAATGAGTTTCTGTCATCCTTGTCTTTATCTTCTATTGCTATGGTTCCTCTTCATGTGTTTCAAGTCAGAGAATGGTTCCATCCCTGCACCTGCTGGCAATCACCCAGCGCACACCATCTCTCTGCCTTGAGTGGAACACAACACATAAAAATATCTATCTCCCTCGCTAGAACTTTTAGACCATCCTGAATTATTCACATCCACATATCTGCACCACATCACCGGACCCTGATGGAAGTGCTTTTATTTTCAACCCCAAGTAATGAAATCTGGATGGCCCTCTTTTTTTATTCTCCCTGGCATGATTGTCTCACTGAGGAGGGTTTAATGGAGCGGAGGTGATCCGAGGCTTCTGGAAGCTTCCAGCAGGCAGGGACGTGGATATCATGTGTTCTCTCTACGACGAGAAGAAGAATAGCAGCATAGTCTGGTAGAGTAAAGGGGTCAGGGTTACAATATAGACTGACGGTTTCCAGAGGTCTACTGCTGTATTCAGGAAATCACATCAATCAGACTCACAAGCTGTCCCCTTTGAAAATGGCTGTAAACTGATGTTACACATGATATACGTTTATTATATCATGGAGGAAATGATATACATGGTAAATCAAATCATGTTGTAAGCAGAAGACGGAACATAGTTGTGACTGTACAAATAAAGACAGAAAAATCATCTCCGCTAGACAAGACAAGTCTTATGTTTAAAATGTTCTTCCTCCCTCCTTCAGCTCAGTTCAGTACTGTGATCAATGAGTGACCCACCTCCACCCTGCACCACCTTATCTCTGGAGGTCGTCTCCCGTTAAACATCTAACCAGAAGCCCTTCATCAGACTTTCCATCTTCATGCTCCAATCCACATCATCACCATCAGTGTCTAATGTGATTCCTCTCCATACCCAAAGCGCCTAATTCATAGGACTACTTCCGTGGTGGGCTTCTTCCTGCTGGGGTCTATATACCAAAGTCTATTCCTCTGTTCACAATCAATTTTTAATTCATTTAATTCATTTTACTTTCTTTCTCTGTAAGACTTTCCTGATTTTAATACAAATATCATATAATGTAGCAGTTTTTGTATTGGATGCACTGGAAAGTGTAAGAGTTTAATCAAGACTTTTCTGACACAGTCTCAACAAAATCAATACCTCTCATAGAGGTGGAATTTATCACTGGGCTTCAAACTATGACCCTGGAGATTTTCATTAAATCAAACCCTTTTTTTTATACTGTTTATGGTCAGCATTTTTTCCTACAACAGATACCCAGTGTTCAATTTATATTCACTGATTGTGTCTCTATACATTAATCTTATTATTAGAGGTAGCGTTGCCATATTCAGCTTGCCTGCTCAAGCACAAGTGATTCACAGGAAACAAGTTTTTTATTATCCAGCACAATCTAATCTTACTCTTATTCACATAACTAAAGAAAAGTTAGTTTTTTATACCTTAAAATAACAATGATGATAAACAAACTTGTAATTAGGAGAATGGCATGTCTGCCATTGCCACAACGTCCCCTGGATCCCTGAACCTGCACTATTAACTGTGCTGGACTCTGCTGGATCATTTCCACCTGATCTACGGCGTCACACACCAACGACTAGAGATGGAGCTAGCAGCTAGCTGTCAGAGACAACTGGCTCACCATTCACTCATGGTCTACTCAACACGATGCCAGACACTTTTGGAGTTTTAGGGGAAAACAGCAGAAAAATTGAAATCCTGTTTGGAAAAGTAACTGGTGACCACTTCTTTAAATATAAAAAAAAATTATTAAATGCCTCAATACGGCTCCTGTGGTGTCACCCAAGCGTCCGTGAGCCCCGACGTCCAAATTCAATTTGAAATTGGATCATTTATCACATGTTTTAGCCTAAATGTCCGGTGTTACCCTCCTAGACCGGAGTTTTTTTCTGTTGTTTCATTACGTTTGAAGAAGGAGTCACCAGTTACTTCAATTGTATTGGATTTGGCTGCCAAGCTGTTTACCCCTGAAACTGAAACACTTCACCCACCTCTGCATAGTGGTGGGTAGATAATGAATTTATATTTTTGGATGAACTATCACTGTAATTTGCTGTAAAATGCAAACAGCGCATCACTACTGCTGCTGCTGCTTCACATTTGAAACCTTCAACTGATTTCACTATATCTTGTTAGTGTGTAGAAAACTGGTGCAGATTTTAGTACTTTTTTTAATTAAAATGACACACAGGCTTTGGCTGCACTCCACTGTTGCATTTCTGACAAAGCAGCTGATCCATGAGCTGCATCTGTTTTCACGGCAGTAATCACAAATCACTCAGAGCAGGAGTCGGAGGGGTTATAGAAGAAGGACTTCACATGCAGACTTAGAGAAGGATTTATGAATAGCTGCTGCGACCCCGGCCTGTCATCCATAGGTAGTCATTCTTTCTCCGGCCTGCTCACATCATTCTGGTCGAGGTCAGCTTTCTGTAGTAAAACACATTTTCAGTAGACAGTTTCTTTGCCTTTTGTTTTAAAGTTCATAATTTAAACGGCTGAACGTCAAAGTACTCCTCGAGAGCTTGGGAATAATTACAGGTCTGAGTTTAATGCCCTAGATGAGAATGTTGCAGGCAAATTAACAGAGTTGAACTTCTCTACACAGTGACAGTAAAAAAGATCTAACTTCCTGTGAATATGCGACAGTTACACCATCAGCTCAGTGCTAGTTTAATTTTGTTATATTTCCTTTCATTTAAAACATTACACGTGGTTCTTTGTTCATAGCATCTTTATCCATCGGACAGTTTATGTTCTGAGTTGCGTGCACAAAATTTGGACAATATTCTGTCTTTTCTTTAATTGTTCTGTGTTTCTCTTTGTGTTTGCATCAAGCTCCCCGGGACCATACGCCTGCAGGAAGTGGCCTTTTAAGCCCAGCCCACAGGAACTGGAGGCCAAAGCGTGATTGAAGAGGGGGGGGGGGGGATGGGTTCAAACTTTTTTGTTTGACTTTGTAATTATTTGTTTAAAGTTAATACGATTCGTTTGTGTATCTAATTATTTTAATAGGTTGTTTATATTTGTATGTTGACAGTTTATTTGGGTAGTTAATGTTGTTTGATTAGGTTTCCCCTCTCTGCCTGTCTGGACTAATCCACCTGTGTTTATATACACCCTGTGGAATTCCTTTCTACACCTTTGTCCTTCACCTTTGTGCTTGGTCCCGAACAGAAAGTTTAAATAAATAAATAAAATTATTCTATAATTAACTTTAATGAATGACATGAATTGGAGCGTTATAGTGGGTACATTTCTGGCTGGAGGATACTTGAGCAAGACACAGAACTTCAAAATATGTTATGAAGTGCTATTTATTAATTTCTATTCATCTGCATATCAGGTCGTGTCTTCATAAAGTGGAATAGGGTGTGCCAACAGGAGCAATCATCTTCTTTTTGAACCAGGGATTATCAGCTTATTGCACATGTGTACAGATAAAAACAGGTTGAAGCTAAGACACATGCACACGCCCACACAAACACATCTGTTCATTTGTGTGATTAAGCAACGCAATGATTTGATTGACTCCCCTCACATAAACCTTGGAGCTCTATAACTCTCTTATATGCTGTGACTGTACACACACCTGAGTGGGCAGCAGACCTACATGAGGATGATTTACGTCACCGGCAGGTTCCAGCCAAAGTGAACATGCACACAAAGAGCGCACGTGCACATTCATGCTGACGTGGTTTTGTGCTGGTTTTACAAACCGTATGACCTCTGGGACAGTAAAATGTCATATGGCGCGGTGCATGTGGCTCAAAAATGTGTTAGCCCCCTCTGAGGGTTCTTGCAATGAATTGAGTTAGGGATCCACATTTCTGCCCCAAATTACATATAAACCCCCAAGCTCACTTGTTTAAAGTCCCTGTACATGTATGTGTACACCCCCCCCCCACACACACAAACACACCCTCACCCCGTCCACACACACACATACACTCAGCCGTGTTTTTACATCTATCCTAACCCTAAATTTATCATAACAAATGCCTCAACCTTACCCTAACCCTAGCCTGAACCTACTGTACTTCTAACCCTAACCCAAATACAAAGTCTTGACCCCAAAGCAGCTCTTTGAATGTGGGTAAAGTGAGGACCGGCCAAAATGTCCTCACTTTCCCAAAATGTCCTCACTCTAGGTTGTAGCCTCAAAAGGGTCCTCACAAAGATACTTGTACAAGTACACACACACTCAGGCAAATCCCTGAGTTCCACAGGTCTCTGAGTGAGTGGATTACGAGTCGTAAACCGATGGGTATAAATGTGAAATAAACGTGGCAGCTCACCAGGCAACACTTTGACTGTTACAGCTTGTGATAGCGAGGGAAGGAGTATCTGACTTTCAAGCCAAAGGCAAGGGGAATACTTAAACATGCTCAAAACCTCTGTTAGTACATCATAAGTGCTGTCTAAGAGCATCGCACTAATTACCGCCAGCAGAGCCGGATATCTTTAATTCATCGCTGCTGCGGCAGAAAGGGAAAGGGGAGTATAATTAGAGCCCAAATGTACTGTCAACACTGGGGATGTTTTTACATGGGGTGGGTATCCAAAATGAAGTGAAAAGACAAATTAAAAGTTAACTACCGAGAACAGTGCATCAGTGCAGAGCAGACCGTGTCTGAACGGAGCAGGGTTTTAAATATTCAAAGATGGCTCTGACATTTGTTGGGCATCGGTTTTTCACATTGCATTTATTTCTCAGTGCAGTGTTTCTGTGCTGTTGTCCTTTTTGGTCATCTCCGGCCACACGCGTATGTCCAGTATTTACACACACACACATTAGATGACGCACGGAGCGATCAAATAGTGTGTGCTGCTGAACGTGGGTTATCCAGTGGGACAAGCTGACTCAGATGATATGTGAAGGAGCCACAAAGACAATGTGAACTAGTGCTGGGTCGTTTGGGAGAGTCCTTATGCTGGACTGGTACAACTCTGTATTTATTGGCTGTTTCTCTCTCAGTCAGTGTTTGCTTAGGACTGAAGAACACACAGTTTGATTGTGCCATATCTAATGCGAGAATGCTGCGACCAGTTGATCTGTAGCTCCTCACTGGCAACAGCAGCCAGTAGAAGCTGTTTGAATCAGTTCACTGGGTACCAACACACGCAGGTGTGGGCACACAATCACTGGTATCTGGCACGCAGCTTGTCCCATGTTCTAAGCTATTTGGGCGTGTAGCGTGAAAAAAGGACAGATAATTGGGTTTATCACCGCTGTATTTTTAGTTCCCATTTCTCCACGAGCCATCTACAAAAGACTGAAGGAGGAGGGGGGGGGGGTGTATCTGAGCGCAGAAATAAAGAGAGTGAGGAATAACTGAAGGATATGAAGGAAGGAAACAGAGAGGAATGGAGGTTAATAAAAGGAGGAGGGAGAGAGCAAGAAGGAATGGGTGACAGAGATTGAGTTTGGCATGTGTCCAGGTTGGGTGGAGTGTATGTGTGTGTGTGTGGAGCAGTAATGTTTCCGCCCTCAGGCACCGGAGCGGGGAGATGGAGCAGAACGAGCCCTCTGGACGGCTGCTGGGGCGCCTGACAGACCCCTGCTTATTTAGGAGAGCAACCCTAGGACACTTCAGCTGAGCAAGGAGCCAAATTTTCCAAATGTTGCAAATGTTGCAGGGCATAAAAAAATTCAATCCGTTGGTTGTTGTGTGGTCTGGAGCATCACTTCATGTCAGTAAAGAAGATGAGAAAGTGGTTGACAGTGAAAGCTGATTCAGGAATTTTCGTTTAGGGGTGCTCAGGATGCAAAAC
The DNA here is from genome assembly GCF_947347685.1 of Pleuronectes platessa. Classification (NCBI taxonomy): domain Eukaryota; kingdom Metazoa; phylum Chordata; class Actinopteri; order Pleuronectiformes; family Pleuronectidae; genus Pleuronectes; species Pleuronectes platessa. The sequence continues at coordinate 23,924,171 of NC_070628.1, read as the reverse complement.
AGTACAAAACTAAAATACAAAAAAATCAGCTCTGACCCTCAGGGATAATGGGCATATGGATGGATGGAAAGTAAACGTAGCATTCATTGGACACTTAATTAAGAGTCTAACATATGTGTATTGAATATTTACAAGTCAAATGTAGCAGACTTATTCGCCCTCTTGCCAAAGGTTTGATGAACTTTGACGTCTGGCTGCTATCAGAAAGACAAAGGGACGGGGAAACTAGCCCTGAGATAGAAATAGCTTGGGTCGGACACGTTCAAAGCAACAGGAAAAGGTCCGGAACAATTAGTTGAGGGGCGGGACATTTAGTAAAATTTCCACTGAGGAAATCACTTTTTACAACACACCAGTAAAGGCCCATATACTGCGATAAACTATTAAATTTCACTGTCTTTTTGTTTCCCCACTTTTTAAAATGTCCCATTTGTTGCACGTCATTAACTAGCCACACTTTCCCCCCAAATTGTCCTGCTCTTTTTCACAGGGGCTCACTCCAAAATGTTCCGAACATTACATTCAGGGGCTTTTCCAGAATTTGTCGGAGACAGCTCCGGACGGTTTTCAAAACTTTTCCTGTCAGGCCCTGAGTAAATTGTAGAAATGTCCTGATCAACTGACTCTGAGCCCTGTCTTCTAGTTGTGTCCCTATTGGAGGTTGTGTATCTCTGGATATATTGTTTCCACCTGCTTCCAGTCTTTATGCTAAGCTTAGCATCTTTCGAAGCTTTAGGATTGAAGCTTGGTTTTGTTGACGTTGCGTGGGGCCTCTACTTGAGTCTTTTGAGGTTTTGCTAATAATTCTTGACATTATTTAAACAAGTGGGATCCCCACTGGTTGCACAGTGTTAGCTTCTGAAGGAGGAGACGTACGTTGTCATAGAGGGAGCTGAGGTAGGCAGCTAAGGGAAGCACAAGTTTGACCCATAATGATTTGAAAGTAAAGAAATCATATTCTACATACTTACTTAAATGTGAATTTGGCCTATTTCCTTAACTGAATGTCTAAATAATACTGTGTATTATATTAAAGCTACCTTTTAAGAACCATAGAAAAACACTTAGAACTGTGTATAATGTAACATAAAATAAAATAAAACACTTTACACCTTTCAGACACGTTGGCATTGATTTATTTTTTCAGGTCAGAGCATCAACCACTCAAAATGTGCACGTCCCTGCCTCTTCACCAAAGTGAGTATTTGGAAGATTTCCATGACAATATACCTGAAAACACCAGGAATTAACTCCAGTTACCACAGTTACTAAGTCAATGTATATGGACTAAAGACGCAGGATGTGTTTGAGTGTGCGATTAAGAAAAACTGCTGATAAACAAAGCTGGTATAGCTAAGCACTTACATTTTCACTGCTGAAGGTCAGCTGAGGTGGGATGAGGTGAGCGTGAGTGGTGGCTGGTGGAGGATGGCACAGAAAGGAGAGATGGAAAGAGATCAGTTAAAAATGCACTGTCCTGGAAAAATGCTGCTTCAGTCACTGTAGGTAGTGAAGTGAAAATAGAGATGTTGTTATGCTAATGTTTTTATGACACACCCAAGCAAAATAATAACTGTTTGACTCCAAACTAATAATGTAGCAAAACAATTACCTATGTGAACATAAACCATAAATGTTATATATAAATGAATAATTAAGAAATCCTATGTCTCCGAGTATCTTTTGTCCTACTGAATGTGACCTATAACTCACACACCACTCATCTTATCGGCTTCACAGTTGGTATGTGCATTCTTAATAGCCCGAGGAAGTGCAATGTAGAATTCGATGCAATTTGAACACGTGATAGGTTCAATATCAATAAAACATTAACATACAGGCAACCAGTGTGTGGGGGCGGGGCAACGTGCCTTCAGTCTTCCTCTACGTCCTCATATAAACAAGTGCATCTGCAGGTCAATATCTGATTCCCTTCATGGTAGCAACATTCATTGAATCACTTCCTGCTTGGTCTTTTGTCTTCAAACTAAAAGCACGTTTGTTTTGTTGTTACCTTGTGAAAAAGTACGTCATGTTAACCACCAGTGAAACGTATATGATTACAAAAATTCTGTTTCAGGAAACTTTGAGGTGAACAACAGATTTTGGTTGATCATGGAAGCACAACAAACTTTGTAGATAAACGCAAAGTTTGCCATTATTACACACTTTTTTCACACAATTGAACTGACAACTTTACTTTGATCAGCTTCGTCACATATGAAGTGATTCGATGTGTTTTCTCGTATACAATATGTAGTTTGCATTTTGTACTTGTGTATGTGTGATGTTTTTTTTCAAATTAAATCACGACCCCTCGGTAATGTGCGCCTGATGTATTACCAAGGCCGTACTCAACAACATTACATTACATTAATACTACAGTATGACAGCTGGCCTGCTCTGTCCTCCTCCTTTCCCCCAGACACAAAACGCATCACATCTGTCACCTTTATGCTCCAGTCAACCTCATATTGATAGGGAGGGACACGTGGTAAATGTCACACACACACACACACACACACACACACACACACACACACAATACACACACACAATCACACACACAATCAAACACACAAGGAGGTTGTCGATAGAATTTTTGCTGATGTGCTGACTTCAGGAATGGCAGCTTCGCTCTTGCTGAGATAAAGGAATCGTGGAAGTTAAATCTTATCATAGTCTATTATATGTGCACGTTCATTCATGCAATGCTACATAGAAAGTAACAGGGAGGTCTGTCTTCATGGGTTGCCGACCGTTGGAAGGTGATGTTATTTTCACCGGAGCCTGAAAAATACCTTTTTGTTGGCAGATGGAGTATACAAATTGGAGAGCACGCGCAAGCACACATGTACAGACACACACACACACACACACACACACACATTCATTGTCAATGGAACAGAAGTGCATTAGTGTTGAACACATTTCCTCTTTTGTCAGGCTGAGGAAAGAGGTGCTCTCTCTCTCTCTCTCTCTCTCTCTCTCTCTCTCTCTCTCTCTCTCTCTCACACACAGCCAGAATGTCCATTAACTAGATTTGACCCTGCGTGTGGATACAACCTTTTTCCACATCACAAACTGAGCCACCGACCACAGCTAAAGCCAAAAAATGGTTTTAACATAAGTGTGTGTGTGTGAGAGTGAGAGTACTTTAAAAAAAAAATTGCTGCATTATTTAACTTTTTCCCACAACCAACTTTAAATGTCATTAAAATAGAGTAAATTACTTTTATTAAAACTGTTGACCATGAAATAAAAGTTGTAATCTGTAAATCAATATGAGACAATTATTGTGTTTTCTTTACACTATCATTCAGTTGCTTAATGGTCTAAAATTAAAAACTACACTTCTGATGCATTTGTATTTTTATTTAAAGTGTTTGGATCTTTTGCTGCTCGACTTAACTCTATTTTTCTACAGTTTTTTTACACTGTGTGTTTACTCATAATTTTTGCTAGTAAATTTTATCTCACCGACGACTCTCACAAGCAATATTAAGTTTCACAGGAGAAATGCCTGTTTTGTGTGTGGCAGAGCAGCTGTTACAAGACTGCTCACACACAAAACACACACTACTGCTTGAATGTCGAAATCTGAGCTGTTTGATCAAAACATGAAAAAGGAAAAGTTCAAAATGCATTGGAGGTCATCCACATAAAACATATGACACATTACGCCAAATTTTGAAAGGTATAAAAATAGTTTTGTCACTTTCTACTGACTCTGTTTGCCCTGCTCACACACTGAACACCTTCTTTTATCCCTCACTGTCAGGACTCAGCTCCATGTTTGCAGAATGCTAGTTATTCCATCCACGAAAAGAATAAACTGATTTCTTCTCCACTAATAGTTTATCTATCCTCTCTCTCTGTGTGTGAGAGGGATTCACCTTTGTCGAACACCTGCTATTTCATCTCTGGACAGACTGGTTCATTCACATCCTCCACACATCTCCGACTACACAGGATCAGAGAGATTCTGAACTTGTACAAAAACATATTTTCACAGCTTGTGCTAGAATATGACTTTTTGTGAGTCTGTGGCAGAAAATGTATGAGAGGTTCAAGTTTGTGAGATTGCAAAAAAGCTTTGTGTTTACGTGAACTCTACAAAGAAGTGTGGTGGTAGAAGCATTTTGAGAAAGTGTGTTGTTAAGGAAAGTGTTATTGCATCTGACAAGGAGGTTGTGTTTTCCTCACTAATCATACTAAACAATATCATATCAGACCAATAAATATATTATCACCACCGTCTCAACAGGCCCAACAACCACTTAGGTAACAAATTCATGAATTAATAAATAGATAAACTAAATAAATGAATAAATATATATATAAATTGATGTTCTTTTTGGTTAAATAATATAATAATTTCTTTCCACTTCAATAAACCTTTCCCATCCTTAAGTCCATAACTACTTTTGCAACATATTTTTCCACTATCTAATTCATAACTATTTACAGAATCCACATCCTGGGCTTTAGACATAAGTATTTTTTCCTAACAAAAGTATCACATTTGTTTGTTTGTTGGTTGTTTTGTTTTTTTGTTAATAGGATTTCTCAAAAACCACCCATTTCAATGAAACTTGGTGGAAAGATGGGTAACGGATGGATCTCGATAAAAAAAAAAATTCGAGATTGAATTTGAGGGGACTCTTGAATGTGATCTACTGAGTTCTATTCTAGTTTGAACTACATTGACTTTATTATAGAAAAGAAGTGGTTTGTATGATGTGCTATCACTATCAGAAGGCAAAGGAGTTTATACCTGATCTAATCAGAAGACTGAATAAAGTTTAAACATGGAGTTAGCAGAACTCTTTTTCAGTCTGCAAGGCAGCCGCAGTGTTTGCACAAACAGTGCGCGGTGTGGCCTAGGGGGTAGAGTGGTCGTCCTCCAACAAGAAGGTTGCTGGTACAATCCCAACTCTTCCCCATCTGCATGCCGAAATGTCCTTGGGCAAGATACTGAACCCCTAAAAAGAAATGGCCTAATTGTAAGTCGCTTTGGATAAAAGCGTCAGCCAAATGACATGTAATGTAAGTGCTACATTAAATAATTTAAAAAGGAGCTTATGAAACTCCATGTTGCAATATAGACAGAAGTGATTGGACACATTCCACCTGAAATGAAATGAGTTGGCCTCCTCTTCATTAATGGCATGATTTGATCATTTACATCTGTGCTTTTCTTACGTTGACATGTCTGTGTGAAAATGACCTAAACCAGAAAAGACATTGAAAAACTTAATGAACTCATGTTTGAGAGAAAAGCAACAGCCCAAAATAAAACTCACAGCTTTTTATTCATCATGTTGTCATTGTGAAATGTGGATCAATGTATATGTATAAATATGTGTAAATATGTGTCTTTACATCTTCATCCACTTTTTTTTTTCCATCTTCACGTCACTATTGTCGTTTTTCATTTTCATTTCATCACATTTTCTTCGAGGAGTCTCAGGGTTTTTTCGACAGGCCTCATTATTTTAAATGGCAAAAAAACAGCAAAAACGTTTTTTAAATAAGAGAGTGCAAGTGAGGAAAGCACTTTTTTTTATGTAAGACAAAGCATTAAGGGGAACAACACGGCTCTGAAGACGAATGGTGGAAATGAGGCACAAAGCGCTGAAGCAGAACAAGAAAATGAGAGAGAGAGAGAGAGAGAGAGATGCATTCATATTTTTATGAATAAAAAAGGTGGAGAAGACAAAGTACCTTTGCTTTGTTATGATGAAACTTAGTTTGAGAAGTGTACTGTGCCAACATGAATAATTGGTATAATCTCTTATAAAGTCTCATTTTTCACATGAACAATCCTGCAGGGGACAGCAGGACTCTTACAGGATAAGAATTACCAGCTGTTTTTTCTATTTTTGAGGTTTGTGGTTTGTTCTGTACATTGGGAAATTTAACGCTAAGGAAAAAATACTCATATATTGTGTCTAAAACTGTGCACAGACCTCGTCTTTGCTTGACAATAATGTCCTCTGGATAGAAGTTCTAAGTTATAAAAAATATCTTAAGATTGTCATGCTTGTGAAGATGGTGGAGCTTCGATGAATACATAGTCCAAAAACAATAAACCATGCAGTATAAAAATAAAAGTGTGTTCCAGCATTAAAGGTCCACTGCTGCAAACACAGCTCGTGCAGCCGGCTGCATTGATTCCGCTCTCAGCTGGTGTACTCCGTCAAAGTCCCTATGAGAGATGCTGACTCAGCTGTTTCCATTTTCAGTTCCAAAGAAATCCTAGAAATCGCGAATCCTACGGAAGGAAAACCACAGTGTGCTTAATATGAGGGAGGACGTACTTAATTTATTCTGTCGCATTTTCATACAAATATATTTGATTTGCTTTTCTAATACACAGTTCATTTAAACTATTTGACCTAAGCAAGTGGGTACCTCGGCCGAGGAGGTTATGTTTTCACCCCCTGTTCGTTTGTTTGTTTGTTGGTTTATTGGTTAGTTTGGTTGTTTGTGAGAAAATCTGCACATGAATGAAGAATGGTGAAGGAAGAATTTTGAGTTTGAGTTTGAATGAATTTAAAGGGACTGATTGGCCTTTCTGGTGGGATGCGCTCACGGTGCCATTCTAGTTACAATAGGTGCAGGAATATCAAGTTTAAAGTTTCAGCTGTGTAAATGAAAAGAAAAGTTAAAGCAGATTAAAATACTATAGTTATAGCCTTAGTCAGTTCTTCCTGACTCCTGTTCTCATGATTTCTTTCTTTGATTAGTAAAATGTTATTTATAATTAAATCTCTAGGTCCTATTCATTTGGAGCTGCTTTAATTCAGAACCAGCTCTCCATACCGACCATGTCTTAACAAAGACCATGACTTTGATACACAATGGAGATGCAATGGAGACACAAAAGAGAACACATTTTCAAACTCTATTGAGTGTGCACAGTGTCAGCTCATTTGTAGTCTTACATATTTAAAGGCAAGTCTTTGTCAGGCTATTAGCTGCAGTGCTGCGATGCATGGAACAGTGCGCTTTGGTGTGTGAACTCACTCAGTGTCGTCAGCAGTGGGCGTGTTGTAGCTCTGGAACAGCGGCTGCATGAAGAGCCCCAGTGTTCCCACCACACACACCAAGATGAAGATCCACAGGAACAGACGGTCTATCACCATGCCCACGTATTTCCAGTCCTCAATGATCTGGAAGCAAAGCCACAAGTGGTATTATTATGAGAGAAGATTAAGTTATGTCTATAAAGTATGCGTGTGGAGGGAAATCATCGGATCACTAAAAGAGCGTGCATTTTGAAAGAGTTCCTAAAGTTTTGCGTGTAAGCCAAAGTGTGTTATTAACTGCTGCCGTGGCGACAAAGCTTCTGGGACACCAAAGTGTGTATCAGGTTATATTTTTAACTGCAGTGCAGCCGGCTGATTCTGAGAGGAGGAAGCTTGATGAACATTGCCTCAAGCAATTACAGCCGCAAAACTTGTTTGTAATATTTATTAGATGTGGGAGTCTTCTGGAAGTTTAGAAGCCCAGGGGTGAACAGTTCTGAGGTGAGGGTTAGTGCTGCGCTCAAATACTGTGTGTTAATATGTGGGTACGTGTGTGTGCAGGGTTTTCTGAGGATATCCGATGTTTTCAGAAGAAGGGAGATGACTGACAGGTTGGGAAACTATCACAGGGAGACAAAAGCAAAACTGAATGATTTCAGACGCGGCATGTTAGAGGTCTCATCGTGCCCTTATCATCCCTCCCTGTTGCATCTTTGTCATCATCTATCTCGGTAATCTACTTTTTGTGCGTCTTCTCTTCCTCCTATATTCTTTATTTTCTATTGTTAATTCTTTGATCTGTTCCGGCTCTTTTTTGTATCCTCTCACCCCTTCATCATAGTCCTCTGTCTTCATATGTTCGGAGATGTATCTCACTCCATCCACTGCTTCCTCCAGGTCTGCATCCCATTGACCATCCAAAGACCTCTGCAAGTCTGAAAAACCACCGCCCCCGTCTGGGGTGTCGCCCGCTCCCCAGCAAAACCTGTGGGCCATTTCCTCGTTCACGTAGATAGAGTCACTGTCTGTTGGGATCCCGCCGAGCCTGATGTTGGAGTACTGCTTCGTCTCTATGCAGCTCTGGGAACGGCTTTTCCTGACGGTGCTTCGGTCGGCGTACTTCTGACGGAGTTTGTTGCGGACGTTGGAAGAGCCTGGGCGCCTCATGAAGAGGAAGGTGGGCAGTTGGATTAGGAAGAGGCGCTTGACCCAGCTGGGCATGTGGTGGGTGGAGGGGGAGCGGTGGTGTACGTTGAGGTTGCAGACGGTGCTTACGGTGGAGAAAGTGACCAGAACCATGGTGAACATCAAGTATTTACCTAGGAGAGGGGGACAGATAGAGAAGGAATAAAATGAACAGATACCTAAAATACAATTGATGGTTGCTACCATTCAGTTCACTTCAATTTCATTTTAAAGCACCAATTAAAACATGCATTTTAGACATTTTACTTCAATAGCGAGATCAAGGTGGCAAAAGCAGAGCTTCCTGGATAAACATATGAATGGAAACATTATTAAATTCAAAAAGACACCAGAGGGGTGAGTTTGAAATGACAGAGATGTTTTCCTGTAAAAAAATGTGCTTTGTGGAGATAACAAGTAGAACTGAGGAAATGTTGAGTTACAAAAAGAGAGAGATTTGTTGCCACAAATAAAGCCCTGCACCGGTACAGTCAACAACGACCTCGGCCTTGACCTACTCGAGAAACGGATCCATTTGTCATGTTGTATATTTTGCAGTAACACCTTGGTGCAGTACAAGCACTTGGATTTAATTCCATGTCCAGTATTTTCAATGCATTCTTGCATCTGACAATTAATTTAACAAGGACATATGCAAACATTTAAACAAAATAGCACGGATGCATTTTAAGAAGTTTATAAATCCTATTCAGAATTTCCAACATTCTTCAGTTGTGGTATTATCATCAAATTACAGGGAGAGATACATTTTGTTTGTTTCATATATTAAATACACTCAGAGGCAAAAAGACAAACTTAAACATGACTGACCGATGAGTGGCACTGCTAGAGAGGTTGGTGGCACTATCTTGGATATCAGCAGCAGGAACACAGTGAGGGCCAGCAGCACCGAGATACACAGCGTCATCTTCTCGCCGCAGTCTGACGGCAGGTAGAAAACCAGGATAGCCAGCGATGTGATCAGCACACACGGGATGATCAGATTGATGGTATAAAACAGCGGCTTCCTCTGGATGACAAAGTCGTAGGTGATGTCCAGGTAGGTGATATCGTTCGGGTCCTCGTTTTTGCGTGCCGGCAGCGACACGATGTCCCACTCTCCACTGGGTGTGAAGTCGTCGCGACTGGCATAGTCACTGGTGAGGATTAGGTCCAGCTCCGTGTGGTCGTACGTCCAGGAGCGGAACTTGAGAGTGCAGTTCTGCTGGTCGAAGGGGAAGTTCTGCACCTCGATGGCACAGGCCGATTTGTAGATTGCCGGCGGGAGCCAAAAAATGTCCCCTGTGTTGGAGACCACCACGTTGCAATAGAAGGAGACCTCATAGACACCATCGGCACTGTGACACATTGAAGAAAGCATTGAGTCAGACTAGAAGAAGGCATATGAGGCAAGGCCCATTATCTATTCTAATAATCTATTCACTTTCCTTCTACACTAATCAGCCACAACGTTAAAACTACTTTCCTAATAATGTGAAGGTCCAAATGTGGCCATCAAAACAGTTCTAGCCCTAAAGGTGTCAGGACTTTAGCATCAGACCCTTACAGCCCTGTAAATACAGAGGTTTAGGCTTCCACGAATCAGATTTGCTTTTCCAGCTAATCCTACAGATTTTCAGACAGAATGAGATCAGGTGAATTTGGAACAATTACTTGTATTTTGCACTGATAGCGCGTTATCCAGCTGTAAGAGGCCACTAGCATCAAGTACTACCTGTTGCTATGAAGGGGTGTACTTGGTCTGCAACAATGTTTAGGTATGTGGTAGAAATCAAAGTTAGATTCACATGAATACTTGGACACAATGCTTTGCTCGACAGGTTTGTTTTCTTCTCATAGAGCACCCTGCTGCCATCTCTTACTCCAGGTGAAAGATGAACCCAGCTGTCAATGCAACGCAATGCAATAGAAAACATGACTCATCAAACCAGGCCATTTTATTTCACTGCTACATTGTTAGGCTCTGACACGTCTCTATCACAAATGATTTCTGCAATTTGTGGTGTAGTAGCTCTTCAGTGGGATTGGACCACATGGGCCCCACTTCCCCACCTGTATCATCCTCGGTACCAATGAACCTGATGCTGGTTGTCCTTACAGCTCAACACCAGTAACCCCCCGCAAAACCTGGAAATGATCAGATCCAGTAATGTCTGTGTCCATTTTTCCTGCTTAAAAAACATTGACTTTAAGAACTGACGCTTCATCTGCTGCCACTGTATCAAGAGAACCAATATTTTTCAGTTCAGGTCCGTGCTTTCACTGTTGTGGTTGACCGGTTTATTTAACAGACAGACATGAGAGTGACATCGGTCTTAGCCCCTATCTCTCCGTAGGAAAGCTCTCTGCTAACCACTGGCTATGACAATTCCATTTACACTTGCAGTGATTATAATCAGACAAACCCAATCGCTCCCTAATTATTGGCTGAGCTGATAAAGAAACCAGATACTTCACTAATTTCGTTCCCCTCAGCAAAAGCAGAAAGAAAATGCAGAAGACTTTCCCCCATAGATAAACAAGCTTAGTTCTCCCTAGATTAACTTCTTTTAAAGCCTGGTAATATTGGAAAAAAACTCTTAATGATGTGGAATTATAAACTGTACACACGTACACACAGACTGTACTTGCAGTTATACATTTTTTAATTACACTGACTATAAAACAATATAAATTAAATACTGACAATCTGCTCTTCTCTTTGTGGGATGCCATGCATCTACTAACTTGTTGTAGAGCACTATATCAGGAAGCCAGATGAGTTTGGATGGAATTCGTAGTTTCTTGATGCCTTCATATTTTTCTGGTTCCCATCTCAGCCTGTAGTCGTTCCATTCCTGTGAAGAGGGCGTTCATAAACTCCGTCACTGACATACACCCCAGCATACTGAACACTGTGTGTGTGCACTCAGCAGTGAGCAGGATTGCACTGTACCTGACACAGCCACAGGTTGGTCGTCATTATCTGCTCTCTCTCATTCTGCAAGAAAACATCGGCCATCTTGTCACACACTGAGCATCATTTCCATCATATTCGACTTAAAAAATAAACATTTGTGTGTTATCACAACGTTGTCTACTGGCAGTGGTTTTAGCGAGACACATTAAAGGTCAAACTCAAATATCAAAGCAAACCTTCAGGGGGTGGACACAATATCACAAACAGTTTTGGGCAAAATCACATACCTTTTTAAACCTTCATAAATGTCACAGATCTAATTAACTGTTGAAGTACAGCTTTGCACAGGATATTGTGTGTCCTGCCTGAGACATGCCTGATCAAAATTGTAAGATGCATTATTTTAAGTTATTTCAAATGTTATATATGTCGAATGAAATGCTTCACAAGGCATCAGAATTAAGGTGTGCCAGCATACGCGTGAAGCCGATGTCAGTCAAGGACTGTGTGCACTAGCATTAAGGCAAATTCATGGTTTCCACATTTGCCAGTGCCCAATGGTCATCATAACAAAAATGCCACGCTACTCGGACGCCTGCGTGCAGCCCATCATTTGTGACCTTGCCGTACGTGTCGACTGCGCATGCTCTGGGTTACATCATCTCCACCTACTGAAATGGAATGTGGGAACAAGTGTGCATGCTTGGAACCACCCATGTGCATCATTTTAGTACGAACGGAACTATGGGCATGTACGTGTGACCACAACAAGTATGCAACTCTCTGTGGAGTCAGGTCAACAACAATAATGTGATTATAGTTCTTAATGATAGTGTCATTTTTCTAGTGTTCAGTGGATAGATTGATACGGTAGCTGCAAGTTTGGCCCAGGGGCTGGAATTCTGGGGGGCTTAGAAAAGAGAGGAAATATTTGCTCTAATGTATTATATACATGTTTACAATGTCTCCTAGGAAGGATTTGCACTGCACTGTATTTTTTGATTCGTGCCATTCACTTCAGGCTCTGCACTTCTGGTCTATAGCTTGTTTACATCTGCCACCACCTTGAAAAACCTTTGCTGTCATGAGTTCATGTCGAATGCTTCAGGGAGTTTGCAGCACACACACTGAATAACAGGCTTCAGACAATATTCCAAAAACACAGATAATCCATGGGTTTGGATTACCTTTTTTTTTTTTTAACTAAAAATGATCTCTCCATCCATTTTCTAAATTACTTATCCTGTGATTGAGGGGAAGCCGCGGCCTTTCCCAGCATGCATTTTTTGGCCACCCTGGACAGATCACTTCTATCGTCTGTCAGGGCTAACTCAAAGGGAAAGGAAGACAGATTCACCCAACTGAAAGTTCTCAAACGGCATCGCTTTGGCAGTATGACACATTATTAGGAAGCTTTTAATATAACACATCAAAAATGTATTGAGTGCTATAAGATATTTACGTGGCTGTTTTAAAGGTCCAATCAAGGTAATGTAATAAAGCAGTTTAAGTAAAGCAATCATGTCAGATGGAGATTCCTGATAGAGCTGAGGAGTCAGCGGTGATTAGCTAAAGTTGTGGAAATGTTTTGGAAGTGCTTTTCCTATAATCAAACTGTCAGAAAGTCTGCCGGGAGAGCGGCCTGCTGTGTAGAGCAATGCTTGGATTTAAATGAGGTCGCCATCCACACAAGTTTATAACCTGCACGTAAATAATGCAGGGGCAGATCCAGGGCCAGGGCCAGGGGAGCATGAGCCCCAGCAGAATCCTGATTTCTATGTACCTTTCTCTTATCCTAGTCTGCCGTTGTGGCAATACACTTTTGAGGAATAACTGTTTTGGTAATGAGCTCTTGCCTTGGTTTACATGTGTTTCCATTTGTGTTCTGTTTGGTTGTTGTTTCTGAGTTCTCCGTTTCCTGTTTTATTTTGAAATGATGCTCCTTGTGTGTCTTAACTCTCTGTCTTGGTCCTGTCTCCCGCCCTTGTGGTCGTCTGCACCTTAATGTGTTTCACCAGTGTTTAATCATCCCTGCCTCCCTTGTGTATACAAGTCTCTGTTCTTCTGTTTGTCCTGGTCAGTCCGCTTGTTCCCCTTGTTCCATGTCGGTTGAGTTTGCCAAAGCCCTTCTTCATGTTTCTCTGTATGTTGATTATTTGGATTTTTGTGATTTATTTCTGGTAGAGCCTTTGCTTCAATTAAAGCCATTTTAATTTTTTCACCGAAATTTGTCTCCTGCCTTTGGGTCCACCTGCTCAACACAATAAGACAAAAACACTTTCACATGTGTCGACAATAGCTTAGTCGACGGGTCCAGGTGACAAAACTAAAAAAAATTTCTGGGTGAACTCGTTTTGGGTCGAGCTTATGCAGAGTTGCAATATGTGCATCGTGTTCCTGCTGTAGACAATCCAAAGAGAGCTGTGGTGTCGTGGTGTTGTCTTGGTGTGTGTCCTGACCTCGCTACATGTACACACGTGTTTGTCTGTGTATTTAAATACTTACTACGCTGATAAGCTGCGACAGAGACACCTGTAAGGAGATGGTGACCTGCTGGGTCTTATTGACCGCTGGCCTGATCAGTTTGTTGTAGCGCTCTGGTCCCAACAGGTAGTTCACCAGCCGCTCCTCTGCATTCTCTGCCCTGATACCTTTAGGAAAAACATAAGAAGTGAGGACGCAATATATCCTGAAAGTGTACAATTAGGACCCAGGTTGTGTTTACGTCGTTCAAACAGCCACATGCACCTTTACACCTCTGTTGGAAAAAGAACACAAGTCAGTCAGCCACACAGAAATGCCTCAAGTAAATAATTGCCATGTGTTTGTCTAGCAGAGCACGAATTCTGGTAGAAGGGGTAATGTGCTTCCCTCTCGGTGTAACATCACATCCTGTGCGTGTGTTGCAGTTCAGAGCTTGATATCCTCTTTATCGCAATATGTTTTCAGTCCAGTGTCATCACGAATGATGAACAATAAACAAGTTGGCTGTAAATTAAATGAATTTACCAACGGCCATCATGGCTGAATCATGTGTTCACAGCAAGTGTGTGCCTGTGTGTGTGTGAGTGTGCTCCTGTGTGTGTGAGTGTGTGCATGTGTGTTGCAGTCTCACGCTTTACTGCAGGGTTTTAGAGCAAAAGAACAAACAAAAATCCAGTCATGCATCCATCCCTGTGAGAGGATCCCTCAAGCTTTGTGTTTCCTCAGCCCTAAATTATTGGTTATGTAAAAGCGATGGTATGAATAAGTCAGACCCACTCTCTTGGTTCCCGCAGCCATTATGTCTCTACGTTGTCAAACAAACTGACAACAGCGCAGACAGCGTTAAATATCTGGTCTGCCTCACCCCCGCTGTGCCACATGAATTGTCTGTTTTACTATGATTAGGGATGTTCTTTTTTTCGGCGGCACCCTGCTGCTTCCAGTTTTCATGCCACACTGAACGCTTGGTTTTTCAACTGTGAGGAACAGGGAGCGAGGGAGGGGAATCTATTAGAACTAAATGAAAGGGGACGCATGATACACTGAAGGTTAACCAGTTAGATTCTTACTCACATCTAACTTTCCTCTCAGGTGGGCCCGATGAGGCAGAACAGCCTGTTGCATGAACATGGCTGCCAATGGATTAGATCACATCCCACACCTTGCAGTGGAATAATGACATGTAATGTTTTCACAGAGATATGCACTTTTGGTAATCACAAAAAAAAATTATTAAATGTATACTAATACTGATTTTACGTTCAAGGTTTCACATTTCGGCTAGCTTAGTATAGCTTAGCATAACAAGAATCTGAAGGGAAAGAGCTAATCTTTATAACCAGATTCTTCATGTGAATTGACAGAATCTGTTTACGAAGGACAAAATGTTCTAGTTTGACCAATCACGTTTGACGTCCATGTGGAGAACAAAAGAGGCGGAACCCATTGACCAAAATGCATCAGCTGTCTGCTTTTTAATTTATCTGCATTCATATGTTAATAGCTGTGAGTAGCGATTTGCTAAAATGTCGTCGGGAGCTAAATCACCTACAAAAAGTGCCAATGTTTGGGATTTGGTAGAAGCTTACGACCTGTGTAATAAACGAGACTCGTGGGAGTGTAAACAGTGTATGGTGAACGGAGGGCAGAGTCTTGCACCAGATTTCTACTGTTTACACCCCAAACCTAAAGAATATTGGCCAAAATACTACTATAAATACTACTATCTGCATCTAAAGCCCAGTGACGTTTTCTTTCTTATTTGTTTGACCTGTACCAAAACCAAAGTGCCAAATGACCATATAATGGGTTTTAGTGGGGTGGGGATGGATTTTTTGTATCTGCTATTTGTCAGCTATGACGAGCGACTTCCTGGAGGCTCTGTTGCTTGACGCAAACCAGGTTAATTGGACAGCTAATGTAGAGTGAGAGAAGGCTCTGGTCTGCATGTATGTATTGAGCTGTGTATGGTTATTTGCAGGACTGGAGTTGTTAGTGTTCAACTCTGTCAGTATATAGATCTGTTCTAGTCTTGATGACCACTCAAAGCGCTTTACAGTAAAGGTTGGAGCACTTTCTCTATCACGCATCAGTCACAGCCGTCAGGAGCCATTTGGTGTTCAGTTTCTTCCCCATTGACACTTTGGCATGCAGAATGCAGGAGCCAGAGATCGAACCACCAACATCCTGGTTCGTGGACAACCCACTCGACCTCTTGGCACACACATGAAGATTTCCCATGGGTAAGACTGCAGTTTAGATTAAAGTTATTGTTTCTGTGAGAGGCTGTGTGTTTTAAATAAATATTGATGTGCAGTCTGTACCATTTTGTGTATTCAATCTCTTAGTTTTACAACAGCTTCAGTCCAAGTGATGAGGCTGTCACTGAGAAGTGGTGCCAAACATCATAGCATAGTGCAAGGCCCATTAACGTTTCCAGGCCGTCAGGGAAACACAAACACTCACAACAACATGGTAGAAGACACACAGAAGTGCTGTGCGCCTTCTTGGTGTATTACATCATTTAAATAATTCAGAATTGGACTTGTGGAGATATTTTCCTTGATGGATGCTGCAGAATAATGCTGTTCATGCCGCCTGTCATAACTGATCTTTGTCGGTCCAGCTGTTTACGTAGAGCGGATATGAAGAACGATTGCACTGATTTAGTTTTTCGCCTTGTAAATTTTCGGCTTTTTTTTTTTTTTTTTAAGCCCAACAAGCTGAAGCTAAAGCCTATCAACTTGATTCAGTGAGTGCAGGACGGAAAACTCAACAATCCATGAAACACAAGGTCATGTTAGAAAAAGGAAACTCTTCTTTTAGGAAAAGTGTTCTGCTTTAAACACAGATGATGGTTCTTTCTTTGCGGGAAGCATAAAATAACCCTCTATAAATTATTCAAAGAGACCATCTGCTTTTACTTACAAGTATTTTAAGAGCACAAACACAGGAGACAGTTTTTAAAAACCTTTCCCTGAGGTAAAAAATGTAGGAAGGAGTGTTGTTGCTGCTTTTGATTTAGAAACCCAGAAAGAGATGCACTAGATCCACTCTCTGAGTTTAATTCTCCTTTTCACATAGGAGAACTTACATTGTTGATCAAACACTATGATCGATTTGAATAATGATTTCACAAAACAAAATGTCAAGTGAGACAGCTGTAAAACAGCCACTGTGCCTTTCAGCAACATGATCTAAACACTGTGATGGTTTGCAGAAACAATAGTGCAGAAATATAATTATAAATTCAAAATGTTGTAAGCTACCATAAACAATGCAAAGGTCATGTCCTCGATATTCTCTCTACACACTTTAGGGGTTTAACAGTATGAGGAAGAGTTAAAATCCTACAAATAGCCAGTGTGCAAACAATGAGTTATTTAAGGCTGATTTTGCACAGCATATAATCTAAATGTGGCCATTTCTTACAGGAAATTGGTAACCGACATGTTATTTGAACGGAATACAGTAATAGAGTTTGTGTTCCTTTGTTATGTTTATGGTCTGTGGAGGAGGCTTTAAGATACTGGCAGATCGAATTAAATAATTAAGCGTAAAGTTGAGGATTATGAGGTTTTCTTTAGTGGATCATTCTGCTTGTCAAAGAATACAGAATAATATTACAAGTTCAAACATTGGACCTCACCTAACAATGCATATAACACATTAGTAATAAAACAATCATTTCAACACATGATCAGTAACTTGAGAACATCTGCTTCTAGCAAAGGAGGATCTTGAATATGTAGCTCAGTGTTTGATTAAAGTCCGTCTCGAGTGCTCCAGAGACGCTTTCATGTGAGCTGTGTTTGATTATATACAGGACAGGAGTTATACATGTGTACAACTGGACTTTATTCAGTACAGGACACTGCATGCATTTATTTCTAGATAGGTTATGTCCTCTGCAGTTCACTGACACCAAAATAGCTCCACTTCTCCATGGCAGCTTCTTTTGCTGGTGTTACTGGCATTGTGCTACTGCTAGTGTGTGTGTGTGTGTGTGTGTGTGTGTGTGTGTGTGTGTGTGTGTGTGTGTGTACAGTGTTCCATGTACATGTACAGGGATAGCATTAGGTCTTTGAACTATAGTGAAGGTAAGACTTTTACAATACTCTCTATTACAACTTGTCATATCATGAACTCATTTTGAAGTAAGTTGTAGCTTTTAATAAATTTGTTGAATGAAAGAATAATGAAACGGTCCAGTGTGCTTTTTAAGGTTAATACTTGTACTTATAATTATGTGAGGATTGGGATTAGAGCTGAAGTTAGGCATTCAAGATTGTCACAGGTTAGGGCTATGGTATGTCAATGAGTAGGTGGTGGGAGGAGTGTGTGTATATGTGTGAGAGAGAGAGAGAGAGAGAGAGAGAGAGAGAGAGAGAGAGAGAGAGAGAGAGAGAGAGGAGAGGGAGAGAGAGAGAGAGAGAGAGAGAGAGAGAGAGAGAGAGAGAGAGAGAGATTGGGGTGGGTGCAGGTTCATTTACCTCATCATTTGTCATAATTGCAGATAAATTTGTAAAAAATTACGCGAGGAAGAAAACGTATAACTCAACAGTATAACTCTTCTTTAGATGTATACAAGTAACGTGAACATAAAACCACTCACTTGTGAGAGACAGAGTAAAGAGCAGGAGAAAAGTGCTGGCCGTCATCTCCTCTCTTCTTCCCTGGACCAACTTGCTCCTTTGTTTCAGTCTGTCCTCCAGAGAACAAGTGTCCTGTGTTTAAATCCCGTCGTTCTGCTGTAACCCTTCTTTCCTACAGTCTCCTCCTCCTCTTCCTCGGTCCACCGGATGCCTCACACCTGATCCGGCTGCTCGTCTGTGGCTTGAATCTTACGCAGCGCAAAAAGTACAGAAATACACGATGTGACCGTTTTCTAGTATAGTAAAGAGGTTACTACACATGTTTATTTACAGAAGATATTATGCTGGCGCGTGAGCGGGCTGCCCATGGTGCGCCACAGCCACAAACCGCGCTGTCGATCCAAAGCCAAAAGTCCGGAAGATTGAAGTTGACTGCTGTCGATCAGAAACAAGACGCTGATTTAACTAGTTCCTCTGTCGCTCATGAACAAACTTCCAGTGCTCACCTGCGGTAAGTTCACTCTTTTCCGGCAAAGCCGGAGACGAGGTCTTGTGCGTAAAGAGATGATGCGCAGCGCAAGGTGCCAGGACGCAGGACGCACCGGTTTCTCAACTACAAGGAAAGTCCACAAGGAAACGAGGAACTGATTATTCCATGATACTCGCGCTGAACGGAAGAGAGGCCAGAGAGAGAAACAGCAGGAGGAAGAGGATCTGGAGGAGGAGGAGGAGGAGGAGGAGGAGGAGGAGGAGAGGAGGGAGGAGGAGGAGGAGGAGAGGGAGGAGGAAGTGTGTTTGCTGCTTGAGCTCCTTGAGTGGAAACGATTCACGTCACGGCTCAGAGTGATGTTCAGCTGATCCGCTGTAGATGACCTCTCTCTGCCACTGGTGCTCTGAGGGTCTATACTAGACAACCATCAACAATACACAATCTCTTCTGTATTGTTGCACTGTGGAAACACACAAGCGTCCACATGCACATCACCGTTCACATCAACCATCTACTCTGCTTTGACTTGCAACTTGTGCACTTGTGCAATGATTGTGGTGAAGTCTGTCTCTATAGCATAATATGTATTGGTATATAATATTATAGTGTGTATAGTAAGGGGGCGTGTATTATGTTATGTTATCTTAACTTGTTTCATTATGTTTTATTTCCTGATACACGTATACATACTTTATTCAACCAAGTCTCATTGTTACAACAATACAACACAAATCAAACAGAAAAATTCAGATATACACATATATAATCTTCCAAGCATATTTGAATTGGGATTTTAAGAACATCCAAAAATATTTTCTTGATCTTATTGTCTTAACTTCCCCCATAGTAAACAGCTCAGAGTCAGAGGAGGAGGGGGGTTGTGTTCTGGATTGTATTTCCCCTTGAGCTCCACAATCATAAGACGCTGTCATAATGTATTTTATAGCTGTTGCATTGGAAGAAGTAAGTGGAGATTTATTTAATTAAGAAGAAAAAACAACTCTGGTGACTGAGCTAGACCTTTGACCTCTGTGAATTGCACCTGGAAATAGTACAAATCTTTGTCTTTCAAGATCCCCTCCAAACTTTGCCTAATATAATTATTTCCACAGCTCCTACCTTCACTTTGAAAGACCCAGAATCTGTGAATATGCAGGTATTTAAAAAACTTGAACCTGTCAGTGTTTGTGCACTGACAGTTTGCACGTATGAGTTGCATGTCAGACCAGGACTGTCTGGTCAAATTGAAGATAACAAAAAAAAAAATCTTACTGTAATGTCTGAAAAAGAACTGAAGCTTTACGTTCTCATCCCTGTGAGATTAACACTTTGACAAACATATACTCCCACCGAGTGTCGGTTCATCTTGCTCTCCAACATTATCCTCCTCCGAGCCCCAATGGGGACAATTCATTCTCTGTGCATTGCCCAGTATGTGCAAGGCTTGCTTTTATGTCTGTGTGCATGATTTGAGATCACACTCGCCCTGTTGAATACTCGGTGCAAGTGGCTATAGTTTGGTGGCAGTAAGAGGAGAGTCATGTAGCCGGCTATACTCTGCGGCTGAGGTCACAGTGGAGAGAGAGGAAGACTTGGGTGTGAAAGCAGTGAAGAGGAGAAGACATGAACAGACTGCACCTCTTTTAGACATTTCTACTTGTCGCTCATGAATAATCCAGTGAAGATTCAGGGGCTAACAGTCACAAGAATGGATGGGGGATGGACGGGTCGTTTATTATGAATATACTGTATTTTTGTTCTTTCTTTTGAGACACAATAAAGCAAATTGTAAAGATAGGATAAATGCACATGCTGTACAATGACATGCCAGATATTTGATATAGATTTATGATATGGTGACCTGTGTGTTTCTCTACCCCACTGTGAGCCCATAACTTTATACCAACATTTAATATAACTTGACAAATCCGAACCAGAAGTAAATAAAATTACTCCAACACACAAGCACACACATACACACACAAGATAATCTCCTAACAGAAATCGTGATGTCAAAACAAAAACAAAACTGGTGAGAGATTTACTCCTGTGCCATTATTGATGGGTTTAGCATGTGCATAAATCCCTCACAGTCCAGGCCATATAACCAACACATTACTCCCTTACACGGCCCAGTGGAGATTTCAATCTGCCATAATGGAAGTGTGTGTCTGCTTTAGTCAAGTTAACTGGCACTAGGGCGCTGCAGCTTAAGGCAATTCACGACACCCCACTACTCTAACTCCACTGCTCCATCACTGCCTCTGTCTCATACGCTGCAGGCAGCTACATTAAAGTGCCTGAATCATACCGGTCATATTTATGTATTTGTAGTCAGGAGAGAGTCGCGCGCATGGTGCGACCAATATATCAACATATAAACAGAGGAGGGGGCTACAGGGCTAGAGCTCCACGCATGTGAGGGTTTTAGGCTAATCTTTATTTATCCAGATAAGGTCTGCTGAGTGTGCGTGTTGGAGAGATTGCTGAGCTTGTAGAAAACATCCTCTCTTCCCTCTCTCTCTCTCTTTCACCCTCTCTCTCTCTCACTCTCTCTCACTCTCTCTCTCACTCACTCACTCACTCACTCACTCACTCACTCACTCACTCACTCACTCACTCTCACAAACAAACGCACACACACATGGTCCCACCTGAGTGAGTTGGCTGATCATAAGCTATTGCTATTTTATGAGGAAAATAAAAAGACTAACTGGACCAGAAGACCATCTCACATTTTCAAATCTTTATATTTGTGTTTTTTCCCCTTGGAGTAAATAAATCAACCACCAGTTCAAACCCACCATATAAATGAAAAAATACCAAGATGGGATAGAAAAATAGACAAAGACCCTGCATAACACAAGTTTATTTATATCCCTGATAATTCCCAATTCAATCCAGAAAGACAAGAGGCATACTAACATGTTAGACAATGGTTGTACTGCAGGGAATACAGTATATAGTGGAGACTTACACAACTAACAAGCATCTTGAAAATATCCTTCTCATAATAATTATATAAAGGTTTATTTATATAGTACCTTCTTAAGAAGAAAGCTAACTAAAATGACATTTGCTACATTAGAGATAAAGTAGTAAAATGACTAAAACGAAAATAAAAAAAATATAAAGTGCAGAAATAAATGTAAATTAGACATTTAAAAAATGAAAGGAATAAAAACGAAAGTAAAGGCACGTCAAAAATTCCCAAAAGCTTACAACTAGGAAATGGTGGTTTTAAGGTTATTCTGCAGGCATCCTGTTGCCTGACACACTGACCATATAACCACAATAGTCCTTGTCATAACCCCTAAGTTATACAACAAAAATAGCCAAAGATGGAGATTGGACAACTCAGCTAGAGGGGACGGGCAAAATAATGACCTTTTCTCTACCTCTGAAACACTGCAGGCAACAACAATCACTTCTGGTGTGTCGTGAGATTCTGTGGCCTGGATTTTTTTTTTTTTTATGATAATATTTGTCCACACACGGAAAAAGCACTGTTCTAGATGACATGGGCAAACACGCATATGCAGAGGGTAACAGGTGTAACGGGCCACAGCCATGAAAGCCTCCGAGGTTTGGCCCTTCAGTGAGTCCACCTCCTGGGCTCTTACATCATCACGTTAACTCAGGGTGTTTTTGACTGCATGTGCTCTAAATGTGGCTTTTTGTGCAACGTGGTTCAGTTGTTGGGCCGTGTTGAAAGCTGATAAACTGACCTGACCTCCAGAGGGGCAGGGGAAGCCGTGTCTATGTGGGGCAGGCAATCGTGTATGAATTAGCGACATCATGAGATTTTCAACGTGTGAGATGAATCTATTTTTATCGGCGGGATTTTCTCATTATAGTTTATGATGTTTCCCAGGTTCTGTGGAATTGTTTGGCTCCGTTCAGGTGGATTAGCTCTCCATGTAAAAAGCACCACTTTACGGATCCATCCTGAATGCAGCTTGGATCTGTTCTTTTGAAATCGTGTTATTCAAAACATCAGCAGGGGTCTCAGTTTTACTTGTGATTCCAGGTTTGTTTGTGTCGGCCGCTGTGACGGCTGCTACAGAATCTGCACAAAACATGAACTTTCTTCTATAGGTGGAATATCAACCGAACCTCCCCGCCGATATGAAAACAAGTTCATATTTTTTCTTTAGCTATCTGCTGTCGGCAAACAAATTTAAGGTTAGCTTGACCCTAAGAATTCTTCAATGGATGGATGTGATGTGGCCAATGCAGATATATTATATTATGTTCACCGCTAGGGGGCAGTATTTTACCCAATTTCTGAAAATAAAACAGTGGGCCCTGCTGTGGTTTTATGACAAATACATAAAAAAAGATGAAGCATATTGAGACACTTATTATGTGTGTGTGTGTGGGTGTGTGTGTGTGTGTGTGTGTGTGTCAGCGTCCTATGGAGGATGATTCACTCATCTGTGGGCACAAATGAATTAGGCTCAGAGTATGGGTCTTTTCAGCTGACTTGACGTGGGGAACTTCATATGTTTAAGTATATTGATATGCATAATCAGGAATGGTCACTTTAAAATGTATAAGGCTACATATTAATAGCTGACCTGTTAAAATTGCAATAGATAATGTTACTATTTTATTAGCTTCCTCAAAGTATTATAACTTATTAGGCCAACATTTAAACATTTGTTAATTACCTTTCTAACAAACGTTTTATTCTAAAGTTTAGAATGAACACTGTTATCCTTTAATGTTCTAGTTCCCGGATTCATTTAGACATGAGAAGAAAAACATACAATATTATGTGAAACAACGAACATCTATCCTCCATGGAATGAGCTGTCAAACAAAGCCATCCCAAATAACTGGAATGTTGTCAAATCTACTGTTAAAGTAAAAGACTTATCCATTCCATATAAAAACAAATCAAATCTGCTCACTGTGGGACCATCCTACAGGGTAAACTCCTGATGGTCATGTACACAGTCCTGAAAGGATGAGGCCCCCGACAAGGGGCCAGCCAGGTCTCTGAGTTCACGAAGGAGCGAGCCAGGTGAGCTGGCTTCCTGTGGGGCTTCTATAGGTGCAGCCACAGGAGGAGGCAGTCGGCCTGTGAAGGAAAGGAAGGATTTCTCAAACTATTGGAAATGGGCAAAAGAAGTTTACTAAAACAATCAATTACATGAATACATGTAAACAACATGGTGGGGTGGGTGATGCTTTATTCTATGTGTGACTGTGGTTACTTCTGTATCGATGTTTCCCCAGTTTTGACTCTGTCGTGACTCGTCACTTGTACTCTAAGCTGACAGGAAGCAAATTATTGTTAAAAACCCTTGTTTGATATCAGAAGAGTTTGGAGCACTGATTGAGGCGTTCTGTAGGACAACATGACCTCCCAGGTGTGATCAGCTGGTCTCAGGCATGGCAGACTCAAATAATACACACTGTCTCAAAGTCAAAATAATCTCCTTTGTTAACCACTCTTCCTTGGAAACGGTGGTGAGATTTGTTTTCACAGGGAACATTTCACCATCAGTAACTCACAGAAAGTGACAACAGAATAAACTTTCATGAAAATAAAAACAGAACTAAAATGTCTGAACTATTGATAAATTAGAACAATAAAATGAGGAATAAACAAGTAAAGCAAGTAGAGCTATTCAATTAATAATTGAATTAAAACCAGGGACCAGAGTAAATTGTATTTAGATGTAAACATATAGAGTTTCCCGGCATGGTGCTTTTGACCCATTTATAAACAGTATTGGTTAAAAAAGGTTATTTTTGTGCATTCGATTGTGCAGTCATTAAAATCCCTTTTAGTTCTGACCATGATCTTTACATTTGTATTTAGTTCTGATTATGACACTTTTAACCATAACTTCAATATGCGCGTTGTTAACTGTGACTCTTGACTGGAACGAAGTAACAGAGAAGAGATCAGGAGCTCAGACGATGTGAGGATACTTAGATTTATCTGGATCTGCCTCGGCGCCACAACAATTTAGAAGTTGCTGGAGCAATGAATTGTGGACGGCATTTTCTCCATGTCTTTTATGGTCCAATTGAAACACATGTTATTATGGTGGCCGCCGCTGAAATACTTCCAGATCATTTCACACAGCAAGGACCAGGACTAAGCTAAATAGACCATTCGACTGCACCATTGATTTGATTGGTAGACAAGAGATGGTGTAATTCAAACAAGCGAAACCAATCAAAAACAACCATCTTTAACAAAGAAAGGGGATCTATGCCGTCCCACAAGTCATTGCGGCAGCAGCCTTGAAAGTGACACAGCAATGAAGGTGTTGGGAAGCGGACGCAGACCCACATCAATATAAGTACAACAGGGCACAGCATTTCTGGTGTTGCTAGGTGAAGGGAAATATTTTCTAACAAAGCTGGAAAAAAAGTTTAATTAAAGATGTAAGGTTTTGTGTTTGTAGGAAGGAAACGTGTGTGAATAAAAACATTCAGTGATTCTTTTTGTCGCAGCCCAGTTCATAGGCCATGATGAAAACACAGGAAGACTGAAAAATATCACTTACAAAAAACCTTTATGATGAAAAGTATTAGAACAACAATAACAGATGTGGTGTGTTTAGTTTTGTACTGACATCAGTAGTGTTCATGTGGCTGCGTGTGGATAATGTGGCGCAATGTGTTGTGGCTTGAAAAACTGAATAAAAACAAAAGCTGCTTGAAGGAGACGCTGTAAAACGGCGGTTCTCTGTCCTGTGCTGCACTGGTCCCAGATGCTGCTGCTCTGTGGCAGTCGGGTCAATCAGTGACTGAATCGAGCTCCACCTTAAAAACAGCACAGGTAAACACATAGGGTATAACAGGAGCCGTCACATTTGTCACTGACAATCATATCGATCAAGATTCAAAATCTGGGTTTTAGGTCATTTAATGTGGGCCCAAGTCACACTGATTATAATCTTATATTAGATGATACTATTGCTTTGTCTGTAGATTAGTGTGATAAAGGTTATTGTGTTAGATACAGGGCTGTGATGTATAAGATGTAAGAGATGCACCTAGTATTTATCTCTGCTGTGGTTCTATATGGACATTAGAATTTAGAATTAAAAAAAGAAAAGGTAAGGTAAGCTAAGGTAGGCTAAGGTTCTTTACTAAATTTAAGAAAATGTGGAAATAGTTAGCTCAAGGAAAATGGGATTTTTTTTGTTGCAGGACTGAACCCAAATTCAGAACACGGATATTTAGGGGACTAAATCTGGCGAGGGCTGCAGCAGGTGAAGGTGGAGGGCGAAGGGGAAGACGGCAGATGGACTGAGAGGGCACTGAGGGTGGAGGAGCGAGCAGGCGAGGCAGGGGATGGAGGAAAGGCAGAGAGCAGAGGAGGTGAGAAGGTTTTTGGGGTGGAGTGCTGGGCAGTGATTGGACAGGCATGGAGTTTAGCAGGCGGAAAGGTACGCGGGGGACGGCCACATGGCACAGGGAAACAAAGGTTAGTTCAATTATCCAGGTTGTAAGCTGCAAACATGTCGTGCAGCAGGCATCACAAGGACAGATGTACTTAGAGGGCCACAGTTGGGAAGCTGTAGGCCTCCATCCGTGAGCTTTTTTCAAATTCAAATTCTTGTGCATCCGGCTTAACATGATGTGTCACTCACTGAGCCAGATTTAATTATGTTCCTAAACCTGACTTCTTCCTCATATGGGGGACAGACTGTCACCTGAATATGCACATGATATGCGAAGGAAGCTCTGGGGAAAACCAACGCGCTCCTGTGTGGGCAAAAGGATTAACTTCACACTCTGAGGTCAGAGTTGTTGCCAGATTTGTTTGCTACTGAAACTAAATTCATAAGTCATAACAGAATTGACGGCAGGTTTCTCTGTGTCCTCCTTATATAATATACAAAACTTTACAGTCCTCCTCTGTAAAACGATAGTAAATATGTTAATTATGTTATTGTATCATATACAACCATAAATATTTATACTGTGTTATCAGGTCATCAATCACTCTTATCCATCATAAGGCGTTGCTTTTGCAACAAACATGTTAGTGTGAGAACAGCAGTCAGGAGACGTATTGAAGTACATTTACTTAGTTGCTAGTACCGTTGTCATCTCTGTACTTTACATTGGGTAACTAGAGTTTTTTTTTCCAAGTACTTTCCACTTTTACTGCACTTCATGTATCAGCAAATATCTGCACTTTCTACAACATATTTACAATGTGTTATATGTTCAACACTTTATTTTTAAAGGCAATAAATAACGAGAAGGGAATCGGTTCACTGGTCCAATCAGAGCTGGCAGGTAACAGGAGACAAACCTTCTGCAGCAGCAGCATCACTGTTGAAGAAACTGAAGAGAGACCACCATAGAGCCATAATGATGCAGTTGACCTTTGTAGAAACGAATGGGCTACACTGGGCAATTTCTTTTTCTTTTAGTTTTAAAGTATATTTAAAAGCGAGTACTTACTTACTTTTACTCAAGCAGAAAGGTCTATGTGGTACTACCACATACTTTCATTTAAGAAAAGGTTGGTCTATTTATTAGTACTATTACTTAAGTGAAACCTATGGTTCCTTCCTGCACCACTTGAGAACAGCCTGCCAGTGTTCCTGCACGCTAGTGGGTTAGAATTATATTGTAGACTCTACAATTTAATTATTTTGTCTTTGTTTTAATTAAGTGTTTAAATCATTTGGGCTGATAAAAACATACAATGTGCTGAATCGTTGAGTTAAGGCAAATTTACCGGTAGGTAAAGGATTTAAAGAGGAATTTTGATGCTGAATAAATAACTGTCCGGCACTGGGATTGTGAGCTGGTGCAGCTCATAGAACAAGACCCAGGGCCTCCTGTATAACAGACCTACACTGCCACCAAATGGACTACCCACAACAACACACCAGTTATTTGTGGTGTGCACTACAATGGCGAAGAAAGTAAAGAATTACATTTTAAGCCAACACAGGAATAGAAGAACTATGAAGAACTTGAAGACAACATTTCTAGAAGAGGATGTTATACATTTATTATTGATCCAACTTTTGAAATCCAAAAGATGGGGTAAGGTATTAAAAAAATCATTGCACTACTTAATAAAGTATTACTAGTAATAACTCTCATACAAAATGTACAAATGTTTGTTAAAAATGTCATCATCATAACAAGCCTTCAAATGATTTTGGTTACAGATATAATACATGATGAAACTACTATGACACCATTTTAATTATAGTTTCATAGAGTTTAAAAGGAAAAACAAAATGTTCAAACAACCCAACAACTTGCATGAAAAACATTAGCAAAATGAATTGATAAGCACTAATCATACTGGTTGCACCATTTTCTGCAAAGACATAAATAGTGGGACTGAGGTAATTGCTAGTGTACCAAGCAAAGAAAACTGTCCAACACAAAAACAATCCTAAGACACAAAATAGATGTATATGGTCATAAATATGACCTTTAACCCCAAAGGAAAACAGAACAATGACAGAAAATATAGTTTCCCTCCACTCCCATAGATATTA
This sequence comes from Pleuronectes platessa, assembly GCF_947347685.1. Lineage (NCBI taxonomy): Eukaryota > Metazoa > Chordata > Actinopteri > Pleuronectiformes > Pleuronectidae > Pleuronectes > Pleuronectes platessa. Next base: position 23,895,957 of record NC_070628.1, on the reverse strand, counting down.
CATGACTTTATACACTGAAAACACTGAGGAGGAGTTGTAGAAGTTGAAGGTTCTCACAGATACTTTTTAAATCTAAAACTGGTTTCTACATGTACTGGTCTGATGTTGTGACACTGGATAGATTCGACTTGTACCTGGGAAATTAAGTTCTATTTAAAAAAAAAAAGGAATCTCAGATGTAAGAATGTCGTCACCGGGCTTAACTATCCAAAACGACCTTCTGTCAACACAAGCTCTGAAAAGGCCCATGCTAGCTTGTCATCATGACACAAAATAGCACTTGTACCACGTGATAAATAGTGATAAATTACATAAGCGTCTGCTCCGTGCGCAAGGTGAACATCCTGGAGTTACATTATGACATGCTGACACAGGCCTTACACAGATTTGAAAAAGGAAAACTTCTGGACATGTACAAATGTGCAGTGAGAACACAGAAGGGTTATCGTTAACATACTGTAGAAGCTGACGTGATGATTTATATTTTAATGCTTTGACATTTTGCACAAATACACAAACTGTGAAAAGTGGTTTGCTGAGAATGAAAAGAAATAGAGTGTTGGTCTTAGATCTACGTATTAAAGTGCTGAAGTGTCAGATTTGCCGTCCGGTGAAACATAGTAGATTTAAGTGTGACCTCTCAAGTCTCTTTAAAAGTGTATGTGATGGAGAAAACACTGCATCTGTATCTGCCAACACACACAGAATGCTGGTTGGGTACCGAGACAAGTACAGACGCCATATCTTCAACTGCCCGATTCCATGAATGAATCCACCTGGTCAGCTCTGTTATATCTAACTATTCACTTGGAGGAGAGCTTAGTGGATATGTGGAGGCAGATGAATAGTCCTGCTTTGTTTCATTGTGTGAAGGAAATACTGCATCACAAAAAAAAAGTATCTGAAAAGCTTCCATCTCTTTACTCATTTAACACAGGAACAGTGTAGATGGTCAGGTATGACGCGATGGAGACGTGGTGGTACAGTGTGTTAACGTGTGACTGAAACATCAAGAGTCATGTCACAGCATTGTCGACCTCTCTGGAGAAGTTCCTGCTCCTAAAGTTAATGACATTTGAGCAAAACTTCAACTTTAAAAGGTCTGAAGTTAAATCAATCTGAAGTAGAGTGGAGGAAAAAAAAAAAACTGGATTTAGGTTTCAGTCCATTGACTGTACCAACACAAACTGTATAAATACCACAGGAAGAGTAACACACACACACACACACACTATTCTCAAACAGTATATTTTCACTGCCCCAAAGACGCTGACCCTTTGACGCAGAGTACAGTATCTTTTGTTTTACCCCATACACACAGCTCTCACAACAAAAGGAATGCATGAATACACGCAAATGAAAATAAGGTCTAGTTGAAAGAAAACAAAAATCTAGTAAAAATTACTCTCCAAAGCAAGATGTGAATGCTTAATTATAACCACAATAATAACAAAGAAATAAAAAAAAATCTTTGGGCTGCCAATTCTCCCTCAGTGTTTGTTAGTACAACTATACAGACGTGTTTCAAAGCAGTCTGTTTGTCTGTCCCTCTCCGTAGAGGAATGGTTGAAAAAATACACATTTATATCTCCACCTGCGCATGTCATTGTGTGTTGTAAAGGCCATTCACAGAAAGGAGGAGCTGTGAGTAGAAGGCAGAGTAGTAGTCCAGAACAGAAGGCCTATAGGAAGTCCAGCAATCAAGTAAGCACGAGTCAGTAGAAAGTTTCCACACCCATAAATGCTGATCCCACGTGAGAATGACAGTTTGGTGTCCTCGATGACAAAGAGTGAAGCGTTAAGGAACATTGGTCCCAGTTCAGTGGCAGTGTGTGAATTGTATACTGTATTATTAAAGGAGAGAAGTTGGTGCATCCAAATGGGAGTCGAAGGGAGCAGGAGATTGTGGGTGTTGGAGCAGACGAGGTCACTCAGAGTCCCGCTGGACCTCTGAGGCATCGGCTCGACAGATAGGGCAGGTCCGGTTGGCCTGGAAGGAATGAAAAATAAGGATATGTTAATTTTATTTTTTAATTGCCTAAAAAGGTAAATATATAATGACAGAAAGTAACATAACAAAATCTTTAAAAAAATTGTTTGCTAAATATATTTAGAAGTCAGAAGATTAGAGGCCCAGTCACACACGTTTTTACAATACATCTTGTGGCAAAATAAATTTATTGCACTTGGGTTTAGGGATTAGCTTCAAGGAGCCACAGAGGGAAAAGTAAATCTCCCTAATCATTTGGTTTCAAGTTCAACGGATAGTTACGGAAATGTGACACCCAGGTCAATCTGCTTTTTTAGTAAGACAGCGAGGTGAGGGAGCATCTCACTTTTTGGTATGTTGATGACATCCTACATAAGGCACAGGGTGAAAAAAACAGAAGAGCGGCCAACTCCTCTACAGGCAACAGGAATTACGTTAAATCGCCTTTTTAGCAGGTGTACCTACATTTAAAAACTCCACATATACCCAGTGATTTTTGTGAAAAAGAGGTTGCCAAATGTCTGCTTAGTATTCTTTCTTTCTAACTGAAGATGCTGAGCACTGAAAAAGTTGAAACAACCACAGAGAACTATTGTGACTGACCAGTGCTAGGAACTTCCCACCTGACAAGCATGTTAGCCATTCGCTTGTCACTCGAGTAATCATCACTGAGATTAATCTTTACTCTGGGTCATCATAACCCCACCAACCCTCCAGAAACACGTTTTTCAAAAGACATGAAAATGAATTTCACTCTGTCACTTTCTGGTGTGACTGAGCCTTCAGAGCCCAGTGGTAATGAGCTGATGCATTGACAGTTACCCAAATAGCTGAATTTCTTCACTCACCTTCAGCCACTTGTCTACACATTTGGCATGGAACTCGTGATTACAGGGCAGAACCCTGAGGAGCTGGCGAGACTCGAAGTCACTCATACACACCACACACCTGTAGAACAAAAAAAGATTGGTTATATATAAAATTTGAAAATCACATCTACTAAATCTATGACCACCCACATGATAAAAAGTTGTCACCACACATGCATTTTAAAAACAGAAAGGAACTCACAGTGTTTGCTCAGACTGATGGTTGTTGGGGTTGAACCTGTATGATGGAAGCTGTTCTATATCGGCTTTAGTAAGACCACGGGGCTTGGCCTCTCCGAGACGCTCTGCGAGGTTCAACAGGGCCTGAAGGTGTCGCACAGAGGAGCAAAGTTTAGAAGACATGTTTACAGCAGAGACCATCTAAGAGAAACTATCATCATTGTCGTCCCGGTTAAGAGTTAAATGAGATATGTCTTTTAACTAAACTACTTAAGTTGTGTTGAAACTGAATATGAGTGAATTTATCACCGTGTTATTGTTAACAAAATAACTGATTTGTGTTGATTTGAGATAAAATTATTCTTAGTTAAACAATGTGGCAGCCGTTTTCCCCACCTCATAGTTCTCCACCTCTCCGTCCTCCACATCCAGCTCTAGACTGATAGTGGGGGCCACATTTGGGGGCACAGGAAGCATGGACCTGTGGTTGAAGGAACACAAGGTAAGAAGATTGATTGTTACCTCTCTGTGACAACTAACAAACCTTTATTCACCTGTAGTTCCAACATAAATGAGGAAGGTAAACACACTTACAGGAAGTAAGGCAGGAAGCTGGGGTGGTAGGGTGACGGGGGGACTGCCTGCTGAGAGCGGTAGCGCCGGTTTGTGAATCGGCGAGGCATGAAGTGAGGATAGGGCTGTGAAAAGTGACGACAGAGACAAGAAAGTTAATTTATTTGAATAAGGTTCACTTAATAAATTGGTCAAACGCATAAGTTAATGAATGTACTCACCACTGTGAAAAGCTCCTGTGACAGGGGGTCATGGTGTGAGAGGAACTGGAGTGGGGTGGAGGGCGGCAAGGTGGAGGGAGGCTGGTGGTGATGGTGGTGGTGGTGGGCGTAGCTGAATCCTCCACCCACTGAAAGCTGCTCTCCCAGAAGCTCAACCTCATTTTCGATCGTCTGTAACGGCTTCGAACAAACAAGCTATATTTTAGATCAAGGTATTTGCATTACAGGCCTGAGCTGAAAAGATGTTTTATCGCTGTAACAATTTAAGTTTTAAATTAATAAATAAATACCAAGTGAACTATAAAAAGCTGTCTTTCACATACCGATCGAGGCTGTTGCGTCTGGAAAGGCAGGAACTGTGCGGGTGTGGGGAGGTGAGGCGCGTGGTGAGAGAGGTGAGATGGAGGAGGAAGCAGGAACTGAGGATCACTGGTCAGCAGTGACGGAAAGGCATAGGGCACTGGCAAATGTTGCATTGAACATGCCTGTAGCATCTAGAAAAGGATAAACAAGACAAGAAAGATGAGCAAAAGAGAAATGATATGGATGCACATTTCCTCAGTGGTGGCTGAATTGTTTTCCAAGTCTTCCCACAAGGTGGCAGCCAAGACCTGGAAGACTAACAGGCTTCTTTAAACAGGAGAATGTTCATCATGGTCATTATGTCTTTCTGCCCACTTTCCCTGAAGCGCTTTCAGAAGAGACTGTACGGTGCAAATATTGTTTTTATAAACAAAGCGACACACACACACAGTTACACAAACTGCACAGAGTTGTGTTCTACTCACCGGGTGGAAGTGTTGTCCAGTGCTGAAGACCACACTGCAAGCAGGGACTTGCTGTTGTGAAGAACAGGAAGGAGGAAGGTGCTGACCGCTACACAGAGGTGCAGAGAGACCATGAGGCGGGACTGGGGTCACCGTGTAGGACACTGGTACACTGGCCTGCTGCAGCTGAGGAGAAATCACACCACAGTTTATATACTGTCACAAACACAACACACAAACACAACACACACACACAAAAACTTTCTGAACTAACCTGTTCATGCAGGTCTAGGACCATGGCTCCTTGCTGTTGGTGTGCTGCATGATGCTGATGATGGAGGTGGTGGTGGTGGTGAGCAGCTGGATGCAGTAGACGTGGCGACAGGGTAGGGGGGTGGAAAGCCCGGGGCTCGTCCGACCCTGGCCCGCCAACACCAGCTGTCAGGGGCTGACCATAGGTGCTGGGCGGGTGTGTTGGGTACGTCTGGTGTGTGGAGGGATGGGGGTTGTGGTGGAAATTTTCATCCTGGAGCTCGGATGGCGACAGGCGAGGTGCAGGGCCTTGGGTGGAGGGGTGCAGATGGGGTGGCAAATGACGCATTGGTCTGGATAGACGGCCCCGCTGACGCCTTGCTGGTGGGCTAAAGATGGGGGGAAGTGATGGTTTTTTGTATTTAGGACTTTAAGTTGACTTGAAATCACAGTTGAACTCATTTGTAGGAATCAAGAAACCCTCCTACCTTCGTCTGTGCCGAGCAGGAGTGAGGCATCGCTCCTGGTGGTACTGGATTTGGGGGTGAGGTTGTCTCCGGCTTGAGGGCCCTGACTCCCAGGGGCGGATGGGGGGAGACGGCGTGGAAGGTGGGGGAGCGGATGAGGTTAGTTGTTCCAAAACAGACTGACTGGACAGCCTCTGGCGCTTTGGACTGGGGCTTTCCTCACTCTGCAGAGGCGGAAAGGGGGGAAGAGTGGATGGATACTGTGGTCAGTGACCCATAGCGCTCGTATCAAATAAATCTATTTCACCATGCTTAGCATTCTTAGACTACAATCCATACTAATGCATAGACAGAAAGTTCCTCTGTGAATCATGGCATTTCCTGTATAGTCCACAGTGAGTGTATATGCTCATATGCATTTGTTGGCATGCGTGTGTAAGAAGGAGACCATGTTACACCATCAGCACTCTGAGGCCCTGAGGTTTAAAAGTCACTTCCTGTCAGAGTGAGGAAATGCAAAGCAAGCTCTCACAAGCCCATGTGCGAGTCATACGTACTCGACTGGATGGGTCCGGACTTGAGTTATGATGTTTTCCTGTTTCAGTCCAATCAACTCATCTGTGAGTCACTTCACTTACAGTCAGGCAGTGACTCTCACACTTGGCACTTGATGAGGCAAGAATACACACTCATGTGTCAGAGTTTAGTCATTCTTACGAAGACCTCAGTGGTGCTATGATGAACACACAGGTTCCTTGAGAGAACACACACGGTTCCTCATATTTACCATCTCAACACTTTTCCCACCCCCCTACTCGCGTTATCCCTGCTTCAGTCTCTTTGTGGGGTAGACCGTTGTTTAAGTGTGATAAAAATGACAGACAGACAGACAGAGACAGAGAGAGAGCGAGAGAGAGAGAGCTTGAGACCAGTGTGATAGCTAACAGGAAACAGCTGGAAAGCAGTCTGCAGAAGTTCACACACACTGTTATGGAAGTTATGGAAACGCCTGCATACATTCGCAACATTGAAACTCACATGAGCAGCTGCCACTGTTTCTTCGGTGTTTGAGGAACAATACATTCTGAGGCTCTTTAAAAGGCATACTCTGCTGTTCCAACGAACCGGAACATTGAGTATCGTGATGAACATACAGTGCCCAGATGTCTCTAATCGCTCGCTCATAGCACTGGCTTGAGCAGCTTAAGGGGAAGATAAACAATAACAATGTCTTAATTTGGTTTTGACTGGGGAGAACTACGAGATAGAATAGAGGGCTGGAGAGAGGGAAGGACACTGGAAGAAGTGGAGATAGAGTGGGTGTGGATGACAGGAAAGAAGGGTAAACCTGGGTTGAGACCGTAGGGCACACCAGATCCTAAGTGACAGAACAAATATGGGTCGTAGGGAGGGGTACACACCACAAAATGGAAGTGCGCCTGCCTGCATGTGTATTTTTGTAAGCTGCGGAAATTACAATGACTGATCATTTGGGTAAAAGATGATTGATATCAACAAAGCCTCTACGAAACCATTCAAGCCATATGAAATCCTCCTTCCTTGCCTGGGCCAGCGCTCAAAATATATTTTTGTTCTTCACGTTTATTGTGATGGCTTCTTGTTTATTCTTTATTCATACAACTAAAACTCTTTGTTCTTTAATGCTGCTTTCAGACATGCACTAAAGTCCACAGTTCCTCTGCATTTTCTCCAGAGGTGGTGCATGTGTGAACGCAAATGCCAGAGTGTCTGCAGACCTTCTCCACCTGGCCCCCTAGTAAAAAGTCTGTAGAAATCCAGGAGATGTGTGCGCACAGCAGTGATGGCTGCTCCACCTCTCGCCTGATTAATGAGGATTGATGCTGTTGTGAACGCGTCTGTGCAGAAAACCTCCTGCTGTGTTGTGCATGTGTGAAAGGCAAACTGTGGGTAAACTCCGTAGACAATTCTCCGGATTTCAGATGATGTCTGACAATGGCTTCAGTCTATTCCTCTGGTTGTCACTGACTCAGTTTAATTACTTTTAGAAAGTGAACTTGGTTCTTCTGTAAAACACAGGTACTTAAAATCTGTCATGATGAAAAATATTCAGAATGACAATTTGAATAAACTTAGCTATTAAAAAGAAAAAGAAAGCCTTGATGTTTAGAGTAGACTAAGTGTAGAGACTAGATAAACATTTTAAAGGAACATGATTGGTGTAGCATTCATGCCAAGAAGCAAAGAAGCCTCTATGTAACTAATATGAAAGACAGAAGTGCTTTGGTGTGATTCAACTCTAATGTTGAATCACATCGAGCTCATTTTGCTTTTCAGAAGACCTGAACATGTCAAGACAAATTAACATTTTTGTTTTTGGTATAAGAAACAAAAAAGTAATCTGGTGGTGGTCATCAAGTCACAACGGTTTACAAGCCGAACTTTGTTTAAAAAAATGAAAACTACATTTTTTCAAAAGTAACATTGAGGACAAACTGTGAAGTTTGCATGGACATCAATGTCACAATATTAAGTCGATCACACCCAGAATAAGCAATTATCAAATTCTGCAGTATTCTGATCTTAGTAGCATTTTGTATTCATCGCAATCGCATTAAAATGTCCTATTCGAGTTTACACAGCATTTGGGACATTTACTAATACCAACTGCTTGACCAGAAAAAAAAAATGGAATAATTAAAAGGATATGTAGCTTTTGCAAAATTAGGAAGAAGAACTGCAAAATATTAGAGTAGCATCGGACATTACACTATTTCAGTGGCACATGAACATCGGCCGTAATCAGACTAAACTCCCTAACAAACAGGAATATGCATCTATTGGCAACTCATGTAAATACAAATAACAAAATAATATTATTCACAAAAAGGTCAACACTCAACATTTAAACAAAGTGCCTATCTATGCCCATTTCTACACAGGATGGAGGGCACCAGTTCCTACCCCTCGCCTAAACCTCTCTGTTCATCTCAAAAACAGCCCCTCCTCTCTCTAACGCGACACCCCACAACCTCTACCAGCCTAGCCCCAACCCCAAAACCCTAGGGACATCTACTGTGCCCATTTTCATATCTGAGCCAGCCTCCTCCATTCCAGCCCTGACATAGTGCCCCCCCACTCAACAAACACACTCCCAACCCTCTTCCACAACCTCCTTCCATCCCCCCTTTCCTTCCATCAGATAAACTGAATCCCTCTACAGTCCCCTCTTCCTCTTGCTCCCTCCCCCTTTCTTCCTCTCTGTCTGTCCGTTGCGAGACCCCAGCCTGAAATCGGAGGGGACACGACAAGACCTTCTTAGAGAGGACGCACACATGCACACACACTCAAACACATACAGTCTGTCTTAACACATGCAGACTATGCCCATTAGTATGAAAGTTTGATGGGCCTGTCTGCCCGCGTTAGTGCGAAGGAGATGGTGTCAGACAAAGGAGTGTGTATTGGTCTGTCCTCCAGCAATATGCCATAGTGTGGCCTTGGGTTTTAATAGAGTGATTATTATGAACATACACAAACATCTAGAAGAGAATATATTTATAGAGATAAAAAGAACGTGCTAAGTGCACACAAACAGATACACACAGTGATTCCCAGCATGGCCCAGTAACACTGCAAAATGTTCTGTGGCTGATATTACAGCACATTCTGCAGTGCTCATAGTGGAGAGACCGGCCACACACACATACACAAAGAGACGCACACACCCTCCCATCCCCTTTCACTATGTATACTGAGTGCACAGTACACTACAGTCTGAACAGACATCCTGAAGCATGAGTGCAGACACACCCTACCATGTTTTATTTCACTGTGTCCACATTTTGGATATACATGCATCTACTTGCACACAGACAAACACACACACACACTTTGTGCCCAGCAGCTGGTATGGCTTCACTGTCATTGCTGGGAACCAAAATAAAAAGAACCCCACAGAGTACAATACAACTGAGGCCAGGTTTCTCTTTCGCAGCATTCATGCTCTAGAAAACTGAGCATGCACACTGACAAAATATGGTTATTTAGATTTGTTAATATTAGTAGACATGCTTCCACTAACACTCAAACACTACTCTCACCCCCACTTATTTCCTTTCCATAAACAAGATTTCAAAGCCCATTTTGTTTCCTCTGCCACTGTTCCTCCCTTCCTTTCCCTCCCTCCCTCCCTTCTTTGCTTCTTCCCCTCCCTCCCCCTTCTCTCCCTCTGACCAAATCCCACAGCTGGAGGTGAAATCATTAGCAATACCCCCTCCCTGTTTTTGGCCTTGCCTCCTTCCCTGCTTCCCCTGTTGCCCTCCACGCTTGCAGCAACACCTTCCTCAGCATCCTGCCTCCCCTCTTCTCCTTCACTGTTTTCACCTCATCAGGCCTTCCATTATGATGATGAATGTCATTTTCTGAAGTACACTTGAAAAATATTTGGGTTCTGGTGTTCGGGAGACGTTTTAAATTTGCCACCACTAACATAGAGGCTCATGCTGCAGTCTGAAATTTCAAAACATGCTTCAGTTTTTTGTGAAATATAAATTTGATCTGGGCTGCATTTCAGTTTCTCAATGAGGCCCTTCCGTTCTAAACATCGACACAAACACGATTAACTGCCTGAGAGCACTACACAGTGAATATCAAGCACTTGTCAGAGCTAAAGCTTTAATACAATGATACAGTAGAAAAAATCTTTAAATTATTTTGTTTCAATTATGTTAAAATAGGAGCCAGTAGCACCAGTAAATCCTAAAATTTGTTCTCACTTTCTTTAAAATTGTGAAATGACATTTTCACCAATTTCCAAGGGAATAATGCAATAATGTATATTTAAAACGATAACATTTTGGAGAATTTGGTGCAGCTTGATTCATTAATACAGCTGGTCCTGACTCCTCTCGCTCTCTTCCTCTCTCTGTCTCGCGCCGACACAGACACACGCACTTACTCACACACACAAACAGTGTCATCAGACAAATCTGTAGACTCAGCCTGGGTTAAACCAACAGGATTTGTAAACTTGGGCAATCTATGGAGAGACAGAGGAGATGGCCGGTCTCACTCGAATTGGCTCTATTCGGTTGGCAGCACAAATGATAGAGAGACGGAAAGGAGCAGTAAATTACTGACAGAGCCGGTAATAACTAACTTTTTTGCATTCCAAACATGTATAAAGACCCCAAATGAACACTGTAAGTGGATTACCTAATCACTTACTATTTAAATAAGATTTGATTAGGAACGCACAGAATATTGTTGGGTTCTGAGTGTACACATCAGCTGAGAGAAGATACTATCTAATACTCAGTCAGAGCGCAGGTTGATCTCAATTAGGGTCCACGATAGTGTGCCACATAAAAAAGCAACTTATGCTGGCGTGAACATTGACATAGTGCGAGGCTCACCTTATCACTCTCCTCTCCATATGCATGGTCTGGGTAGCAGTGGTAGGATCCACCAGAGGCCCCTACAGAGAAAGAGAGGAAAAGAGGACAACAGGTCAACAGAGAAAAGAAAACATATTTACTATATGCACCTCCAATTCTTATTATATTTTAATAAATGCTCAAGGATCCTTCATGTTCTATGTTTTGTTAGCTTTCAAGGAATATCAAATGCATCGAATTAAAAAATATAATTTTGAACTAAACAGAAAAGGTTGTAAGTTCAGAAATATTACACAAGCAGTACTTAAATTTTATCATTTATCACCACTGCCTACAACTCGATAATGTAATATTTTTATAGGACCACCGGCCAATGTGTCTCTTCTATGAACACAGTCACACAATTGAAATTGAATTTACAATCAACCAAATCACTGATCCTATTGTTCTACATCTTTCTATATTTAGAGATGAGCACAGTTTTGTCCTGCACAGTGTGGCTGGGCTGTTCCTGTATGAGTTAATAGTGTTCTGTTGTATATTTTACAGTATATTGTAAACAACATGTTGGTAAATTGTTGAAATTGATAGCACCATTATTCACTGAGGCACTGTGGGGAGTCCCGAGTTCATCTCAATCCATTTAATCCTTTTGTTGTTAGTGTTCGAATGCAGCTTGGATTTTAATACAAAACAATAACAACAACAAAAAACGACGACAACATGTTTGTGAGAAGGGGTGCTGACCATGTGTGCAGCGCAAAAAGACTGACACACATATGGTAGTCTCTAGTCTGAGATCAGAAGCAGTGGATTTAGGTACGCACACACACACACAAAATAAACACAGTAATCCTGGATTAGAGAAGCTTTCTGATGATACCGCAGCTTGCATCACGGCTAAGACTTTTACTCTTTTGTTTTTCCCACAATCCTTTCATCTTTTTATTGTCTTTTCTATTTATTCAAGGCTTTTGTTTTTCCTCCCCTCTTGTCATGGGCATGTCTTTAGCTGGGGACGTACTCACCACAGATGGTGGCAGTGGTATACACTCCAAGGGTATCCGCTCCCAAGGGCACTCCCTGACGAGGCTACCTTTATGATAGAGATGAGGAAAGCGAAAATAGAGGGGTCTAGATGCAAAACAGGCTTTTAGAAGAGAGTATTTTACCTCTCTGTGTTTGCTTGTGGGATTTTTCCCTCTCGAAGCCTCTGTTTGGCAAAAAAAAGCTATGATTGACAAAAAGAGGAGAAACGGGGAGAAAAAAAGAGGCTGACAGAGGTTTTTGCTACTGAATTCCTCATCCTTAAAAAAGCTGTTCCTCTCTTAATCCAATCCCATGAGCCGTTAAAAGGTTAAGGCAAGTGAAGCTTTTATTAGTATAGTAGAGAGCAGCTAACAGGCCATTTTATTGGAGATGAATTGGGACAGACTACTTGTGAAGCATTCATGGGACTTGCCGGCTGGATGGAGCTTTGCTGTACAACAATCATTTACAGATCACAATAAGTAAAAATCCAGCTCCCTCCCCGATTTTGGTCTCCCTTGAACATTGTCAGAGTTCCAGTAAATTGAGTCATAGACGAGTCACTCAGGACGAGTCATTCAGGACGAGTCATTCAAGACGACTCATTCAGACCGAGTCACAGAGAACAGGAGAGGTTAAGAATGTTTGGATGACATCATGTCAACAGATGGACTGCGCACAGCACAGTCCACACAATCTAGTATCAACCCATAAGGCCACAAGGAAAGTTATTTTTCAGTATGAAATTCCCCTCCATCAGGGGAATATTAGTAGATGCTAATATGGAAGAGATGTTCGACCTCATTTATGCTGACGAGGGATTCTGCAAAGCACAGGGTTCTCCTGAATCACCTTGCCCCAGCTAAGAGGTCACTCTTATGATTTATATGTAGCATTATAATTATGTGTCGTCTTATTTTAATTATTGAGAAAACACCCCAAAAAAAAATAAAGAGACGGACAGCATGTCTCAAAAGGCAGAACACACTCTTGGAGAGAAACCTGGAGACAAGAGTCCGAGTCAAACTGCACTTCTAGGACGATACAGGACATTTATGGGGGGCAAAATCACAAGAAAGTCCTGCATCTAAACCCCTTATTTTGATCTGCACTAAACTTGCATGGTTTTTTTCCTGACCCATATAGTCTCTAGCCTGGATGCCAGACGAACTTAGCCCCGCCCACAACATTTTTGGTCGGGCAGTTCGGTCTGGAGTCTCTCCATTGGGAAAAAATTATGGGGCGTGTTTCAACTGACCAGGAAGTAAAATTCCTCTTCGCTCAATTGGATAGACCTACAACCAATCAGAGCAACGTAGTATGTGACGTATGCTAAGCAACGCATTGTGAGTTATTTACTAACGCCGGGTTCACACCGGACGCTTCAGCGCAGCGCCAAGCCTTAAATACCAGCTGGCTCCCATCCACTCCCATGTTAAAACTTTGTGCCGGTCACACCGGAGGCTGAAGCACCGCGAGGCAGCCTTGGCGCAGCGCGGTGCTTCAGCCTCCGGTGTGACCGGCACAAAGCCGTGCAGCGATCTACTGGATCAACGGGTGATATTATTAGCGCTGCCCGGCGGTTCAGCGTAGCTTCAGTGTCCGTTGTGAACAGCCAAGCGCCGGGGCGATAGGGATTAGCGCGGTGCTTTGGCGTCGCCTCCACGTTCTGTGTTCCTCTTTCAAAATGAATGCGCTGTCGATGTCTTCTAAAACAGACTCAATGGCAGCATCTACACATCTCAGCTCGCCAGCGGCAGGCATGTTTGTTGAAAACGAATTCAACCCAAGGGCACTTTGATGACGTGGTTGATTACGTTACCGTTGATCATCTGTCAATCATCGTATAAAGCCCGCCCTGACAATCTGATTGGCCCGGTCGGGCCATAATTTTTTCCCAATGGAGCGACTCCAGACCGAACTGCCCTACCAAAAATGTTGTGGGCGGGGCTAAGTTCGTCTGGCATCCAGGCTATATAGTCTCCTTAGCAGAGGTTAAAATGATCCTTGTTGTTAGGAAAAGGAAACTGTCGGAACTGTTGGGTTTCTTCTATGTAAAGTGCCTTGGGATAATGTTTATCATCATTGGGTGCTATACAAATTGAACTGAAGCAAATTCACTTCCTGGGAAAATACACAATCCACTATTAAATGATCACTGCTATAAGGTCAAGAAATGTGATGGCCGTGCCATGTATTGGTCTATTAACCACACAATGCTGCATATTGATTGTACGAACTACAAGTGCAAGAGCAGGATGAAAACAGGAACATTAGTTACAAGTGGTATAGATAATGAAAGAGCACAGTCTGACTAAATGTGTGCAACCAAACCCAGACAAACCCAAATCAGCCTTTTGCTGCTGTGTGTTTAACTGTAACAATGTGGAGATTGAAAGATATTCTGAAAAACAAACAATTTAGCATCAGCAATAGGTTGAGTAAGAGTATAAAGAATGGCCAGAGCTTACACACTACATAAAACCAGCCCTAATTTCACACCAAACTACCTTTAGCCGTTAGGAAAAAAAAGAACACATGAATATGAACGCATCTCGGACATTTCATCTACACCATGGAACCAGTAGTAGAGAGTAGAGGACACCTTTTGAAGGAGAGTGAAAGACAATAATGGTGCAAAAGAGATGAGAAGGGAGGATGAAGAGGGAGTGTGAAGGAGAGGAAAGCAGGGGACAAGAAGAGGGCAAAGTGGGGGTACAGAAGCAGAGGACAAGGTTGGAAACTTACATGAAAGGGTGAGAGCATTGAGGGGGAGAGTGACATGGGAAAAGAGTTGAGGAAAAAACACAAGGTAGGGAGAGGAGAGAGAGAAAGAGAGAGGAGGGAGGGGGTTGTGGCTTCCCCTCTTGACTGCTATTGATTTTCTGTAAGCCTCAGAGTGCATCAGCTATTTCTATCCATTTCCTCCACTTCTCCCTCCCTTTCTCACCCTCCTCCCTCCCCCACCATGCCGCGCTCAGACACCCTCCTCACACATCCTCCTCCTCACACTCTCCATCACTTCATCACCATCCCTCCCTGCCACCAATCTATTTCCCTATCTGCCGGCCTGTCTCTCTTCCCATACATCCCTGCTGCTCTATCTCCCAGCATCCACATTTCCTTGCTTTGCCTATCTCACCATCTCTGCCTGTGAGCTCCATTGCTCTCACTTGCAGCCTTTCTCTATTAAACCACCTCTTCCTCTCTCCAGTCAAAACAGAAGCACACAGAAGAAAGTGGGTGAATAGAAAGGCTGGTCTGACAGATAAGATGATAGACGAGTGACAATCTTACTTCACAAATACTCAGTTCAGCAGCAACAAATGGGAACCTGGACAGAAACCTTTCCTGACTGCTACAGACCATTTACCAATTTACATAATGTATACAGAAAGTAGAGGCAATTTCAGTCAAGCATATGTGTAACATGAACACACACACCTCTTGCATCAACCCGCCTCCTGAACACATGTCACGGCGCACTTCACACCCGAGCGCAAAGCAGAGTCAAGTAACAAGCTGGCACACAGGCTTAAAATAGGCGTGCATGTAACGCCTGCCCAGCCATTACCTGCCTAACACTGCTTCACACAGGCCCGATGGCAAGTGTGTGTGCCTATAGAAACGGGAATGATTCTAACTCTCTCCCACTTCATTGTCCTCTTCCATCTATTTATTGTTCTCTCCTTCCTCATTATCTTCTTTTCTGTCCTGTCACTGCTGCAGACCTTGAGGTTGCTCCTCCATCCCCCACTTTTTCTCAAGTCTGAAAACTGCTTTTACATCCCCCGATCTTGGAGTATAAACGCAGATATCTGCACCCGAAATAATAGGACATTTCTGTGTGTGCGTGCGTGTGTAATAGTGCTTTGGCTAAAAAAAAGAAATCTCTTTTCAACACTTTAAAGTATATAATACTTAATAGCAAGAAACTAAATGCAATGTTAATGCAGAACCTTCCTCAGCAAGGTATATTATATGAAGTGGTTAATGACCGCCTTTTAAGGGCAAATATTGGTCCTTGAGTAAATGGCGTGACAATCTAGTCTTATACGAATCACAGACACATTTGATTTCTTTACTTCAGTCTTTCACAAAAAGTTCCCAACTACAAGACCTACAATTTTTTCCCCCAAAAAGTCACTACTCCAGAAACATATACAAGGAGAATATCGAACATAATCCCCGGCCTCAATTTATAGACAATACAGCATGTGTGTGGGATATCATTATTTCTTTGACTTGTAAATCGTAAACTCCGGAGATTATCCGCACAACGGGGTCCAAACCTTGTCATTCACATGAGGAATGCAGCAGGAGATTCGCTCAGACTTGCTCACAACAACCGAAAAATCTTGGGGGAATTCAAGCAACAGGTGGTGCAGCATGCAGGTGGCAGGACACAACATATACATTCTGCCTCAGAGATTAAGTGTTTTTTTGTACATTAATCCACACCGTCCTGGGCCCTTATCACAAAACCTCTTGTCTTTCCAATTTGACATCCATGTTGGCATCTTCTACATTTATGTCACTTCTTTTTCAACATGAGATTTTTTTTTTGTCTTGTTCTACCTATGCAGCGTGTTGGAAATATGATCAGTGCCCATAACTTGCAGTGAATCTTCCGGATTATTTCTTGATGTGTTCTCTGGACATTTTCTGGAGTTTTCACCAGGAGGTTGGCAGGAGAAACTCCTGAGAATGTCTGCACATTCGCGTTCTCACATTAAGCCAGTCAGGACATTTTCAGGAGATAATCTAGAGTTCGGTGCAGGTCTAAAAGCAGATTTATAGAAGCAACATTACGCTTTCTTTCAGAACTCTTGAAATGCGGACCCATAGTGATACATGAAAAATAATCCATTAGAAAGAGTTTTAATTTCCAAAAGAAACTTTAAACTAGAATTTAAACGCACAAGCAGCCCTAGGACCTGTTTTAGTTTGGTCAACTTCTTAGAAAGTTTCTATAGTGACATCATTCTATACGTATGCATGTTTCTGACAGTCATGTTCCTGCCCACAGCCCACCCAGGCAGCAAATCAACAGTGGCTGTTCACTTACACAAAGTCAGTAGAAGGAAACCAACCAACACATGCACAGCTTACCACCCTTTCTCTACCACTCCTGCTTCTGGCCTCTTCTCCATCTCCCCAATAAAAGACAGACACCAGCTGAGAGAGTCAGTGGAGAGAAAGTAAAGAACAGGCCGACAAAGACTAATGAGTCTTACTTCTGTTCTTCCATCATAAATCTACACACTCGAACCACAAACTGAGCCATCTACTCATTTACACTTTATTATGAGGAGCCAACTGGATACAGTCTGTAAGAAATTAACTTGTATCAATGTCTTTGGGGCCAAAGGGCATAATACATACAATGGGACTTGGGTCCAGTTCAGCACATGTATAGAAAATTCTGAAATACAAAATTAAATTAGGATTAAATGAAACTTTGAAGATAATTATTTCTTTGTGTACTACAGTTTCTGCTGATTAGGTGACAGCAAATATCGTTGTATAATGCTTATTATAAAGAGCTGGGTAAGGCGAAGGAAATATCGGAGTAAAGACATCCAAAACGCACACACTCAGCTACTATGGCTTTTTACAACAGGTGCTATAATATATCTGAAAATGTTTGTCCAGATCAACACATTGAAATACCAGGAAAAAAACGGTTGTTTTGCCAAGGTGTAGCTGTATTTAGTTACGCCCCTAATCTCGAGACAAAGCACATTTGGCCACATGATGGTGAAATGATGACTGTTTGGTACAGACTTAGCATATGTGTGGACAGAGGAGAAGTGGACTACACTGTGAAGTTTAAAAAAGAAGGCTAAGTTCTCACATTTCACAACCAAAAACAAAAACAATGATATCAGTGTGAGTTGGGGCTACAAAACAAAGATATCCAGCTGCCTGAAGACACACTTCACCTGATCTACATCACCTGGACATCGGAACCTTGGATTTGTACTCATGACACAATCAAGGCACATTTGACGTACATACCCAGTTATATCAACAGGAATCAGAGACCAACATTTGAACAACCAGACCAAACATCCTCTCCCTCCTTTCCTTAAATCAATGAAAATTCATTCATGCCTTTATCCATGCATACCTTTACCCCACTCAGTACGTCTGGTTTCGCCTTCAGTTAAGCTCTTTGGTCACCTCCCCGGGCCTCCAGCTGCTCCCACCCAATCATTTTCATCTTTCTCTTTCCAGTCACAGTCACAGTATCCACGCCTTCTCACAGGTCGCACACTTAACTGTTATCTGCGAAGCAGGCTTCCTCTTTGTGCTTTGCTTACTATACACATGACGCAGTGTCCTCTACTGTATACCCTACTCCGTAAAAGTTGTTCATGTCCTCCCTTTTGCAATCTCTCCTGTGCTTCAGTATATTAGTTTCTCCATTTCCCTCCTCAGCCACTGTCTGCACTCTGCTTTGCTAAAAACTTGTGCACTGGACTTCCTCCCTACATCAAATCCTGTAACTGACTAATACAACTCTTCTATTCTTCCTCTCCTCCAGTTTAGTTGATGCACATTTTAACTGACCTTACTTTCTATTCTATCTATACTTTTTTTTTTGTATCCTTTAGCATTCTTGCCCGCACTCCATCTTGGAAGAACCCGTTTTCCAACCAGATCAGATCCCAGGCTTTGAATTCAGAGCTAGTTTGAGGTCACTCTCCTCTACCCCCCTAAGAGCTTGTCTTGCTAACCAAAGTGACTGCTTTGTTATTTATTTTGAGTGACGGCTGCTACTTGGTCAATCCAAGTGAAAGAGTTTCTCTTCAAACTGGAGAGGGTTGCCTGGGCTACAAGACAAAGAAAAGTTTTTTTTTAAGAAAGGAAACTGAGTACATGCTTCCACCTCTGGTACAGAGAGAAGGAAGGAGAAAACAAGAGTGGACGGTTAAAGTTAGAGTGGCAAGAGCGTCTGTCCCTCTGCTGCTTTGGGCAATCCATTAAAACGATCCCTCCATTAGACAAATGCGAGGGAGGAGGCCAGAAAAAGATGGACCGGAGGGGCACAGAAATGGTTGACTGATCCAAGGGGGAGGGAAAAATGAATGTGGCTATGAGAGGACAAGCTATGACAGGGGTGGGTCAGAATTAGGATAAGATATCAGCTGCCACAGAGGACGTTTTTATTCACTCAGACCAATTTGGCACCAGTTTATGTATTTCAGTGTGCTCTTTTGCTCAAGTGCTTCTACATTTTCTGTGCTTCTTTTTTTGCACCTTCAGCATCAACTTTTGGGACATGAGCTCTCCGGAGTCTTTTTTTGCCTCCTAACCCATATTAATTTCCAACATGGTGGACAAAGTCATGTGAATAGTGCATGAGACAGAATGGTGCAAAGAGGTGTCAGTGCTACAAACAGTATGGAACGGGCATAAAAGAGCAAGGCACAAAAGAGGGGGAAAGAGGCCAAAGGCCTTAGAATAGACTACAAGGAGAGCAGACAGAGGGAGGGATTGAAGAGTACAAGATATCATTTGCTTTCATGGCCAAAGCAGGTGACTAACATAGGAAGAATGGACTAAGTATCTATCCTCTCTTTCACTCTCTACCAACAAGCGGGAGCCTTTCTGGGAGTGGAAAGAGGGTCTAATAAAAAGTGTGTAGTGTTGGGGAAGGCCCGGAGAGCCAGCTGCTTCACTTGTATCAAAGATTATTCAACTACAAATTAGTGAAGGTTTCTTTTGTCTATGTCAATAATGTAAATAGTATAAAAAAAATAAAAGCAATTGAATCATTTTGTATTTTAAAATAAAAAGACCTGTTTTGCAGCTTCACGTCTACTAAACATTTTTATATCTCTGCACATTTTCCCCAACATGTCTTTGGAGTGCTGTGGATCTCTCAGGTCTGATTAAAATTAGTAAAGATAAAGAGTGAGTGTCTACAGGATCTGGGGCCACCCTCCCCCCTCTAGATCGAAATCCATTTGGATGGAAATACTATACAGTCATCCTATCCATTGATTTGTGCCATCCTACATGTCATAGTCTGTGAGAGAGTATGGGTCGTAGGTCACAGCAAACCACTAAACTCTGATAATTGCTGTAGTTCAAATTCAGTGGGGATGCAGTGTACCTTGGGAAACTGATCTGTTTTATAATTTTGTAATCCTTTGTCTCAGATATTTTAGTGTCTACGACAAACATACAGAGAGCTTGACTTGTGCGTAACCCTGCAGACATACACAAACGTAGACACATATAGTTAGACCAGGAGTCAAGAAGGGGCCTTTGTTTGTTTATGTGTTTTCAGCTGTTTTGGTTGGTCTTACATCCACTCTTCCAGACAGGTAATTCCAGTCCCATTGAAATAGACTTTCCTGCACTGTATGGTTGAAATTTGTATCTATGTTGCCATGTTTTTTAAATACAAATTAGTAGTTAAATACAGTACGGCCAAAAGTTTTAGCTTATTCACCGGACCGTCAGTGATTCTGTGTGTTCGAGCATTAGCTGGTCTGTCAAACATGAGTCGCCCAATAAAAAGCGATGACTTGTTTATTCGTCTCCTGACTGCATGATATCTTACTCACAACATGTGGAATCAGTATGTATAGACTTTCTGCTCTGGGCACAACAAACCACTGACCCGAAGCCTCGATCACTAATTAAAATCTGTACTTAAAAAATGTGTAATGAGGATTGATATGTAAAAAATGTCATTTTTTTCAAATTTTTCCATGAGCATTTAAACTTGTTTCACCAAGCAACACAGGAGAAAGCTAACACCCCAGCCTTTTTCTTAACCCGAGAAGCCTGTTAGGGGTGCTGAAAGAAAAGCTTTCCCACAGCCTGACTGAAAATGAAACTCTAGCTTTGCTGTATCTATGTTATGTGGTTGGCTGCACTGCATTTTCTGTGTGAGAGTGCCCTCCCATGTATCCTGCACCCAGCACCAGTGTGTGC
Organism: Pleuronectes platessa; assembly: GCF_947347685.1. Lineage (NCBI taxonomy): Eukaryota > Metazoa > Chordata > Actinopteri > Pleuronectiformes > Pleuronectidae > Pleuronectes > Pleuronectes platessa. The sequence goes on along the minus strand of NC_070628.1, from coordinate 23,875,276 downwards.
ACACTCTCGCACTAAGTTTTGCTTTACAGTGAAGCACAACTACCAAAAAATAGCTAACCCTCTAAGCTACTCGTGAACACCCCAATCTGAAACTGTATGCCCATACATACATGTACCAAAAGAGTCTCTGTTATTATGGAGGCCATAATAAACTTTTTGGGTGTAAAGTGACCCATCCAATTTTTTTTCCTTTTAGCTGACTATCTTCTCTAAAGCACCAAACCAAGGAATGATTTGAATGCATCTTTAAAAAATACTCCCATCAACCCACTGAGCTAAACAAGACTGTACTTAAAATGAACATTAGTGTCACCACACACATATGGTGGCTGTTTTATTTTCTCATGTTCAAATTTTTCAGCCTACATACCTTAACCTTGGTATCCCTATTATCTGTGTAGCATCTGCCCAATATAGACAACGATCAGCCTGCACATACTGTTAGGCTTGTTACCTAGCTACATCAATATTTGTGTAGTTGACTAAAAGTAGACATGCCACAGTGCCTTAAGAAGCACAGTCTGGGTAACTTAACTATGCATGGCAGTTCAATAAGCTTGAGGCTACCCCCGTCTCCACCACAGACTGCTGTTGTTCATTTACCTACTGTATGTGCCAACTGTGCTCCAAATCCACTCTGCAGCTCCATGGCAGGCACATAAAACACCCCTTCTAATTAGAATACAGCAAATGTGTTCACACATACACACTTGTGACATGACAACCCCAGGACTGCCCCCTCCTCCTCCTCAGAAATTTGCCTCTATGGAATTAAACACTTCTATTTGCTGCTTATATGAAGGGGAAAGTCTAATGAATTAGTTTAACATATTTATTTACCTCTCCGATTGAGGGTACCCTACCACATACACAGTCAGTGACAATGCCAAGTGGGGACGTTTACCTGCAGCCGGGATGCGGTGCGCTCCGGGAACGGAAGAAAGCCTCTGAATGCCGGGAGAGATGTTACTTCCTGGGGATCGCTGCTGGTGCTCCGGGTGGTGGCTGTGTGCTCCAAGTGGTGCGCAACCGGCACCGTGCTGCTGCTGCTGTGGATATAGTTGCTGCTGCTGATGGTGAAGCTGGTGATGGTTAGATCCCATGACTCCACTGCCGGTAAATCCAGTGCCATTACCACCACCCCCGTACTGCTGGTAATATCCAGAGCGAGAACGCGATCGAGTCCTTGGGGGCTCCATTGCCATTTGGTGCGGGTGGAGCGGGTGGAGGAGGAAGGATGAGGACGCGGCTGGGGACTGCGGCGGAGAGCTGGTGGATCCTGGCTGTGCAAAGCCCCTAGCGCCGCTCTGGGTGTAACTATAGCCCCCGAGTCCTCTGCCCCCCTCTGAGCCCCCGTACTCTGTTCGCTCCGCCGACTCCGCCGCCCCCGCCTCGTCGAATAAATCAGCCCCTTTAGGGCCAGGCTCCGGGGTGGAGGGCAGCCGGGGGCAAACTCTGGGCTCCCGGGTCGTCGGCTGTCCAGCGGCTGCGATTGGCATTTCCTTTCGGGGGATTTCCTCTGTTTCTTTTTCCCTGCGTTTTCCTCTCGTTTCCTCTCACAGAAGAAGCTTTCATGCGCTGTTTTTAAAAAGACACACAACGTAGGGAGAGAGAGGTTCTCGGTGTTAACACTGCACATCAGAACAGGCACCCCACACAGCGTGTACACAGCCGCTTTAATGTGATCTACCAGGGTTTACTCTGCCGAGCGTGTGAGCTGTAACTTTGAATCCGCCACTTCCCCCAAGTTTGTCTCAGTAACGCTGCTAAACAGCACGATCGCCCAAACTGGTTCAGCAACTAAAAGGAGCGACGTCAGGTTGAGAAACCTTCAATATCCAGTGTTTTTAACCAAACATGGCTGCGGGTCGGTATCTAAGATTTGATCAAACCACTTCCATGCGGCAGTTAGGTTAAACCCCGCGGCTCATGAGCAATATTTAGTCCACAACATCAGCGGAGAGTACGGCCACAGCTCGCTAGCTCACAGGCTAACGTTCAGGGGGGTATGCTAACGTTAGTGTGAATAGCCTACGCGTTTATGTGCTTATTCTAACCCTGTAACAGCATTGTTATCAAACACATGATCTGACCCATAAATGTGTTTAACCCCAAAATTAGTTTAAGGCAACTTTTCTCACTTTAACGCTAATTTAAACTTGTTTAGCCAGTCGGCGTAGCGTCGCTCGCTAGCATGCCTGCTAAGCTATACCAACCCCTCCTCCTCAGCCGACCAGCACAGAGAAAAGCCCCGTAGCTCGCCACCCACGTCTCGTTTCCCTTTAAAGCGCTTGGTTAATAGAAACAAAAAACAAAACAGAAAAAACGTTTAGAGCAAAAACGTAACGAGTTTTTTCATTGAATGCGAGCTGAGCCGGTTGTGTTTGCTGGTGTGGAAATACCCAGAGCGCACACACGCAGGAAGATAAAAGTGGTAAGATCTTACAAAGGGAGAACCAAAGCGAGAATTAACACGATGTTGAGCCATGACCCCGCAGCTGAGACTACGTTTGATGCCCCCATGCTCCAAGTACTTTTATCCACAACTACTTACCTCCAATGTGCTCTCCTCGGCTGGGCTCCTGACGCGGATCTGTCGGTAGTATTGTGTGTCTGTGTGTGCGCGTGAGCCCTGTGCTCGCTCGGTGTCAGCGTGAAATGTGACAGACCGTCAACGCTCAAGTCGGATTTCACCAGGCGCGACCAGTCGATACCAGAAAACGAACCGCGTTTGTAGTTACTCCTCGCACACACGAGTCCCTATTCGCTCACTGGGAGCAAAATAATACTGTAAAATGTCGCCGAGCTTCAAATGCCACTGTTTTTCATTCACATGACTTGAAAAATAAGGAGTTTATTAGCGATATGAGACGGAGGGGGGTCTGGGATCGACTGGTTGCGCCTGTTAAATCAGAAGCTGTGGGGAGCAGGGAGGCAGGCTAAAAGGGGCTTTAAATTATTTATTTACAAATACCAAGCCTGCCCAATGCAGCTGTTTCCTCTGGAGCCGAAAGTTCCCTTTTTAAAATAAGTAATCGCTGCGTTTGCAAAAGTTATGTTCACCAGCATCTAACGGTAGATGGAAAATAGGGTTAGAAATAAAAAAGAAATGGTTTATTTAGAAATAGATAGTATTTTGACCCTAAAAATAAAAGCGGCGAGTGAAATCAGACACATTTCTCCCTGGCGGAACAGGTTTGTGCATGTGTATGTCCATAAACCAGATGAGCTCGTTGTGTTCTTGACAGTGGGATATGTGGCTCTTATGTATTTTACCCAGCCATCAGTGAAGCTAAACAGATACTCGTTTTTGAGGAAATATGTAAGGGCTTTGACTCAAAGGCCAAGGATATGGCCTTATATGAGTTCCTATTTCGAATATAATAGTGTTAATGAGGTGAAGCGTTGATATTCTAAACAAGCCGGTGTGATGGATGGCATGTGAGGGGGAACATGTGTGATCAATGTCTGTCTGCCCTGCCCTCTCTCTCTCTCACACACACACACATGCAAAAACACTCACACTACTAAACCAGTCCATCTCACCTCCTTGCCCTAGTCCCTTGGTCTTGTTCTCTCATTTCACATACACTAAACCACAACCCATCAACACCACTCCTAATACACACACACACACACACAGACCCATTCTCCCCTCATTACACTCCCTTTCCCTACTTTGATGATATGCAAATATCCCTCCCACCCTCCTTCCCTCATTCCTCCTCCTCCTCTCTCTCTGCAAGCCTCCACACACACACAGGCTATAATGCACTGTGGCAACGTCCATAGACAGGCGGAGAGGATCAATTTTTCACCCAGTGTGCTACCGATATTCATACGATAAGGCCACAGAAGAGAGAGGAGAGGATAGAGAGAAAGGTGGGGGAAGGATGGCGAGAGGCAGAGATGGGGATGAGGAAAATGGCGTGTGTGAGTGCAGGGAAGGGAGTTGGAAGAAAGGGTGTTCAGGAAAAAGGGTGAGTGGGAAGTTGAGTGAGAGGAAAGGGGAAGACGACTGGGGAGCAGTTAGTATAGGGAGAGAGCACGGGTGAGAAAGTGGAGAGGGTGGGGAAGTCTCATGGGTGTGTGGGAGGGTGGAGGCAGGATGAGTAAGTGGGTTAGGGGTGGTAGGAAAGGGGGATGGGGTGTAGAGAGGACTCTGGGGGAGGGGGTTGGGAATGGATGGGGTGGTAAGGGAAAAGGAGGGATGGGTTGTGTGTGGAGGGGGGGGGGTATTTTGCTGACATGCTCTCTTATTGGCTTGTTCAAACGCTGGGGGAGGGGCAGCCACAAACCTTACTCTCACCAGCTGTAGGGAAGAGCAGAGAAACAAAGAGAGAGAGAGCGAGAGGAGGGGGAGGCAGTGATGTGTTTTAATGTTGATATTCTGGTCTAATTAGATTCCTGTCTAAGTGGCGGAATGAATGGAGCTGATCAGATAGAAATGGGCGTAGTAGAAGAGGGAGCGGGCCTCGCTCGAGTTGGAGAATTCGGTTTTAAGTGCGCACGAGGGCTTCTTGATCTATAATTCAATTTCACTTGAGAGACAGATAGGAGCAAATTGCCAACAGTGTCTCTTTTGGATACATTCAAACTCGCATTGTGTTGTAAAAAGACAGAGCGTTGGATTTCAGGTGACATGACATTGCTGTAATACCTTCAGCGTTACCCTAATGGTTATGCAATATGTTTTTGACGTCTATAGATTTGACAATAAAGGCCTTCAGAATAATCAGAGCGGTCGAAATTTGTTGATCTACATGCGAAATTCACTGCAAAATTTTGTATCTACACACATGTGGTCTTATAAAAATGGTCTTGACTTGTCTATAAACATGTCCTTAAAAAGATGAAAAGAAGATTAAACAGAGAGAATGAACAGCAGAGAAGAAGTAATCCGCCGGTTGTGACAGACTGACAGGCAGGGAAGTAGAGAGGGTTGTGTGTCTGTGTGTGTGTGTGTGTGTGTGTATTAGAAGAGAACAAGACAAAAAAAATAGAGGGGGAATTGAGACAAAGAGGCAGATTGACCAATGCAGACATATGCAAAAAAACAAATTGACAAAAAAAGAACCAACCGAGACAGACATATAAAGCGACACAAAGAAACATACAAAGAGAAAGTGAGAGGGACGCACACTGTATTCATACATGGAGAATGAGAGAGAGAGAGAAAGCACAGAGAGGAGGAAGCCAAGCTTTCTGTGGCTTAGCCAGACTGGAGCGGTGGGACTTGGCTGGCCGTGGACCCTTGGCTTCACTATTAAAGCGAAGGAGAAAAAAAAAAATCACAGTAAAAAAATGAAAAGGGCAAAGAGCTATGCCAAGAATGCACAGGCAAGAAGCAACACATTAGGTTCTTTCCTTCTGCCTGCCTCACTCTTTCCCCCAGCAGATCGAAACAATAGGTGGGACCAGCCCTGAGAACAGAGTGCTATACACCCAGAACCCTGCTGAGTGAGTGAGTGAGTGAGGGCTGAGGTCGACACTGCAAGTTGGAAACCGTGTATAATCATCATCCTTTTAATATGCACTTTCCCTTTTTGTTTCCTCTTAAGTAGCCTTCAGGTTGTCAAAATCCTCTTATTCCACACAGTCAAACTGCGTGTACAAGCTTGTTGAAGCTATATACGAGGTTCACACTGAGGGAATTTTTTTTTTAAACCCAAGAAAGAGTTTTTTTTACAGTTTCATCATTAAATCAAAAGGTAATATTATAGATGTCTTGTGAACCATTTTTATTTGATTTCCCTACAAATTCAGTCCGTCTCATTTGGTATCCTTGAAAACGTTACAGTCTCCACTATCTAACAAGCAGTTTTGAAGATTTGAACAATGTTTGGCAGTAAAGCATGAGATGGTCCATCAAGGGGGCCCAAATTAAATAAAAACAACATTTTCAAATAATTCACACAGTGTGGAAATGTCCTTAATGTGTCATGTTGAAACCATATTGAAGTTTATTTTAGACATAGACCGAACCCCGGATTTCTCCGGACAGCGGAGGGGGCTGTATGTGAGAACACAAATGTCAGAGTAAGAGGTTTCTAGAAAAAACTTGGGATAGTTTTCAAATGAGCAAATGTGAGAACCCAGCAGGAGATCGTCTGCAGGATTCGCCACAAGCGAGTGGGCGTGTTGATGAAACTTTGAACACGAAAAAAGACGCAAAAATAAAAAACAAATAGAATACAAATATCTCAGGATGAAGAAAGAGGGCTACACACGTAGAAGATGTCAGGACGGCTTTCGGTGATATGGGTTGATAGCAGTGTCGACTTTGGTTGCACTGTGCTGCATTACTTTGAGCAAATGTAGAAGTTTCCCGGGTATATTGTTGACCACATTCACTGTTATAGTTAAGCATGTAAGAATGTTAACTTTACTGATTAGCACTAAACAGAGAGTACAGCTGAGGTCAATGGGAATGTAATTTCAATCTGTTTGGTAGATGTTGAGATATTACACCAAATAATTGACCGGCACAATGGTTGCTAAAGGTCATGGCAAACATGAACTTATACAAATTTTACCACTGCCAATGCATTGGCCTTAAATTCGACCCCTTAAAATTGATCCATGCATTCCCTAAACCACGGCCTTATCCGGCCAATGCACCAAATTTTGAATGAGCTCTTCCCTGACCCAACCCACATCCTTTCACGAAGTTTCATGGAAATCCATTCAGTTGTTTTTGTGGAATCTTGCCTACAACAAAGTACAACGGTGAAAACATAATATCCCTGGCGGAGGGCAATAAAAGCTTTGGTGGCACAAAAGGAAAAGTCAGGATGACAATCAACACATTCTGAAGGGAACATGGATGTCTGTACAAAATGTCATGACAATCTATTGAATAATTGTTGATATTTTTCAGTCCTTACTAAACAACATGGCCAAAAATATACTGCAAATCTCAGCTTAGCCTTTGTGTCTTCACCCTCTTTTGTTGAGAAACTCTAGAAGTTGGTATTTATGGCACTGCATTGTGTTGGTATCTGTCGTTTGTGTGTTATTTCAAAATGTGTGAGCGCACACACACAAACACACACACACACACAGAATACACTCCTCTATTGGTTTTATGCATACTTCAAACCAAACAACAAATGGAATCTTACTGACCCAGCCACTCCTAGCTGCTAATCATGCAGTAATGGTCCCTATGCTATAATCATATCACCACATAGAGGTATAAGGGGATTTATAGGCTTTGCCAGATTAATAGAGAAAAACAAGGACTTATTTTCCTGACTTTTCCGTCTGCTGAGAAGAGGATTATAGCCTTTAGACGGTCTGACTCCAGAATGGCCGTCACATAGGGGGATATTTGTGGAAAAACACACCCCAGTAATGGATCGCCACACCACATTGGGAACTCACCAAAATTACCCATCCAACTTATCCAAATAAGCACCAGAATGGCTTTATAACAATATAGGGTGAGAGTTTTTTTTCTTGGCTTGTTTGAGAAAGCTTTAGCTGTTTGCCTCTCTTTGGCAATATGATGAGTTAGAGGAGGCAAGGAAAAGTTATTGTGAAAACTGAATACAAATGAAAGTATATAGGGAAAGCAAGGTATCTCAAACAGGTATCACCAAGCAACAAACACCATGGGGCTCTTTTGTTGTCTTCATCAGTCAAATGTTTGAAACCCTGCTTGATTTCAGTTGCCATATGTCTTGTACTGCGAGGCTGATTGTGTGTATGTAGCTGAGATGTAACCCCAAATGCCATGTCATATTCTGGGCTCGGAGAAGAGAGGAGGATGCCAAGAACTGAAACGTGACGACGAGTGGGTGTGTGTGCGTTTGTGTCAGTGTGTGGGGGGGGGGAAAGGAGCCCATCCAAAGGCTTCTCTTCGCTCTCTGTGTGTGAGTGTGCGTTCATGAGTACACACATGTGATCAAGGGTGCAGTTATGTGTGGGAAGAAGGAATCCTTCCAGCCGTTTTCTTTCCTGCGCCTCTTCCTGTGTTGCCCCCCCCTCCTCCGCCCCTGCACACAGCTCTCAAAGCCGGCGTCAGGGCGTTTGGCCTGGTCCAGAGGCAACCCACCCCCTGTACTGTTTCCACCACTCACTGAATGTTACTTAAATCCTATCTACACACACACACACACACACCACTATTCCCACATCTCTCCATCCAGTGTATGTGGCTGTATCTCATGTGACTTGCTGGACGTGAACCATGGATACTATGTGCGGGAATGTGTGTGTGTCAAAGAGTTTTGGCAGTTTCCTCAATGCAGCCTTACCAAAAGATCCGCTGGGAAAAGTGGTTTCAACGCCCCCTCTCTACTTCTCTTCTTGTCTCCTTTCTCTCTCTCTCTCTCTCTATTTCACAATTACTTTGCCTCCATTTCTTTGTGCTCTGCTCCCTTTTTCTTTTTTAATTTTACCCTTTTTTTTATTCTGCTCTGTTTTTCCTCACATTCAACCTGTTGAAAACCTCCTCCTCTTCTAACTATTCCCTCTCACTATGGTTACACAAATATCAGTTTTTTTGTGCCCAAGCATATTCACTCCCTGCTCTATTAAAATCCCAACATCATCATTTGCATCAAAAAACATTGTCAGCTGGGTATGCATATCTGGGCCTCCAAGTCAGGATGTAACTCTCCCAGCACTGTCCACACACAATGAATGCTGATGGAGAGACATGATAGGTTATCCTGTAGGGACGGCTGGTCAGATGAAATAGCTACTTGGTATTCCATCCCTCTGCAAAGCATGAAAGACAAGAGAGGGATGCTGGCGAGTATGCAAATGATGAAATACTTCATATATTTCGTGGGCCTCTGAAGTTCATCAGAACAGAAATTATATGCAGATGTATTTGTGATGTGTGAGAGCTGTGAAAATGTAAATTAACAACACAACACACAGAAGCATGTATGTCAATGTGTGTTTATGTATATAGCTATATAAAGTACATACATTTTTCACCTTATTTATTTACACTTTATTTATATCTATGCTTCTATGTATCTATTTATCAATGTATCTATGTTTCTATGTATCTATGTTTCTATTTACCTATCTATCTATCTATCTATCCATCCCTCCCGCTGCTCCGTCTATCCATCCAAGCAAGTGTCTCCCTCTGCTTCCATTGTAGATTCACTGAGTGGTTACACATATTCCCTATCCTACAAGAATAAAAGCCTGTACCACCTGAAGATGGTGGTAAGTTTGCTAAATTAGTCCAAGCAGTGAGATTTGCTAACCTGTGTTTATGGAATCAACCAACACTACCTGATAACCTACAACATGAAATAATTAAACTGCAAAGCAACAAACAGAGCTAATATCCATACTAAAATGTTTTGCATTAAAATGCATCAACTCTGCTATGAACAAGCTGGGCATCCACATGACTCCGGAGGTTTAGAGACGATAGAACAGAGAGGTTTGGAATCATTGCAGTCTTTTAGTCTGAATGGGAGAAACATAGATGTTAGGAAACGACGACGTGGACACTCACAACCATTAATCTGGGTTTTTCGATCATGACGTTACCTTTGCTAATGCGTCAGACTCCTATCAAATAAACCCGCTCAAGGAAGAAAACACCTGGCATTAGCCTCAGCTACCAGTTTACAATGCAACATACATGTAGATACTCAATTACAAGCATTGCTGACCCTGTTGCGCATAGCCAGTCTTTGAGTATGGTCATGTCATAAACCTCTTTAGACGAGTAATGGACAGGGATTAAAACTGGTGCAGAGCCAATGTGGACAGAGGTCGTAGACATGCAATGAAGTATGTCTCTCTGCTTGGGAGGGCTGTTGTAAAGACTGAAAAAATTGCCTGACCCAAACCTGGAAAAATTGCTGTGAGTAGCCTCCTCATCAGTATCATCTGACACCAGACGCCTGGCAAAGAGAAAGAGTTCCTTCCATTGTAGAGAGAGGGCAGTGTGATATATTTATTAAAAAATTTAGTTTGGCTCTTGAAGGATTTTCTGAAAATTGAAATAAGCCTTGAAAAGGCTCTCACCCCTGCTTTAAGGTCAGTTGCTGTTTACTTAAGTAAAATGTTTGTATCATCTGACTACAGCTATTTTTTTTCACCACTATACTTTCCTGTGTGCTAGTTTATGAAATCAGTCATGTGTTTCAGTCATTAATGAGGCATAAGCGAGTCCCACTAACAGTGATAGGGATCGAACCACACAGACGTTTGCCTGTCTTACACAGTGACTTCAGCGGCCTTGTTCTGTTCGGCGAAGTTCATCAGAGTTCATCTTCTTTGTCCCCGCTGAGCTGAGGCTAGCCACTGTCTCCATCCTTGTCTCGCTCATCTCTCCTCACCCCAGTCCCTCCCCAGGACTGCTTCTATGTCATATCCCAAGGGGGTAACTGCCTCCACACCCACACACATTCATACCCACACACCCCTGCTCTCACCCCCCCCCCCCTCCCCCACCTCCCCCTCCGCCGGTCCCCCAACCAACCCAGCCTCTCCCTGCCTCTCCCTGTGCTCTCTGGGTGCAGCCTCTCTATGTGATGTCATTGAGGAGAAGAACGGCCTTTTAGTGTGTGCGTTAAAGGGTGTTTGTCCATGTGAGTCAGTGAGTGGGGGTGTGCATGTGTGTGAATATGTGACAGGGAAAAGAGAGACAGAGAGAGAGGGAGAGAGAGAGAGAGAGAGAGAGAGAGAGAGAGAGAGAGAGAGAGAGAGAGAGAGGATAGACAGACAGAAGGAAAGAAAGGCACAAGTGTCGGGTTTCTCGTTTCAATTCAGAGGCACTCCTTGTTTTTAATCTAGAAAACAGGGTGAAAAGAGCAGGAAAGAAGAGGAGACAGTTGGGAACTTGAGCTGCTGACAGCTGTTTTTTGTCCCTTCTGTCCTCACCCCTTTGTCTTTCTTTTTCTCCCCCTCTCTCTACTGTGTCAAGGCTGGGTCTCCAGAGCATCTGATGAACGCAAATATAAAACTGACCGTTAAATCATGACTTTATATCTGTTATACATGATATTAAGAAGCCTTGATTAGAGATGCTGCCTGTCTCTTGTTGTATCCCCCGCTGATGATGGTATTTACATCTTAAATCACATTTCTCTCTCTTCCTGTGACGCCTCACTCACCACATCCTGGTTTTGACTTCACCAGAAGCTGACGTCTCTGCAGTTTAACCGTTTTCCTGTCAATTTTCAGTTCACACATACACTCTCTCAGGATATTTTCTCACTACACCAGCTGAATTGCACACACATACACACTGTGTGATCAATAATTATATGCTATCATGGTAGGCTACTGTCCAATCTGTGGAAAGCCTGTCTACTTTGGTGAGTGAGACCTCTATTTTTTTTACTTTAGTTTTTCTTCTGCTGTCTGTTTAATATGCTTTATCGAGAAGTTCTTTATTTGCCTTCTCTTAATGTATACATTTTTGTTATTTCTCCTATATAAGAAAAAGCGCAAACAAGACATTTTACACAAAAATCCTTATGGTATAAATGAAAAGTAAAAAACTAAATCGAAGGGTACTTGGCACCTCTGCCTTATGAGACAACATTTAAATTCAAAATAATTTCACAATCATAAGTATCAGTCCCCTAGACATGTATGATTTTTTTTTTTATCAAGATCCATTAAATACTCATGTGGAACAAATGCTGTATCGTAATGATTAAGACAGTGAAAAAAAAATCCTTGATCAATCCCCCTGATTCGGATTTGCATTTCTTCCAGTGGACTCTTTAACCTGCAAACCATATGCGCTACAGACTTCAACGGCTACATATAATTACAATAATTTGTACCATTTGACACATATACAACTAAACAGAATCAAGCCACTGCAAACATTTTCATTTACACCTGCTTTTCCTGCTGACATCTTGAAATATCTGCTTTGTAAAAGGCTGATGCGTACATTGCATACATTTTGATGTGTGCTTAAAAAGGGGGTGGGGGGGGGGGGATTGGAGAACAAAAAGTCAATTTTTTTCTTTCTTCCAACCAATGCACACACACACATGCACAGATGCACACATCCATGACAGCAACAGGATGTGGGCCAGCCTAATGTGCGTGTATGCTGCTCTCTGGGTTTCCTCCTCACCTTCAGTCTCTCATATTTTGTCAAGACCTCTCTCCCACATTCAGTCTTTGCTGTTAGGTCTATAACAGCACTCAAACCAACTATTCAATTCTAAGTGAGTAGCTGTTCTTTTTACCGCAAGGTTTACTTTCCTACTTGAGTGCCAGCTAAGTTCAAATTCTCCGAAGTGACCTGGCCTACTTACCTCTTTTCCTCCAACGCCACACTCTATGGCCTATTTGCACAGAGGAGAGTAACGTTTTTTAGATACCGAACCAGATACCTGAATCACAAACGTCGTATTTCTTCGATGTAAAACATCCTCATTTAACTCAGCGTCACAAATTATCTCATTAACGCAGCCTTCATATGTTTGGTCCAGGTGAGAAGAAGAGGTCCCTGGGGAGAGACTACCACCCTCTATGTCTGAAGTGTCAAAAGTGCAACAGACAGCTCACAGCCGGACAACATGCAGAGGTATACGGGGACAATGAATGAGGAAAAACCTGAGGGAAATAATGAAAACAAAAAGCGACTGAATGCATAAATAGGACAAGCAAATAAATGTATGATGCAGTAAATGTGTCCTGCTGATTGTGTTTCAGTATGACGAGAAGCCGTACTGTTCACACTGCTACCTGAGGATGTTTGGTCCGAGAGGTACTGCCTGATGAATACATACAAATGCAGATTCACACACACACACACACACACATGCATAATGCATTCCCTAGCCCATTACCCTAACCTCAACTATCACTATTAATGCCTAAACCTAAATCTTACCCTAGCCCTAACCTAAACCTAGTTTTAACCTTTTTTGGGGAATTTTGGAAGATCAGCCAAAATGTCCAAACAATGATGGTACTAAACCAAAATTGGCCCTCATAATTATAGATGAACATGCATGCATGCACACACACACACACACACGCACGCACACACACATGCTATGTCTGAATCCTGTCTCTCTCTGTGCATCTCTCTTGACAGGTAACAGGTGACTGGTGTCGCCGTGGCACAGTGTCCCCCCCCCCCCCCCCCCCGACAGGAACCAGATGAATGACAGACATCGATATGTTAACGCTAGCTGACTATCCATTATGCATCAACCAAATTAAGTATTTGGTCATGTGTTATGACCACTTCATGCCATGCGTATGTGATGTTTACTTTTATTAAATCATCTAATAACTTGCATGTAGAAATCTTTAAATGTTGCAACATCAAAACCTGGTAGATATCTGAGTTGGAGTTGGAGTTTGTAAAAAGGAGATTACAAGCTCATATTTGGATGTGTTCACTCACATAACAACGAAATCTCCAATCAAACACACATGAACTTCCCCCCCCCCCCCCCCACCCAACACAAAAAGAGCTATAGGGCTCCCCCTTCTACCTCAACAAACAGCCAAGGGGGGAAGACAGGAGAAGGAAGGAAGCACGAATGGATCTGGGTGGTTGCTGTTGGCAGCTTGAACCAAATCTTATGCCAGCAGTATCTGCTGGAATGGGTGCTACAAATGCATCAATGCACACACACACACACAGACACACACACACACACAAACACACACACACGCACACATACACACACACAAACACACGCACACACATATGTTTGTATCTTAATGAGGACATTCATTTGCATAATGCATTATAGCCCCTTACCCTATCATCACAACTAAATTCCTAAACCAAGTCTAACCCTCTAACAGGCCATAAGCAGTGGGTCAGAAAGTGAGGACCAGCCAAAATGTCTTCACTGTGTAGGTTGTGGGCTCTGAATGGTCCTCACAAAGATATCTGCACAAGTACTCACACACACATGCAGTGGGTATATCTACAGTGTGCCTTGACTGCTGCAGGGGCTTGTCATCCAGTGGTGGGTGAAGTACATAGGTCGACACACACATAGGCAAGCAAACACACGTGCACACACAGACAGACACACACACATGCATAGAGAAGGTGAGAGACATGCTGATGTGCTTCCCTGTTAAGTGTCATGTGTCACATGAGTGACAGTTCAGGTGTTCGTGATGATTGGAGGGGTATAGAAATAACAGGTGAAGGAGGCTGAGGCAGAAACAATATGGAGAGAGATGCTGACGGCCAATGGGAGAGAGGCCTGATTGGATTATTTTAATATCCAGCAAAGAGCAGGGGGATACCTGCGTTGCTACAGAACGTCTTTCAACCTGTCCGTCTCCCTCTCAAGCCCCCAAGATCCCTCCTCCTCTATCCTTCCTCCTTCCCTGCGTGCACTCCTCCTCCATCCCTCCCTCTACCCCTGTCTCCTTCACCCCCTAACCCCCTACCTTGATAGATCACATGGCTGCTGTGATACCAGCTGGCTGACTGCTCATTTGCATGTGTTTCAGTGACTCCCTTATTAGAGTGCTGTGGTGGTGGCGAGGGGGCCAAGGTATATAGGTGGTGTAGAGGCTGAGGGCTAAGGGGGGAGTGTGGTGCTGCTCAGACCACTGGGTGATTGAGGGCCATTGAGAGGATAGAAAGAAAAGAGCGAGAGACCATTAATTTACAGGAGAGTAAGGATGAGAGAGAGAGGGGAAATGTAAAGTAGAGCCATGGAAAATAATAGCATTAAGCCTGGCAAAGTTAATGCAGAGGTTCTTCAACCTTCAATAATCCACCTCGGGTTCAAACTGAAAAAAATGGAGCAAAGTAAAATTGATCATTATCTTATCGCACCAGAAAATACCCATTTTGTGATCTCAACCTTAATGTCAGAGGCTGCCAGTGGGAAGACAAAAAATTACTGTTCCTCCGCTGGCAAAATGTGAAGAGTGATGACACTTGATGAAAAAAAATGTGGTCAGTAAGTGGCATTTCTAGCAAAAAAAGAATATAGCCTTCTTTGGAGAAAAGCTGCTGGAGATGGGACGCAACATCTTTGATTTGTGAATCGCTGTCGCCACCTAGAGGCCACAAAGATACAGAGCTGCTAAATATCAATGCAGGACAAACATAAACATGAGAGGACGGTGATTTTCTAAAATCTGTGGTGTAAAAATGACTTAAATATCAAAATAAAAGTGATTTTTGTGTTACACAGTATATCTGTCTTAAATGTGAATCTTTAGGATAGTCTTTGCCATAAAACACTTAGCAAAGACAATCCGTGTCCTGTTCATGAACTTATACTGCAGTGTTATTACTTCCAATAAAGCTGAATTAGATTCAATCTCACAGTAGTGCACAGGCTTGGTAAACAACTGTTTGTTGAAGACAGATTTTAGGTTTATTGAACTTTATAAATGAAGCTTTGGGTTTTGTGAACTGTTCGTTTATTATGTAATGTCACTTCAAAAAGAAAGAACCAGGGACGGCTCTGTACATCTGGTGGCCCTATACGCAGGATAAGTTTGGGAAACCGGCTTTGCAGTTGACTGACCAGAATATACACGTATAGCCCTTATTCAGGGCTACTCTCAGTTAATATATTGAAATCATAAATAAGGTCAATTTAATTTAAACAACAAAAATTCTATGGTTTTGTTGTACAAACATGCACAATAGATTGCATTTATCTTCTCTCTCATCATTTCACACTTAATATTCTGCCAACGGTCATCTGGGAAATATTACATTAACTAACATCATAGACAATTTACACTGTCCAACCCGCAAGTCGTTCTCTCACTGATGAAGGAGGCCCTACCACCCACACACAGGCTGTGTTACATACATACTAATATAATTGTACCAGTTGTAGCAAGCAAACAGAAGATTAGCAACCCATAAGCAACCACTTAATGGACTTGTAAGGGCCGGCTCTCAAGACGATAGACAGACGAAGTGGGGAAAAATTAGGAATTAGTTACATGGTTACCTCAGAAGACCCGCTCCAGATGTAAATATAAAGTTTTTAAATATACAGGGGCCATCCTATGGGTAAGAAAGCACAACTTTGTATAATTTAAATGATCACACAATAGTGACAACATCACTAGGATTATTTTATATTAAATTTCTGCCAATAGATCCCTATCACCTAAATCGTACACACTGAACCTTTAATTGACTGACTGGCAAAGACATAACAACCAGTTTTTCCTCAATTAACCTCCAATAAATACTAACGCCTATATTCCTGTTGGCCTTTGTTCATATGTCTATTTGGTTTAACGGCCTTACCTTTAGCTATACTTATTCATCAGAGACACAAAATACCCACAAAACACTCACTTGCAGCACACACATATTTAAGACAATACAAATGTTGTCAGGTGAAAGGGAGCTATATAACAGACAGCGAGTGACGTCAATATACAAGGTTCAGTGTATTCAGGTGATTTTTACATTTCGAACCTTCACACACTGGACCTCCAAAAGGGGGGACATGAATTAAAATGACATGAATTTAGATATATCCTTATAAAACCTACTCGCCTTGCCACGGTGTATCTGGGAGCTGAATTTGTCAGGCGAGAAATTGTTGACGTATCAAAATTTGGAAGTCCGGACTTCCGAGTGAGCCCTTGAACGCATCTTCTGCCAACCGGTGTCTTTACCGTTGCGCATGCGCACTGGCCCAAGCAGGAAGTAGGATTATGTGGACGTTTCTGTGTCTGGGAGCAAGAGCAGCTGTTTTCTACCAGTTCACCTGGACCGGGGCCGCTTTAAAATGAAGCTGTGAGGGAAACCAGGTGTGATTCACTGTGACTGTGTTCAACCAGAGGGACAATGATGTCCGAATGCGACCCGACGGAGACGGAGAGCAGCGGGCTGGACGCCGGGGAGGCAGCGGTGTCACTGCCGGAGTCCAACTTTCTCTCCTCGGACTCTCCTGGGGTTTTGTTTGACAGGAGCCGGGCGGGCTTGGGATTCGCGCTGAACCCCGGGGTCGCCGTCCGTATGTCGGACTCGTGTGAAAGCGTCCTGACCGAGCTGGAGACGGACGGCTCCGGGGAAGAGGCGCTGCTGCTGCCGTGCTTAGCGGGAGGCTCGTCGTCGCCACGGGGTGAAAGGGAGAAGCGTAGCCGGCGGAACAGGCACAGCTCCTCGTCGGATAAAGACACCTTGGCCTCCCCAGGTAAGTGCTGCGGATCAAGGACTCGGGAAATCGTATTATCTCAAGTCGTGGTGGATGAATATAGTGAGATCAGCAGCCCACACGTTGGGTTATAGCTAAGTGCAGAATAACACCGGCTCAAGGGAGATGTAGAGATAACAACAGTTTGTGAAACGTGGTCAAAATGATGTCATGTTACCCATAGGTCAATCTATAATAAGGGTTAGAATTCATATCAACCAACAAGTCAAGGAATCAGTGCGTTGTTACTAAATGATCTAGCTGTTCCCATTATATACCCCCTTAATGATTTGAAAATATGAATATAATATGAATATATTCTGTGGGATGCTTTCACCAAGGATAAATCGTTTTTCAACATAAATCCACATTATATTAAGTGTATTAGAGTTATTCAACATCCTTATGTAAGTCTCTCCTCTTGAGGAAGGTCCCAGTCAACACTTAAAAGATTTGAGACAAAACTAAACATGCAGTTGACAGACTTCCACAGTGGACATGACACATAAGAAGATAAGGAGAAACCTCTAGAAACTATTTTTTTTAATTTATTTTCAACTTAAGTGCATTGACACATAAAGGAATGGTTCACCAGAAAATACAAATTCACTCATTATCTTCTCACCACTATGCCGTTGGAGGGGTGGCTGAAGTGAGTCCACAAAACTCGGCTGGAGTCTCGGGTTTAAACAGTGTTGCAGCCAAATCCAGTACATTTGAATTTGGCTAAAAATAAATAATGGAACCTGATGACTTTATGTATTAAATGAAATAGTAATAATGCCCCAATATTATTTAAATCATTGCTTGAAATGAATATTTGGTCAAATTGTTATAATTTATAGAATCACTCTTAAACTCACATAATGGGGACTTGTCTTCCTTATGGGGACAGAAGCAAGTCCCTATAATGTTAACAATTACATTTTAAGGGCAAGACATGTTTTATGTTAAGGTAAGGCTTAAAGTTAGATGGGTTAGATCGGGTTAGGTCTACAGAGCCTTATGCAAACACAAGACATTAGCCTTCAAAGTCACATGAGTGTATGGGTGGTTTGCATAACATTCATGTCCCATCGAAGGTATTTGTCTTGTGTTTGCATTGAGTGGAGCTCTGTTCCATGTCTGTGTGTTTTCCAGTCATCTGATGTGATTGCTGCATGTTATCACATGTGGCTGAAATGACGCGGCCCTTAAACCTGGTGACCTTAACAGTACAAGTCCAGCCACGAGTAAAGTTGATAGTGCTACTAATTTGCAAAGTGTCCTTGTTGTAAACGGCCCATTGATTATACTTATCTGTGCAAACGTTTCATTATTCAGTTTCCTATATTATCCCCAGTATCTGTGCAACATGGTTTAAGGTTTCTATGGCGATGTCTTCCCCTGTTTAGCTGAGGACTCTGCTACAAAAAACGAGGCTAACTTCATCAGTTTTTTTGTCTATGTGTTGTTTGTGTTGCTTATCTCTTGTCACTCACATCATTCACAGCCCTGGATTTGTCCTGGACTACATAAAAGCAAAGGTTGATCAAAGAGAAAACAAAGAAAAGGTGATCTAGTCACCATGGGAGCAGCACTTCACTGCTTATTACATTTAACACCACTCCCCCTCATACCGCCCACCTTTTTTATTATCCTTTTTTTAGCATTTGTGTCCTTCTCTTTTCACTCCTATCCGTACGTCTCTTTCTCTGTGAAGATCTGTTGTTCTATCAGGGACACATATCGAGGCCACCAGGAAGACACTGATGAGACTGAGACTGAAATCACAGGTGTTAGTGTCCCATTTCCTGTGGGCCACTTTTGAATAATTGTGCTCGGATCTAGAATTACAACACAGTTTGCATCACAAAGTAAGACTCGCACACAATATGCTGAGCTATTGTGCTGCGTCTCTTTGTAGGACACAAGAAGTCCATTCCAATTTCCATTGCAAATAGTTTGATTGTACCGAGAATATGTTTGAGAAAAGGATGCGAACGTGATGTGAGTTTTACAGGTCAGTGCTAAAATAACATGCATTCATGCAGCTCCCACCTGCCTCTTAACTGTTCACCCTCTTTTGAAAGCTTCTTTCACCAGAGTCCATATTTGCTAGAAGCAGCAAGCATTATCTAATCTAATTTAAGGTCACACAATATACATTTGAATCCTGATTGATATGCATACATTCAAACACAGTGGCACATTTGATCACATAACTGCTTTAACATAGAACACAAGATTTTCAATGTGTTTTGTAACGCACCCGTGGAATAAGGACATGTGCTTGTAATGAGTTTAATTTAAAGTTGCGTTTTAAGTGTGGCTTCACGTCTTTGCAGTAACCGCTGTTGAGAGCACAGTGTTGTGACATGTGACACCCTCTGTGTACTGCAGGTCAGCAGGTCCCCTGAGCTGTGAGGGAGCTGCACTCGGGCCAATTAACTGACCAAGGGCCCTGAGCAACACACATTAAATATGGATAAGGCCACCGCACAAATATACACGCAAACAATCTGCTGTGCTGCATTTGATTTGACTCTGACTTGCTGCTCAGTGAGAATAGTGAAAAGGCAGAAACAGAGAGGGTCATTTCTCTTCTCCTGCGGTTACACTACACAATGACATTATCATAGACTTTCATCAATTGTTCAAGCCAGTGCAGCCATACATCATTCATCAGGCACGGCCGCTGAGTAGACACAATTAAATGATGCAGATAAAATATTGAAATGTTTTGTCACCTGCCTTTTATAAACACACACACACACACACACACACACACACACACACACACACACACACGTTTGTACATCTGTCTTAGTGAGGACATTCATTGGCATAATGCATTCCCTAGTCCCTTTCCCTAACCGTAACCATCAAAACTAAATGCCTAACCCAGCATTTCGGCGGCTGCGGCTTTTCACGCAGTTGTGTCGACGGACTCGTTTTAATTTATGGTTCTCCAAGGGTTGCCCGTGTTGCAAAGCAATTCACTGCCAGAATGACCTTAGAGATGCCTTCTTTGTGTGTGTTTACATCGCCACTGCTGCTCCTCATGGCCTTTTTTGGCGGACAAACTTGTCCATTGTCTTCCGTTATACAAGTGGTCATACTTTCTGATCTCTTCTACCAAACGCTCTTCTATTTGGTCCATATTCGTTCTTCTAAATCTTCCGTGGTTTCTGCCGGTATTATGGGGAATAAAACCGGAAATGTGACTCCGGAAAGGATGTAGTTAGCAGACCAATCCCAGCCTTGCGGGCTGCGTGAGGCTTGAGTAGCTTTGTCGTATAGTTAGAAAATTTGGGCGACTAAGGCAAGCGCGCTAGAAGGGGCTCGCAAGGGCCCCTTGCGTGCCCCCTGAATACGCAGAAGCATGCGCCTGCCTTTACTCAAACATTATTCTAACTCTAACCCTAAAATCAAGTCTAAACCTAGACATAACATATGCTTCAAATCTTGGTTAATAAATGTAGAGTTTCTATAGATGTAAATGATGTTTGCCAACTGGCTACAGGTTACATAATTCAATGTTATATTTGAAAACAGCATTTACAAACTGAAATGAAGATCCGTCCACATGAACATTTTGGGTTGGCTTTCCAATACATTTAATCTGTTTTATCATAGTCAAAAGCAGAATTTAACAGGATAACAGCTGTTAGTAAAGACAGCAGGGTCAGCAACCCTTGTAGTCGATTTTCCATGTTGCGTTTTACACTGGCTGCAGAGGCTAATGCCGGTTTTGTTCCTGAAGAGGGTCATGTGATAGCAGCCTTATGGATCAGAGAAGCCCCAAAACTTTCAAACTATAATGGGCCAAGCAGCATTTCCAAACATTTTAACACATTTTAGCGACTCTGAAACTTTGGAGTCATATGGACGCCAGGTGAATCCGTAATAGAGTTGACTCAAAGAAAACATGGATGAATCCTCAGTCTACTCTCAGTATGATCCAACCTGTGGGACATGCAGGGTTGAGTTGCTGTACTTTAGCGACCTTAACAATGTATCGTATGACTCAGGCTCTGCTGGTAACAAATGGAGTATGAAACTCAAGTACAGCATGCACAAACCTTGTGGCTTTTAGAGAAAGATATTAGTGCTAATGTTTTGAGGCTTTTAGTTTTTGGATGGTTGGAAACAAAACCAATGTTGAAGATGCAACCTGACCAGTGTGGGATCAAAAGACTGCAGCTGGAATAACATCAGAGAGACCCCCAGTGAAGTAAAAGGTTCAAAAGGCAATGATCTCGGTAACACCTCTATGTCAAGAGCTTGGTGGTCTGCACAACAGAACCCTGACAAGTATCTAGTACTTTGGTGGAAAGAAAATATCCCTGATATATCTTTATTAATATATATAGATATTTGCGTATCCATCCTTCTCTTTTCTCCTTCCTCTTTGTACTGTGCGTCTCTCTCCCTCCTCTTCAAGTGAAATAGGTTCAAAGCTATCTTTTTTTTCTCCTTATCTCTCTGTGACAAGTGGCACATTAACTGTCCCCCAGTCCCTTTGTCCATTCTTTCATCTCCTCTTCCTCTCCCACCCCCCACCCTCTCGTCCTCCCAGTGTCTGTCTTTTCATCTCCCCCTGCATCCCACTGTGACTTCAGTGTGACTGATACAGAGCATATGGGGCTTCTCAGTCAGCCGACTGCTCTGTACTCAGTGGGGAGGAGAAGGTAGAATGTGACAAGTCATACGGCCGTGCCTCCATCACAGGAATAATTAGCGCCACATACTCATCAGAGAGCAGTCACGTCCAGAGAATTGGTAGTAGATCTGAGGGGCAGCAGAAAATGCCCTTTTTTCTGACTAGTGGCAGAATCATTCATCTAGCGGTGTTTCCTCACAGCAAAAGGATCTTTGGTTTAAGTCCACTGACCAGATGGGGACTCTCTGTGTGGTTTTCATTCCACAGTCCAGAGACATGTAGCTTTGGTGAAATGGAGTTTCAAAATTCCCTGGAAATGGGTTTGTGTGACAGACGAGCCACCTGTTCCAACCCAGCTCTAAACCAGTACGTGCTGGGAACAGGAGCAGCCTCCCATGACCATGAAACTTGTATAAACAAATTTCTAAGATATTTGACTTTCAACCTTGGTCAGTTGATACAAACTAGAGGACTTCTATGTTTTTCACTCTGATGAGATAGTGGTGATGAGATGATCTCTGATTGGGGATGTATCCTGATGTTTCTTTTCTCTAATATGTTTTCTGCTCTTTATTACGATTCAAAATCATTACCAATTATGTTTCAGTGCCAAATCTGTAGATTAGGAATGTAAGCAATGAGTTTCCTTTGACTCTTCCCATTATTTATAATTTAGCAGTGAAGTTGATGATTCAAGAATTTCTTTTGTCTTTCTTTTTTAACGTTCTTAGAGGCTCTTAATATGTCTTTTTTTTTTTTTTTTAAATGAGCCTTGTTGTAGTATCCAGCCATTTGAACTGTGGCACAGCCTAATAATAGTATTCCCATTTCAGGTACCAGCGGGGACTTCAACCATTTCCCAGAAGATCCGGAGTTTGCAGATATTGTCCAAAGGGCAGAACAAGCGATCGATAATGGCGTCTTCCCAGAGAGAATTTCACAGGGATCCAGTGGGAGCTACTTTGTCAAAGACCCAAAAGGGGTGAGTTTGTGATAGAGGAACGGTTATGATAAATACCAAGGAGGCTGAGGGAATGAGAAGTTTACTGCACCTCAAATCCAGCTCATTAATCAAGTTCAGGCTAACTTGCTGGTGCTCAAGTGTGCTAGCTTTATGACACTTGGTTTACTGTGGCTCTGCATCTTGAGTAGAATCTAACAGCTGAAAGAAGTGAAGAGGATGTGACAAGATTAGAAACACACACACAGGAAGAAGAAATTACCGCAGAGACGCGCTGAATAATGCAGCCAGGGATGCTCACATCGATAACAGATAGGAAGCATGCACGATTAGCATCACATTAACAAGTGTAATATAAACTACAGGGAAAGGATATTGATTTGTAACTTGTTAGCAGCATATCCTTTACTTTACCTTTTCTGTTGATAGTTTTGAATTTCCTATCTTTGGTTCTTTCTTTTTTCTTTCATGTTGTTTCAATGTTCATCAAAGTGTTTCTGCTTTTTCTATAGAGTAAACATATGTTTGTTTGCTGTATTTTCTCATGTGATGTTCGACAATTGAAATATTGTTTTCCTTCATTTTTCTGCTACAGAAAATCATTGGTGTTTTCAAACCAAAGTCAGAGGAGCCTTACGGTCACCTGAACCCCAAATGGACCAAATATTTTCACAAGGTGAATTGACTGACACGTTTAATTTGACTGTAAACAATTTTAACTCAGGAACATGATGAACCAGGTTTTTAAATTAATCTTCTTCTTCTGTTCTTTGTCTTTTCCTCGGTGTCATTAGCTGTGCTGTCCGTGTTGTTTCGGCCGAGGCTGCTTGATACCTAACCAGGGTTACCTCTCAGAAGCTGCCGCCTCACTTGTTGATACCAAGCTCGGCCTGGGAGTGGTGCCAAAAACCAAGGTGGGGCTCAGAGAGCACGCACGATCTGTTATTACAACTAAGCGTTTTTTTGTATTCACTGTCCGCTCAGACTCACTCTAACGTAAAAACCGGTGATGGAGTATTGAACAATGAACAACTGAATGAAAATGAATGTTTGGTGAGAAATCATACAGCAGTAGATCATCCAAAGCATCTTCTTTTATTTCAGGTTGTATACCTGGCTAGCGAGACATTCCATTACAGCGCCATCGACAGAGCGAAGTCCAGGGGGAAGAAGTACGCCTTGGAGATGGTCCCTAAGGTGGGGAAACGCTTCCACAGAGTGGGACTGCCACCCAAGGTAAAAGAAAGTTTCCTTTCGGGTCTTAAAGCTCATAGGCTTCTGTTTGTCCGTTTCTATATAAGTTGCGTTATATGTGATGCATATTCAGACCCAGACTGATCCTTCTGTCTGTTCTCTGAGTTCCTTTAGCCTGACTTAATGCTTATGGATACAAACCGATGAAACTGAGCAGCACCACTGGAAGTCATGTGGGGCAGTATAGCTACTTTTCAAAGCGACATGAACATAGGACACGAGAAAGACATTTTTACAATGGCGTAAAATGATCACAGCCTTCTCCAGCGTCGCCATGTTTTTTGTTGTCCAAGAAACTCTGGACTCTGCACTGCCCTCTAGTGGATGTTTGAAACTAATTTGAAGGCAGCATATATGAGCTTTAATGTCAACTTCTTTTAGGTGTTTAGGAACAACAGAGGCTGGAAACTCCTATTTTGACTGTATACTGTCTCAACATTATGAAGGATAGGAGTCATTGTTTCAGTGAGTGGAGGGCTGAGAAAAGCTGCTGGCGCTGCCCTGCTGGAGGACATAAAAATGTATCGTGCCACGCAGTCTGTTGTGTTCCATTAAAAAAACTGGTGTATTAAAATAAACAAGTCAGAGGAAGCATAGCTGTCATATCTACCCTAAATTATGTGTCTATTTTCCATCAGTGAATGGATATTCTTATCTCTTGTATAACGTACGGTACTCACCACTGGTGCAAATTACAGTTTCTAATCTCAAGTTTCTCAGCTGAGGCAGTCCTCTGTATTATGCAGCTCTTTGTGCTCGGTAGACGTAGTTAAAAGTTAACTATGAGGAAGTTGCCTTTGTGTTTTTAAACTGTCACACAGTGCTGACACTTTGCTTTGTTTACAGTATGTCACCATTTCACAGGGGATATCATTGCACCACACCACAGTATCGACATGTAAACAAACAAAACCTTCTGAACACTGCAGCACAACGCTGGTTTATGCATATCGGATGATTCTGGTGTTTGTGTGTTTCCAGGTGGGCTCCTTTCAGCTGTTTGTGGAGGGTTACCGTGGTTCAGACCACTGGGTGCGGCGCTTTGATGCAGAGCCGCTGCCGGAGAACATCCGGAAGCAGCTGCAGTCACAGTTTGAGCGGCTGGTGGTGTTGGACTACGTCATCAGGAACACAGGTGAGGGGTGTGTCACACGAACACAGAGTTTGATGAACATGATGACTGACGAGTCATCCCACGAACTTAGTTCCTGTACAGTGTTGACTATTGTACTTGTGTTGAGAAAGTCATTCACCATCTTTTATTTACATTTTTCTTAGTCTTATTTTGCACTAAAGCCATTTATTGTCAAAGTTTAGTTAACTGGCTGTAATGCGAATTAACAAATAAAGTTAGTGTTTGTTGTGTTGTATTTGCAGTTGTCAACATGACCAATAATTGTGAACATGCTCTCTCTCCCCAGGTTTATATGACCGTGTGAAAACTGACTCAGTATGTTTTCTTTCTTTCAATTTCTTCTTTGTCTTGATTAGATCGAGGTGACGAAAACTGGTTGATCAAGTATGAGCAGTCTGGAGAAGGACAAAAGGTGACGTTAAAGCCACACACACTTGAGCTGCTTGAATGTTGGTGCATCTTCATTATGGGACACAGCACAGTGGTTTTGGGTCTGAAAGGTGAATGATTGTGAGTTTCTGTTTGGATACCATAGACACACACTTATCGCCTCTTTCATGCCAAAATTACCACGTATATGTGGTTTAAAAGTGGGTTAATGTGCCTAAAAAGGCGATTGCCTACTTACCATTGCCAGTAGAGAATTTAGCCGGGTGTCATGTTTCCTGCACTGCAGATCGGAGCCAATAAAAACATGTTCCTACTGCAGACTCATTTGACCTGAGAGTGAACCCCGATTGAATCCGGTCTTATTGCAGACACAATGTCTTCTCAGATGTTGGTGGGGTTTTGACGAATGGAAAAGGGGCATCATGACAGTAGCTTGGAAATTACAGGTCTGGACCAAACCAGTGCCGCAGTGATTAGAGCAACCAGACCACTATCTGACTATCTGTCATCAGTCATGATTTGACACGTGTTGAGAAATGAGCAAGGGTTGTCATCTGTCTGCCCAATCGATCAGCCTTTTGTACCAGGATCAATAACTGGTTTGGTAACATCAATCATTCCGTCATATAGCTGTGATGTCGTCTCTGATCTTTATCCTCCTCCCCTCTCTCTCCTGTAGGATGCAGAGCTGCCAGAGACGGAGAGCTGTCCAGATTCTTGCATCAAGATCGCAGCGATCGACAACGGCCTGGCCTTCCCCTTTAAGCACCCAGACCAATGGCGAGCCTGTATGTTGATCTCCTCTCTCCCTCTACGTGAAAACTATATCCTTACTAATCATGGTGGAAAAAGCATTTATTGATTTTCATCCTGGATTCATTCTTTTGTAAATTTATGCTAAAGTATTTTGATAGAAATGGCAAACGCACATCAAGTTAACTGAGATCAATATAATGAAATTATTTCTTTAAATTATGATGATATGGGTAATAATAGTAATATTTTTCTAATGAAAAAAAAAACCTTTGTACAGGCAATGAATGATCTGAACTACTGTATATCATATTGACTTTACCGACACAATTGTTAAGATGTAGTAAAGACCAGAGCGAAATTTATAGCGATGTCCTGCCTCATACAAATATTTCCCTTTTTGTTTTAAAAGCGTCGGACTCGGACCTGCTGTGTTCTTCATATGTGCAAATCCAAAGAGTTGGGCAGACAGTCTCTGGAGTTCACGTCTGAAAACAGCTGAATTTGATGAAATCTATATTTGAATGCTGGGAGCTCCTTTACATTATAAAAAACAGTTGGAGTTAGTTGGAGTATCTGACATGACAGCAAAAACTATTTCTAATGCTGTAATGGTGAAGTTCCCAACAGCCATGCTGACAGACTATGGACAAAACCATTCTCGCTTTTCTGCATGAAACATGTGTTGTGATGTTTTTATGGACCTTTAGCTTTTTACTGCAACTAGATTTATTAATTTCATCTCGTTCACCATAGAATCTCTGCATTCATGTGTATGTTCGTGGAGCACACACTGCAGAGGGCAAACAGGGCTTCAAATTAAAATGTGACAAATTACACTCATCAAACACAGGAAATTTTAAATAAAGATTGGTCAAATAGAAACCTGTCTCACATAAAGTCCTGCTACCTTGAGGAACATAACAGATCCCATCAGGATTTTAATGAGTAGCAGGTTATTTGTAGGGCAGTCAGCGCTCATTGAAATCTGTCTCCTTCCATCAGACCCGTTCCAGTGGGCGCTCCTCCCCCAGGCGAGGGTTGCCTTCTCTCAGGAGACCAGAGACCTGGTGCTGTCCCGCCTCTCTGATATGAACTTTGTCCAGGACCTCTGTGAGGACCTCTATGAGATGTTCATGGTATAGGCCACTTTTTCTTCAAACTCTTTGTCCATTAATACAGATTTAAAAAGTTTAGATCATTTTAAAAGTAATGGAAACTGTCCAGCAGAAAAGTATCTTTGCACTTGACAACACCTCAAGCACTATTTTATTTGTCTTCAGACGGATAAAGGCTTTGACAAACCCATGTTTGAGAGACAGATGTCTGTGATGAGGGGACAGGTGAGTTGTCTTGTTTATGATTATTTTTCACTGTTCCTGTCAGTTGGACTTTCTCTTTTGTCCTTTCCTTTCTTCTCTTTGATCTTCTTCCCTACCTCTACCTCCTTCTCTCAACCTCGCTGTAACTACTTTCATTACACAAGTCTCCTTTTCATTTAGCGCTTTAACTTAACTGTGTCCAGTATTCACCACCTTTAGGTTAATAGATGCTTAATTGTATCACCAGTACAGCTTAAGTGATTAATCAAACAATCAAACAGCAAATATTTTGATAAGCAATACATAACAAATTATGATAATAAGAAGAATATTTGCTGGATTTGTTTAAAAAAACTAAAACAAATCATAATTTAGCAGTGAAAATAAGCATCAGATTATTTAACAGAAAAGGCATTAAGTCATTAAATGAGAGAAAGACTATATTTGTATTAAATTTAGAAATTTTCTTCTTTGGAAATGACACAAAGCTGAGAGATGACATTACTTTTGAATGATATAATCTCATTTTTCATTATGTTGCTTAACCTCACCTCTACACCAGGTCTTGTTCTTCACAGTTTCCCTGGTTTAAACATGAATCCTGTTTGCTCCCAGGTGTTGAACCTGACTCAGGCACTGAAGGACGGGAAGAGTCCCAGCCAGCTGGTGAAGATGCCGCCCGTGGTGGTGGAGCGCAGACATTCAAGTGGCCAGGGGCGTATTGTATCACTGGGCAGCGCCTTCACGCAAACCTTCCACTGCAAGCGGCCATTTTTCTCCTCTTGGTAGTCAGAAAGGGATGACGAGGTGTGGATAACAATGTTTTTGTGACAAAGGATGAACTGAGGGAGAAGATGACGACATCACACTGGAAAGGAAGGACAGTGATGTATAATGAGAGGATGACCTGATGATAGTATAAGATGAAGAAGTGTTTTGTGAAGAAATTGGGCTTGAGCCCATTTTCCATCCTGTGAAGAGAGCACAGGAAATCATTGGAGCTGGAGTGATTGGCATTCCAGTGTCTCCGAGAGACCTTGGGGCTCTTTGTGGTTACCATGTTAATCTGATTGGATAATTGGCTTTTCCACAAAGGTGGGCTTTGTTTATTGTTAAATGGCAGAGAGAAAGGATTTCTTTAACCAACCCAAAGTACTGAAGACTCTTGCAAGATCTTTCAGTGGGTCTAATGGCCAAAGAACAAGCACTTACAAACCACTAACTAACACATCAGCGGTCTGCTAGTGTTTGGGAATCTAAAGGATCCTCTCCACACAGTTATTTTTCTTTACGATAATGTTGTTCTTTGTCCAGGATACAAAGTCCGAATTTGCTTTTGCCTTGTAGGATTATGTATTGATCCATAGACGTACATTTACACTGCTCAAAGTGTTTGACTAAGTTCCACACAGCCGGTTGAACCGCCCTTTACTCAGTCTTTGTTTGTCAAAAACCACATCCGTTAAACACACACAAACCCAGTGTCCTCAACTCTCACTTCTGCCAAACTCTGTTTCAATGGAAGGAACGCTGAAAAGCCTCAATACGAGAACACTTTCAAAACTTGAAAATCAAATGTGGAGGAGGAGGAATGAACACGTTGCTTGAATGTAATCTTTTTACGGTTTCTACAAAGATTCTTGCTCCTGAACATTTCAACACGAATGAATGCTGTCAAAAGAATAGATTTTTCGGGTAATGATGAATGTATTTGTTGTTTGACATGTATTTAATTGCTGACAAGCAGCTTTTTCTTGAACCTTTGGGGGGGGGGCAGCACCCAGCCGCCCCCAGCCGCCCCACTTTATTACACATGATATGAAGAGGGAAAAAAAATGAAAACAGTGGACGATATTTCAGACTTGCTTGATGCTGTTGTGTTTTCTTATGTATGCATCTTGACATTTTTATTCCAACTCTATGATTGTATGAGAACAGCTGTATATTTAAGAGATGAAAAATAAAGTTTTGGAAATTTGAATCTTTATTTTGGTCAATTGTCCTTGTTAGTTTCACGGAAATCACAATGGAAGGTTTGAGGGATGATGACTTGGGGAATGATATTTTTACTTAAGTGCTAAGGGGATTTACTGTCGTCAAACATTGTTGACAAAGGTGTGTTCAGGGTGTGACTAGAGTTTCCAAACGCCTGTAACACATTCAATAAACCTGTACTTATAATTTAATTAATGACGGTGGTAGTCAAGCCTCAAGCAGAAAGTGAGCTAATAATAACTTGAATTAAAATGCAGATTAACCAGTTTCTACCCTTTGTACTGTTCCGGAATTTAGACATGAAACTGACCTGTAGAAAATGTGATCCTGTTGGATTTAAACTCAAACTTGATCAAGATTGTAAATATGTGGCACATACCCAAGAAGGTTTTCTGATTTCCGTGCCCTCTGAAGTAGGGGGCTGTGGAGAAGAAAGACGTGTGTGTTTTGAAGGCCTTAAGATGTTTAGATGTTCGTTTTGTGTGTGTTTCTTCAAAAAATTTAAATAAATATACTAGCTGGTTTAAAAGGGGCAGCTATACCACGTATTTCCAGGAGGAGGCGTCTTAACACTTTTCCTAGAGATGACCTCACAATGAGTACGTTTGTAGTAACAAAGAGGGAAAAAGGAAAAGAAAAACTGAATGAGTCGAAAAAATGACCTGCTCACAAACCCTTTATCTCCAGGTTAGTGTTAAAAGAAAATAGTCCAAGAATAACATACACATCCAAGAGAATTTGGGATAAAGAATAATGTGAAAAGAAAAAGACCAGAGAATCAAAATCTTTTATGGTCTTAGCTTCAATGCTGTGAATCTCAACATCAGCAGAATCCGTGCCTCAATTGAAAAAGTGATTATTTATTTTTAGTATAATCTGGCTTTCCTATCTTAAACAATTATTTTTCCACGAATTGTTTATTCTCATTTTCTTATATGGAACATGGTATATATAAAAAAAAGAGAGAAATAACCTACAGTGACAGGAATCTAAGAGCAGAATTAAACACACTTTCACCTTGCATCACTATCACATAGAATGCAGATACAATTAAACAGTGTTTCCCTCCTTTGTTTACAATAATGTTCAAGTAAAACCTATATTTCTATCCTTCAGGATAATTATTTGTGGTTCCCAGAACTGAATAAAGTTAGTCTTTCCTCACAGATACAGTCAGAGAGCTCCTGTATCCACAGTTTCAATGATGGTACGTCTACTCTTCTAACATCGTGGCTCTCCTGGTTTGAAGAGGTCTAATGTCCAGATGTTTAATCTTTTGGATCTCTGTATAAAGTATGTAAGATGTACGCTGAGCAAATGGCGAATTATGTTTACAGAGACTTGGATACTAAACATCTCTGGCAAACACTTTATAACATCTTTCCAGAAGGTTTGGATCTTTGGACATCTCCATAGTCAATGAAATAAGGTACCTTAATCATCCAAACATTAATTACAGACATCTGGAGGATGAGGAGATATATGATGGAGCCGTCCGTATACATTCTCATGAACCTTCTACTTATATTTTATTTTGTGAAGCACCTTGTAATGCAGGTTTTGAAATGTGCTACGGAAATAAATTGTATTCTCCTTATTATTATTATAGCTATAACAATTATTAGTATTATTTGTATCATAATGCGATGACACTGGCTGCTCTTCAGATGTTTTTTTGTGTGGTTTTGTCTCCACTAGGTGGTGCTCGCCATCAGAGCAGCTCCATGGCTCTCTCCAGCTGTGTCTGTATAAAAACCACAGACTCTGATGACTCCACAGTGTGTCAGTTTGTGGGGTTAAATCCACACAGAGTTTAGAAAAGTTTCATGAAGGGCCAGTCATTCTCCAAACTGCATCACAGAGCGGAGCAGTGAGGGAGTCGGCAGAGAGAGGGATCACTTTCCATTCCTAACACAGAGAAACCAGTTGGATGTTTTGGAGAGAAAACGTTTAATATGATTTTACTATAAGGAGTAAATCACCATTACTTTAACATAGCTATTCATCACCATGCAGTTACTTTTGCTCGCAGTGGCGCTCGTCTTTACGCACGACCTTACTGGAGCAGCCGTACGCCCTGACAAGTGCGCCACCCGGTGCGACGCGAGCCTGTGCCCGAGCCCCAGCTGCCCGGGCGGGTACGTCCCGGACCGCTGCAACTGCTGCCTGGTGTGTTCGCCGGCCGAGGGTGAGCCCTGCGGCCGCAAACACGACCCGCCCTGCGGCGATGGCCTGGAGTGCAAGACGCTGGCTGCTGCAGGGAAGCGGCGCGGCTCTAGAGGGGTCTGCCGGTGCAAGACGGAGCAGGAGGTGTGCGGGAGCGACGGGAGAACATACGGTAACGTGTGTAAGATGAGGGCGGCCAGCAGGAAGGCTCAGCAGAAGGGGAGGCCTGAGATCAGCCAGGCGCACAAAGGACCCTGTTCTGGTAGGACTGACTCCAGAGAAACCTGGGCTCCATTCTTTTAGTTTGTACTCGCGTACCTATCCAAGTGGGGACTTAGCCATCCTTGCACATCTACCAACAGGGGACTACCTCAGACTGTATACGAAAAGGGGACATTTCTCAGGTCCCCTCTTGGTCATGCTAGAATCATGTCTAAAACCCTTCATTTATAAAAATGTAGCCAAGTGGAAGCCTGCAGGTGTGCGAGTGTGTACTCGGTTCTGCTCCTGCTGTCTCCTGAAGCTTGACCTTTGACCTTGGGCTAGCACGA
Organism: Pleuronectes platessa; assembly: GCF_947347685.1. Classification (NCBI taxonomy): domain Eukaryota; kingdom Metazoa; phylum Chordata; class Actinopteri; order Pleuronectiformes; family Pleuronectidae; genus Pleuronectes; species Pleuronectes platessa. The sequence goes on along the minus strand of NC_070628.1, from coordinate 23,842,984 downwards.
TGACTTTGCTATTTTGGTAGAAATTTTAGTGCCCACTTGGATGGTGCAGAATGACTTAAATCCCATTTTTGGTTGATCAAAATGACAGTGGTCCCCTGTTAAATGGTATGAAGTGACACTACTTCATCAATGTAACCTATACATTAGGCTTTATGCTCGGTATGCTGGTTCTGAGAAAGGCTTCAGCTAATTAATTGCAATCATTGAATAGTCTAGAAATTGAGGAAATATTTCTAAAAACATTGTAATCAAAACAATAATCAGTGAATCATATTAAAATAAAATTGAATGTCCACAAAATTAGTGCATCAATGCAAGATTGTGTCCTCTTAGAGATAGAGACATTGGCTACAGATCCAAGTTCCTTATTGCCAATGACGTTTGAAAAAATGAAAAAGGACATTTGCCGTTATATTATGATTAAAGGCCTTTTTTGTTTTAATGAGCGGAAATAGAAGTCATGACAGGCTCCCTGTTGGCAATAAATGTAAATATGTGTGTGTGTGTGTGTGTGTGTGTGTGTGTGTGTGTCTGTATATGTCTGTATTAATGAAGTGGGTTCTTCATGTCAGTGCAGGTTCGTCCTTGGTCCATCCCAGCAGCCCTCGCTACAAGTTCAACTTCATTGCAGACGTAGTCGAGAAAATAGCCCCGGCTGTCGTCCACATTGAGCTGTTTGTGAGGTATGTTTGTAATGTGTGTATGCAAGTGTGTGACACATCAGTCTGAGCAGAGCCCAACAGAGTTTAGATGACCTAAAATGTCAACCTCTAGTTGCCTTAAAATACATTTTTACATCTTCCTGCTCCTGTTTATCAGTCTCCGTCCTATTTCCTCTGCAGACATCCTTTGTTCGGTCGCCACATGCACCTCTCCAGTGGCTCTGGGTTCATTGTGACCCACACAGGCGAGATTGTGACCAATGCTCATGTGGTAACCACAGCTGCCTCAGTGACAGGGAGGCCCCAGCTGCGTGTACAGCTCCATGATGGCAACGTGTACGAGGCCATGGTCAGAGATGTAGACAGGAAGGCGGACATCGCCACAATCAAGGTCAATCCTCAGGTGAGGGAAAAACATCTTTATTTATTTAATCTGCAGTTCACTGTCTGTCCTGTCCTCCAGATTAAAGCAATGTTTAGAAATGTCCTTTTCCATGCATCTTCTACTTCCTTGACCCACATCTCATACACAAAAACCTTTCTGCCCTATAACTCAAGAGCCCACATCCTTACAAGCTTCTGTGCCAAGTTTTCTGCGAGATATTCATACCACTTGCGGGAAATCTTTCATAAACACCATCTCTGTGACTCACAGAAACAGCAGTGATGTGTGTATTCTCACACCCACATCACAAATACTTGGATACTTCTGTAAGCTTCCATCTCCTCTTCCTTTCTCTCAGTTTATCTTACAAAGTAACTTTCTAATCATGTTTTACAACTTATCGAATATGTCTACCTGTCCGTGTTTCCTCTCATGTGCTGCTGTTTTGGTGTGTGAGAGCAGAAGAAGCTTCCTGTACTGTCTCTGGGCAGCTCAGCTGATCTGAGGCCGGGGGAGTTCGTGGTTGCCATCGGCAGCCCCTTCGCCCTGCAGAACACCGTCACCACCGGCATCGTCAGCACGGCACAGAGAGATGGCAAGGAGCTGGGCATCAAAGACTCAGACATGGACTACATCCAGACTGACGCTATTATTAATGTGATCTCACACACGCATGTACACACACACACACACACACACACACACACACACACACACAGTGTATATGACCTGCTAATTTCTTGTGTTCTTGACACATGTACAAACAGATTTTTACAATGCTTATAATTTATTAATGTTTTGCTTCTGTCTCATATTCCCCTGATCACTGTGAAGTACGGCAACTCAGGAGGACCTCTCATCAACTTGGTGAGCAGTGTTGGCATTTGTTTGACTATGATGGGTGAACTGGTCCTCACTGTTTCTACCGACCCAGTTAATTGAAAAACTCTCAAGTTCAAATCAGAATATGACATATGTCAAACAATGTTGTGTTATAGTACAAAATAGATCGAAATGAATCATCCTTAAAAATCAATGACCCTCTACATAATAGACATGTATTTGCATAGCAATATAGGCTTCTGAACTCAACATTATAATGCACTGGATTATAATACACTTTGAACTAAAAATCATTTGGAGCAAAGGATGTCATACTTCTACTCATCCTCCTCTTCTCACAATAACTCTTATTGTTACCGCAAATAAGGAATACAAATTCAGTCTACCTGAGGTATGAATCAAAATCAAAAAAGAGCATAAACCTTTATGCCCTATCTTGCAAATCTTGAAAAGAGAAAAAGTTTCTTGAATCAGTCTGTTTATCCAGATCTGCTCCAAATGTTGTCCCAAACCCCCATTCAATTTCAAAGAGTTTGTGGTATGTGTGTTTAATCCTGCCGACTAACAAACAATACAAAAAAAGAGCAATGAAAACATTGAGATGACAAAATGGGATTTCAGTCGAAAGTGAAATAATGTTTAAATCTCCACATATTGAATGGATTTAACAAATGTTCCTCAAGTTCTGCCTTATTTTCTTTGTCTGTGTGTTTGTGTGTGTTTTTTAAGGATGGGGAGGTGATCGGCATCAACACTCTGAAGGTGACGGCAGGAATCTCCTTCGCTATCCCCTCCGACAGGATCAGCCGCTTCCTCACAGAGTCACAAACCAAACACAGCAAAGGTCAGAGGTCAAAGCTGGTGGAGTGAAGTTGCGGGGGAAAAAAGAAAACAATTTCAAATAGAACCTTCTGAGATTATTGCACCTTTAGAAAAACATTGAAGAGGCAGTTCCTTATATATCTGAATAAACCCTCTTCCATTTGTTGTGACAGAAAAGACGAGACTACAGCGACGACTCACAGAGGAGCCACAGTCTGATGCAGGTGAGTGACGGCCCCAATGAAACTAACACCACTGTTGAAATGTTTGCGGATTTCTAGAAGATTAATGTTGTGCTTTTGTTTCCAGAACTAAAGAGACGTTTCTTGGGCATCAGGATGCTCACAATCACCACAGAGTGAGTTGTCACCACAAACTGTCTCTCTTGAGATCAGCGTTTTATCTTGATTTCCGTTAAATAATGAAGTAGTTTCTGTAGCATCTGACCAAAAGCAGGCTCAATGTTGTATGCATCAGTATTTGTCTTATTTATTCATTGTGTCTCTTTCAGTCTACTAGCAGAGTTAAAACATCATTACCCAGACTTTCCTGACATCCACAGTGGAGTGTTGGTGCAGCAGGTCATACCTAACACTGCAGCGGAAAAGTAGGTTCACACACACACACACACACACACACACACACACACACACACACAAACACACACGTGAACGTATTGCTGTTCCTTCATCTGTTCTGATGTCTGTAGCCTCAATGTAATCTATTACTTGTGGATATTATTTATTTCAGGGGAGGGATTAATGAAGGTGATGTCATAGTGAAACTGAACGGACAGCCAGTCGACACCACTGAAGACGTTCACGAGGTGTTACAGGGGGACCAGCCACTCCTGCTGGAGATTCGCAGAGGCAACGACGACTTATTGTTCAACATCCACCCACAGGCTATTGTGCATTGATCAACAAGGCAGATCATTTGTTCTAATTTCCACAAATGTTGGGCAACAACGTATACATTTTTTTGGCCATGGGTATTTGGCCAATGGGAGTTTTAAATAAGCTATTTATAGATTTATGAACTGATTTCTAATTAAAGAAGAACATTTTTAGTCACGTACTTTGTGTGGTAGTTTACTGCAAAATACTTCAGACAAGAGTTTATTGCACTGTACCCTCAGGCTTCAGAATAAAAGCCTCCGGAGAAGTATCTCTGCTGTTTGTGTTTGTCTCAGCTCAGTTGTGCCTGGCAGCTGTGCTTCATCTGCACAGGAGGCAGATTCAGCTCAGTTGTTTATGTCTGCTTATCCCACTTCCCTCCTCTCTGCTTTGGAAAGAGTGTCTCTTAATATAAACAAGCTTAAACTGACACCTAGACACAAAGAGTACACACAAACACACACACACATGCATATACACGCACACACTCGATTTGAGCAGAGTGCTGTTACTGGAAAAGTCACTTTCCTCTCTCCTCTCCTGTTATGGTTGTGGAAAACTTTCTGAACCTTGAAGTTCGGGACAGAAAATCCTCTTGCGGCTGCTTTGCTGGTGTTTTGGATCCAAAGTCAGTCTGCAGCCAATGACAAAACTCGACTTGGTATAGAATATACTATAAAAAACGCTCTTTAATGTGGGTACACTTTGGGTGGGGTTACAAGTCATTTTTAAAGTAACGTCATCATGAAGTGGGGACCCCACCAGATGTGTGCCTGTGTGGCCACGGCACATAAACTGAACCCAGACAGACGATCCTCACTGCTTATCCGCAAACCCACTGTGTTATGTTGCTATTGGCTGGAGGAGAGAAACCGAGGAAGAGAAGGAAGAAAAAAAGGAAAGAGAGGCCGAGGGGACGTAAATCAAGAAAAAGGGAAAATGTGCTGAAAGTGAACAAATTACCACCATATTACACAGTAGGAGTCTAACGTTAACGTGTGTGTGTGTGTGTGTGTGTGTGTGTGTGTGTGTGTGTGTGTGTGTGTGTGTGTGTGTGTGTGTCAGTGTGTCACTGCCCTAGTTTGTTGTACTTGTGTGTGTGGGGTGTTTCCAGCCTTGCCAAGACATATTGTCATAGCAAAGCACCAGACTACTTCAGTAGAGCAGGGAGAGGACACAGCTGTTTGTCCATATAAAGGAGAAACTCCACTTAAACACAGTGTCACCCGAATAAACCCTAAATCTCAACAACTTTCACTGTATAATACATTCAGCTACGTGGTTTGATTCCATCAGGGATCTATAGTTTGGCTGCTTTTATGCTAAATATAAAATGCATTGGCTGCAAATAGATTTATATGAAGTGCAGTATATACAGTACATTTCCCATAAAGCCTGTAGTTTTCATAGATTGAGTTGTGGTCGAGGTTGGGGTCCTGCTCAATGGATCTATAAATCTATCACCATCTAGAGGCCAAATGGTGCCACGTCTGGTTTTCATTACACACATGTATGATTCCAAAACAGGCCAACAGATGGCGTGTTGGCTGTAAGAAAAACAAAATGCTCCTGACATGGCAACTGCTCAGACTCAGCTTAGAAGAGTAATGTATATGCGATGCAGACTATTTATAGCCCTGGTCTCTGACTGGGTGCTTTTGAAGTTAAAGTAGAGGGCAGAGCTAAACATCTCGAACAGCATGCAGGATTATCATGGAGACTGGATTCAGAGCCGTGTGATCGTGTGTCTTTATTCAAAGCCTCACTGCTGCGAAAGAGAATCTCGTTGTAATGTGTTGCAGAATAAGAGTTTTACCACTCGTACAGCTGTTTGTGTTGGTTGAGACCCTGTTGGGCTCAGGTGGAGGATAAAAGAAAGCAGGAGGAGGAAAAGAAGAGCTTGTCCTCACACATCTTCAAACATGTTATTTGGCAATATTTCAATCTGCATTCTGTATTTGGCAAAGATGTACGTGGACAAGATAACATCTACTGACCCCAAAGACGTCACTATGTGCAGTGGTGGGAAGTCCATATACTTTGTCATTGTATTCCAGTATGTGTTTCATGTGTCTGTGCTTAATTCGATTTATTTACTGGTAATTCTACTCTACTACATATATAGCAAATATCTGTCCTCTAAGATTTTACAATACATTGTGTTACATTTTCATGTTGTTTTTTGTAAATTTTTTAAAAGTAATCAATATTTTGAAGGCTGATTGATCCACTGATTCAATCAGAGCGAACAGGTAACACCGGGATGAGAAACTGTACTGTAAAAGGCTTTGAGTGTTTATTAAGACTAGAAAAAAATTATTTAAATACAGACCATTTACAAATCTTTAAAAAATCCACCTCTCAACTCACTTCATGATTTTTTATCTCTTCTACTTCCTGAGAGTATCTACCCACACGTTGACCCCATCTTTCAGTGCACAATGGCTGAGTAGCAGCCAGATCAGGGTCCAGGGACCTCATACCTCTGAAGCGTTAACCGTAGGGAATAATGGACCTTTAGTTCAGTCACGTGTTCCAGGGGAAGTGGTGGTGATGCTTTATTTATCATTCAGAGAGAGAAAGAGAAAGACTGACAGACATTTATAGTAGGGCACAATCATAATGCTCCCTGTGAATCATCATTGACCCCAGCACCCAATGACATTCTGAGTGCTGATTAGTGTTGCTAATCAGCATCATCAACACACACATAGACACGCACACACACACAAACACACACACACACACACACACACACACACACACACACACACAGAGACACACACACACACGTTATGTGTCACTCAAATTAACCTAAGCCTGGAAGCATTTTCTATTATGGGAAATAAATATTGAGATGGTGAGTGACTTTGTGTGTATGTGGGTGTGTGTGTGTGTGTGTGTGTGTGTGTGGTAGGTCAAAAACACTTATCTTATTTGCTCCTCCTCTCTTCCTACAGTACGTTGCCCACAGTAGTTCTGGTTAGTAAGGCGGTGAGTCATACAGTGAGAGTTGGATGCCAGACAGATGGAAGTAGTTACTTTTTTTTTTCCGCTTTTTCTTTTTTAATTGAGTCCAATCTGTCCAAACTTCTGTTGCCATGCCAGCTGCCCCAGTCTGCAGTCTGTGATTACAAACTTTCTCCAACTCACAACTTCACTGTAAACTCAGTGGATCTGGCTGACTGGAGATTTCGATTGTGGGCGCTTTCTGTTTTGCCATTTTCTTCTTGAACCAGTTCCCAATCTTAGTTACTCACTCCTTTGACCATATGAGAACACACACAGGCACACAGGCACACAGGCACCCAGGCACACAAACACACATGTTCACCCACACATACACAAACAAACACATACACATCCCCCCCCCCCCCCCCCCCCCCACACACACACACACATATAGCTTTAGGCAAGGTCTCTCACACATGTGAGGCTCCACAACTGGACAATTTCACTAAGCAGACCCATGTGTTGTTGTGTTGAGTAATGTTCTCTCTCTGCCTCCTCTTTCTGTGCATGTAAGTAGACTGTGCTTACACTCATACCAGATACTTTAGGACACTGGAGAGTATCTCTGATTTGCAAAGGCCAAGATTGAATGTGGGGGCCGAAATTCCAGGCATTCCAGGTTTATTGAGTTGGTCTCTACAGAGAAATACTTTGGCTGTCCATAGTCATTTACATTTTTACTGGACTGAAGTGAGACAGAGCGTGACGGCTCTCATGGTTTCGTCTTTGTCTCGTTCTTTGTCCTTGTGGTCCATCCTAACAAGTTTCTGTCAACAGAGAGAGAAAGCAGTGGTTATACAAAAGATGTAATAGGTGTTTGATTCTTTTTTTCCCCATTATGAATACACATGCCAACCCAGATGCTTAACTTTGTTCTTCATTACATCTCCAACACTTTCTTTGTCTAATTTGTTTAATTTCATTCTTCCACATAGTCTATTTCTCATTCACACTCCCCCTTTCTGCTTCTTTCTTTTCCGAAGTAAATTGAGTCTTCAGTGTCTCTTTTTGTGGTCTCTAGCTTTCGAGCACTAAGACTTGTGGGTGTGAATATGTTTGTCGTTAAATCCCCTGATGAGCAGTTTTGCGAAATATTCTCTGAGCTCATAGATATCAGAGGAAATAGAGTTGTAAAATTTCAAATTAGAGCAAATTTTCGGAACAATATAACCATTAGATTATCACTATTATTATAATTTATTTATGTCCTTGATGTCCATTGACCTTACTCATCTGGAGATACCCTCCAATGAAATTTTCCGACAAAGTTTGGTCTGTTGATGAGTTGTTGCGTTATTTTGTACACATAAATACGCTAATACAAACAGACAGGGGTTAAAACAACACCCTGCTTCTGACTTCACTTTGCAACCAGGTTAACAGATGCTTCAATGTTGCAATAACCATACTAACCTTAGTAGGCTGCAACTTTGACAGATCCTGAGTGACACCTGATGAATTCATTACATCAGAGAGGTGACCATTGCACTTTGTATTTGTTCCTCCAACAATGCTCCTCTCCAGGTTTGATGGCAGACGAGGCACCATTTGGTTGCCAGGCCACAAATGAATACGAGATGGAGTAACTGGTCGCCATAGTGATCTTAAATAGTGTTGCTAAGTTGGTTTTATGAAATAAGGATGACGGATTTGTACAGTTCTCCACCTTGTTCCTAGTATTTAAAGGGTCAGTGAATACAATTTAGGAGAAATGGGTCAAATTTGAATATAGAATGTTTTCACTAGTTTGTTTCATTTTTTTTTTTTAATCGTTGTTTTCTTTAGTTAAATGACATTTAATTTAATGTAACTTCACCACTAGATATAAGCTGTAAGAGTGGTATTAATCAGTGCATTTCCCAAAAATATAAAATTATTACTTTGAGATCAAGGTATTTCTGTCACGTCCTGAGAAAAACTGTTGAGAAAAACTCTTGCTGTGGTACTACACAGACTGCTAACTGAACTGGATGTCATTGAGTACACTCATGCCAAGGAAAAACCCACACACACATACACACACACACACACACACACACACACACACACACACACACACAGACATGCAGTCACACAGAAATTCTTTTGTCAAAGCTCTGGTGATAGCTAAATCCTGTGAGCCTTCCCTCTGTCTCTCAGCTCCCTCATTCTGGCAGACTGCTGACTCATGCTTTCTAGTTTCTACGTCACTCTGTATGAGTGTGTGTGTGGGTGCGTGCGTGTGTGTCTCTCTCTCTCTTTCTCTTTCCCTCAGTCTCTCTTTCCTCATAAATCCGTTCTGCAGCCACTTTGCTCAACTCCACTTCTTTCTCTTAAGGGGAATTTCTTTGGATTTTGAATTATTCAGTTATGTGTCCTCATCTTGTGACCTGCGTGGGCGTGTACTCAAGTTTGCACAGACAATATTACTGTATGTGTGTGAGCTGGTTAAGATCATAGATGTGTGTGTGGGTGTGAAAGCAACTTCTACCATCGCTCCTGCTTGTGCTTGTCTGTATTTGCTTAGTTACCTTGAACGTTTTTGCTGTAGTTTCTTCAAGTGTATCCAGTGGTAGCAGTTGGTCATATTTTAGTTTTGAAAAAATAATGCCGCTTCTTTTAGGATATATTCTTCAGGAAGATACTGTATTCTAACAGCAGAAAGGGAGATGACATAGGGTTAACTTTCGGTTTTGCATTTAAAAGAAGTTATTCTGACTGGGAGTAGAAGGTAAAGATTTCAAGTTAACACTGTGGTACAGTGAAGGACATCGCTATTGATACCAGACTGTATAGAAGATATCATGGCTCCCCAAAAGTGAAGCCAAATCATCAGGCTTCCTCCATGTTAGCATATGGTACAAATGTTTTTTTCTTGAAGATGGTTTCTGTGATTTACCTTCTATACAGTACTGATGTTTGTTAAAGTGCTACTTTATTTTGGTTTAAATGATCTATTTGATGCGATAAAAATGGTGTGAAACATTGTGTTTGACACTGACTCACAATTGGACAATCACGTCTACCTTTGAAACTTCACTACAGTGGCTCCATCCCCCAGTTGCTATTCTGGTCAAATATCATCGGCGCAAGATGGAAGCATTCGTATCAGGGATATTTTGGGCTTTATTTTTAGGATAATTACCTAAAACTTTCCATTAGTCAGTCAGAACTGAAGAAGCATTTTGAAGGGGAGGTGAAACGCCATCAAGAAAACATAAGCACTTGTGCAACTTCTGAACAAAGGACACATTATAACTTCTTGTTACCAGCAACAAGGATGTGATGTTTTCATTAGTGTGTGTTAGTTAGCAAAATCGACTAACCTACTACAGCTGCGAGCAGCACTGAGTGGGCCTGAGCACTAGCAAACTTGGGACCTGATGCGTCCGAGAGGGAGGGTAGACAATGCACAGTGAAGTTACAACAACTTCATTTTCAGGATGATCAGTAGGTGGCGCTATGACCCTGAGTTATCAATGACATATGTAACTTTTCAGGCGGGGACTCTGATCATAGATGAGGGTTTTGGTGCTGATTAAACAATGCAGAAAAAATATTGTATATTGTAAACCAGCCACGAGCAGTCCTTCAAGGCATAAAGCATGTCACTTCCTATCGCCAGCAGGTGGCGCTGAAACGATGAGTCATTACTGACATATTGATCTGTTCAGGCCGAGACTGTGATTGTGTGAAAGAAGTTTGGGGTTGATTGGACAATGCACAGATGAGTAATGATGACTGCATTTCCTTTGGCGAAGGATCAAACTTCTGTTAGTAAAATAAATATTTATTTTTATTGCACAGCAAAGTTATCTTTCTCTAACCAAAGTGTGAGTAAACCTGTATATTAAAAGTAAGATCCCGCTTTCCTTCCTTTAAAATAAAAAGTCCAGATGTTGCGCTCGCCAAACTCAACAGACAGATTTTTTTTTTTGCGAACTGTGTTTTACGTGATCCATGGACTTTTTTCACTTTCTTTATCATTCTGATATTTTACATTTAATCTTAGGAAATATTCATTGGTTTCTCAGAGAATAAATAATGGATCAGGTATGTTCAGGGGACTGATATTTATGAGTATATGCAATTTGGTTCAGATCTGAAATCTATTTAACAAATGTGGTTGAACATTACATGATATATGTAATAGTTTGATTTAGTTATGTTTGCTAAAATTAACAAATTAAAATTGTACCTGATTCATTCCACAGCCTGTGCGTCCAAAATGATCATTTATAATCAAAACTGTAAAAAGGTTGTCTCCCACCTTTATAAGCATCACACACTGGTGCACAATCATTCCTCAGTCAGGCGCCCTGTTAGAGAGAGAGAGAGAGAGAGAGAGAGAGAGAGAGAGAGAGAGAGAGAGAGAGAGAGAGAGAGAGAGAGAGAGAGAGAGAGAGAGAGAGAGAGAGAGAGACAATGTGTGTGTCCGGACATGTGAGTGTCTGTTTGAGTTAGCATTCCCTCCGCCGAGACCTATTTATACACCAAGACTCCCACGCTCCAGAAACACTCACCCATGACATTTGTTTCCATTGTCGCCCCATCCTCACATCATCTTCCTATGTCTCTTTTTTCTCCATATCGCTCATTCTCCTCTCATCACCATCATCACTGCGGAGGTATATCACCGCAGGGGCCTGCTACCGTCACCTCAGCAAAAGGCCTCGCTCTCAGATCTGTGAAGAAGGGAAGAACTGAAATGAACAGGAAAGACAGATCGGGGTCACCGCTGCCAAAAAGGTGTGATTTCTCTCCCTCAGTCACAATGAGCCTCAGAGAGCTGAACCCAGGAGTCGGGACTGTGGGTGTAATCGTGCATTTAAATTTAAATAGACAAAAATCCTCCTGCAGTGGAATGAAGGACAAAGTAAAACCATTTTCCAGCTCACAAGCAAAGGAATAAAGGCAAACTTAAGGTGATGAGAGAGTTCCATATTGTGCTGCACACTGTGGGAAACTCTGTGTTACGTAATGGCACAAACACGTATGTATATAAACAGAGTCATAGAGCCAGGGGGCAGTGGCTGAAGGGGAAGTCGGATCCATCCCTCACTTCCTCGCAGATCTTCTTAAGTGCTTCTGCCATCAGCATTCTGTTGCTTGCATAATATAACCTAAAGCCGTGAAACCCAGAGAGGACACGTGCCCTCTTTAAGGGTTGCTTCTCGCTGAGGGGCGATTTCTCATTCCCTCTCTTCCTCTTTTATCCCTCTCTTTTTCTCTCTCTTTTTTCCTTCACAGCAATAGAGCCACTAAGTTAATACGCCACTGCCACAGCCGTTCCACAGATCAGGACGACGAAGAAGAGGCAGCGATTTGTTCATTTCTTATGTTAAATGTGATCTTCTAAGAACCTGTTAATGATTGAATATAAATGGAGCCTTTGGAGATGGCAGGGATAAGCAACATATGGGGAGCCAGGGTGGGAAAAAACAAAACACAGCCCGACCTCATGTCCATGGAAAAACATATATGATGTGTACATACTGAGAGAAAAGCTGCCCACACGTTTTCACACTCTCATGCCTGCATGCTCACTGAGGGGGGAAAAAGACAAACTATCTACTGGTTATAAACTGATGGATCATAACGATAAAGCTCCTCCAACCGGGACAACTTAACATTTTTAACAAACACACGTTTTGGTGTACAAACCTTAAAAACATATTATTTTGCAGCATAACATTTTGTTGGTGGGCATCGACAGATAAGGACATCCTGCCAATAGGACAGGCATACACGTCACTCTGTAGGACACGAACAAGCCACAGACATGGTCTTTCTGTGTTATATCTCCCTTCTATGTAAACATACTGTATAGTAACAATACTATTATTTAGCTTTTTGACTGAATATGTAGTAGTTTAGCTACAGAGAGAAGCATAGACCTCACAGTACTAAAGCAAAGTTCCTGTCTTTAGTTTCCATGTGAAGGTAAAAAGAAGCCCTTTCTACTTTGAGATGGTTTATCAGTGTCCCAGCTAAAAACAATTGAGTGTCCATTCACTGGATTTCTTATCGTAATAAAAAACGACTCACCCAGGGACTGAAGGAAAAGACCAGAAGACAAAATAGCAATTTAATTATTCACATCCACATATGCACAACAAAGTACTGCAAGATCATTTCCACAAGCTTGTTGAAGACATATACTGTGGGGGATTGTTTCATATTATTTAAACCTGTCAGAATAAGGCTTTAAGATGTGAATAGAAATAGAATCACCTGACTGCTGCTGTGAAGGCAAGATGTAGGCTACTGTCATCCTTTTATCCCATCTATCCCTCCTGCACACTTCCTTCCTCCCCCTTAATCCCTTTTTTCTCCTACCCATCCTCTCATATACTTCCCCACTCACACCACTCACACTCTTCACACCTGCCTCTGCCATGTAAATGAATCCCCAACATGTCAATGTCGGATATTTTCAAGGAGTGTGTACGTGAAATTAACATGAGCCGGCATGCGGTCTCTTACAGGCATTTAATGGGACATCAACACAAATCAGAAGTGAAGAAGAGGAAGTTCAAAGAGTGAGGAAGTCACCAGAGATTTGGTGTTGCTATGGAGATGAGTGATTTTGTGTGTGTGTGTGTGCGTGTGTGTTTGTGATCCAGGTATTACTGATGTTCTGGGGACCTAAATCTATTCACTTTACAGGGAAAATAAGTTCCCATACATTGTAAATCATTACATTTAAAGTAAAGAAATGTTTTAAGCTTAAAGTTGGATTAAGGTTTGGGTTTAAATTGAGGTTAAGTTTAAGTAATGTTCAGGACATTAGACAAGTATTAGGTAGGATCAATTAAAAGGGTCCAAGAAATGGAGACACATCAGTGTGTGTGTGTGTGTGTGTGTGTGTTTTCATGGTCCAGGTGTTATGTTGTGGGAACCTTAATCTGTCACATTATGGGTCCTTGTCTTCCTTATTGTGACGAAAAGCAAATCTACATAAATTAAATCATAACATGAAGACATAATTAAGGTTAGATTTTAGGTTAAGCTTTGTTTGTTTGTGTGTGTGTGTGTGTGTGGGTGGGTGATGCACAAAATCTGTTACTACCACAGCTTCATCCTCTCATGTTGGTCCACTGGAAGGTATTTACATGACATATACTGTTTGTAAAAGAAGGTATACACGCAGTAACTCTCACACAAACACACACTCACTCCACAAATCAGTATGTTTCCATTTGTTTTGCGCATGGGGCCACAAACAGACCTGCTCTCACGCCTATTGCACAGGTCATTTCTGCTTAAAAACACAACTCATCTTTCTGGGGAGGAAGAGAGGAATCGGAGTGCAAACAGCATGACATCACCCCATCTCGGATATTCTCTCCTGCTTGCATGAATCTTGCTCAAGCGTCACATGACTTAGCTACCAACAGCACGTGCAGGGCACACGGCATTGGCCACGAGAGACGAGGCGCTGGAGAGTGATCGAGAGTAAACAGAGGGGAGAGAGGGATTTACTTTTACTTAACAACTGTAATCATATGCAGGAGGGGGCGAGAGACGAGCAGAGACATAGATCCTAACAGGTTTAAAAAGTGTTCCATGTCAGTGACAGTTGCTGACAGGGCGGTTTGTTTGGGGGTTTCAGCACTGGACAGCTCTCCCCGCGTGTCTCCCCGCGTGTCTCCTCGTCACACGAGCGCTTCTGGCACGTGCGCCGGGACGATGAGCATCTCTCAGAGCCGGTGGGGGGTACGAGCAGAGCGCATGGCGCACTCCCTCCACCATCCTCCCCACAGCTGCTGCCGCTAAAGCCTCGAGAGATGAGCACATATGCGGGGATACCGGAGTTCCTCCTGGAAGTGTCCATCGTGGTGATCGCCGTGGTCTCGCTGCTGACCAACGTGTCCGTGCTGCTATGCTTAACCCAGAGCGCCGAGCTGAGGTCGCACGTGCCCGGGCTCTTCATCCTGAACCTCTCATTCTCCAACATCCTCCTCGCCATCGTCAACATGCCCGCCACTTTCCTCGGGGTGGCCCAGAGCGCAAAGCCCTTCGGCCACTTGTTCTGCCAGGCTGTGAGTTTCGCGGAGACTTTCCTCACCACTAATGCCATGCTGAGCATGGCCGCGCTCAGCGTGGACAGGTGGATAGCGGTGGTGTTTCCCCTGAGTTACTCCAGCAAGATGCGCTACAGGGACGCGCTCCTGATCGTGGCGTACTCGTGGCTCCACTCGCTCGCGTTTTCTGTCTCCCAGCTGCTGATGGACTGGGGGGGATACAGCCACACCTACGCCTCCTGCACGCTGCACCTGGCCGGGGAGGAGAGGTCGATGCAGATCGCAGCCTATACGACCTTCACGGTGCTGTTCCACCTCAGCAGCTTCGCGCTCTGCCTCTTCATCCTGTCCTTCGCCTACCTGAAAGTTCTGAGAGTTGCCAGGTCCCACTGCAAGAGGATAGATGTGATCACAGTGCAGACCCTGCTGCTGCTGGTCGATATTCACCCCAGGTAAAGTCTACTGCTGATGGAGATTCAACTTTGAGGCTGAGGTTGTTCCCAGGGCAGTTTGACCAGATATGTTCCCAACACAAAAAAAAAAACAACTTAAAATGCATTTATTCATCAGTATTTCATAGATGGAGCAACTATCTAATAGCAATGAACATTGAACATGAAAAACAGCTTTCAAATATGTGCCCTTCAGATCCCCCTGACCATTCCATTAACTGTTCAATTTAAAGTAATAGCTATGGACCTTTCAGATTATATTTTGACATTTATGTGACATGTAACATCACTTGTTTGAACACAAATCTTTACCAATATGATCAATCAAATAAGTTGGTTCCTTGGGCTGGAGACACATGACAGTAATCCTGGAGTTACATTCGAATGCTTTGGGGTTCTGAATGTTCACACATGACACAGAGCCTGTTTTGTCAAGCTGTCAATTATGTTTATAACTATATATATTCATTTTTATATATAAATATTGTTTATTTATTTGTTGTGGGGTGAGAAATTAATGAATCGTTCTCTGTGTCTGTCAGTGTGAAGGAGAGATGTCTGGCAGAACAGAAGAAGAGGAGGCAGCGTGCCACTAAGAAAATTTGCATCTTCATCGGCTCCTTCATCCTCTGCTATTCACCCTATGTTATAACAAGGTAACACTCAGCACTGTGACTCACTGACTTCCTGAGAAACTTGTTGACCTTCAGAAGAGCTATTTGTACAACACTGACCTAAAAAATCTATTACATGTCCTGCTTGTATGATCATGGGTTTGACTATTATGTTCATCTTTGTAATATGTAAAAGACCCGGAAAATCAGTAAGGTTGATATAATCTTAAATTAATTGAAGTTAAATCACCTCTCTAACACAAATAACTAATAAAAATAACTGTTGACAGAATGGGAAATAAATAGTGTTCTCCCCTGTTGAAGGTCAAAGAGCTTTGTTACTTGACTTATATTTATATATACTAATATTATGCTGTTTTTCTTGGGAGACATGAGTGGATATGTCCACACTCAAGTCTCTGCCCAAGTTATTTACAGCATCATGAAAAGTGACTGTATTTCAATAAGGAGACGAGATGGTAACTCACATTATGGGTCTTTTGATGATGTAAGACAAATTGGCTTCCTCCACTTATGCTGCTTGTATTTCTGCTGCAGGTTGCTGGAGTTGTTGCCCTCCATGCACATCCCTCGGTACGTAGGTATCGCCACCAAATGTCTGTCCTATGCCAAGTCCTCCAGTGACCCGTTTGTCTACTGTCTGCTGCGGCACCAGTACAGGAAGGTCCTGGTCAGTGTCATCGGCCGGGTTCTGAGAAAGGATCGTTACTCGCTGTCTGCCCACAGCATTAGCAGCACACTGGACACCGCAGACGATTCCTGCATCGCTAGGATTACTTGAGCTCAATATGCTAGTTTTTAAGTGAGTCATTACCTTCATCACCTTCTTCAGGAAGGTTCAGAGGTCAGGCACTTTAGAAATTTGCTGCCCCCGCGGATGGAGAGGTGTCAGTGCCTTGCTCAAGGACACTTGAGGGCCTGAACCATGGGACTGTTCAAGCCAGTGTAGACAGTGAGACCTCTGATGTTTGCCAAAGGCCCTTGTCAGAGTGTTGTTTCCACAGGGCTCATCACTTTACCTGCTGAGGCAATCCCAAAGATACACCACATGAAAACCACAGCACTATGCCATCAATGGAAATGTATCTTTTAAATTATTTTAAATTTGTCAGGAAGTGGTCCTCATTTTTCAGTGCAAAACTGGGGAAAAACATTAATGACTGTTTTGTTGCTAATATTACAGATTGTGACATTTTTTAAAAGAAATGTGTGAGGATGTTATATCATAGCAAAGAACACAGATTTAATAATAAACTCCACTGCCACAGATACAATTAGTCTGCTGTTTGAGTAAAGCATAATTAAATGTCATACAATGATACTGTTGGATGTATCTATTATATATTATCGGACAGTTGTGATAAAACAGTGGTTTACACTGTTTTGCTACATGAACTCTCATCAGATCATGTTCACATCCATGAAGTGTGAACAGTTCAAACAGATTTATCTCATTTGTAGTATTTTTTTAGATGAAATAAAATTATAATTTGAAAACACATTTTCCTTACTATTACTTTAACTGTCAACATTTTCAACTCCCCATCCTATCACTTCCAAGTGGTATACCTGTCTACTGCTCTTTTCACCTCAAAAGTGTGAATAAACTGTAAAAATCACAATTTAAACTAGAAGTCTCCCTATCTCTGTGTGCAGGTATTTCACCCTTTTTTTTTTTAATGACCGGGTTAACTCTCAGACCCTGTGCAGTGGTGCTCTTCTTTTTTTGATTCAATTATCCATCATTAATCTGGTGGCTCTGCAACGTAGCCACAATCTGAAGTAAGCTACTGCAAATGCCGGGGAAACAGAAGTGCTTTTGGTTACTTAATGGTAGACGTATGTCCTTGGCGCGGTAAATCGAGCCTTCATCTGTCAGTGAAATTTTGTTATCAAATCACACAATTGCATGGTGAAAGTGAGGCTTATGGGGTCGACGGATTCGTCTTTCATAGCCATCACACTGTAGCCTTTTCCAATGATCCAAGCTCCTATGGGCCACTTAGTCAGCAGAGTCTCTTGTTTTGACTTGTGCTCCCACAAATTAAAGTCGACCTTATTGTGAAAACCCAATGAACTCAGACTTGATGCAGGGGAACTTGAACAAGGGTTTATTTGATCATTTCATTCCAGCATGTCCATTGCCGACTCAATTCTCTATTTCCTGTAGCTATATCCTCTATATATCCCACCGTCAAAAAACTTGTGTTGATCCAAACCTTTGCTGACCTCACTCAGTCTTACCAGCACCATGTTTTGCCATGTGCATAAAACTGTGATTTCACCGGTTGTAAAGCAATACTAATATAAATGCATTTTAAAACATTAAATCAACAATATAAATGTAACTAATAGTCCACGATTCAATCATTGATTGTCATATATCATATTTCACACAAGGACATAAACTAAAGTGGCTCTTAATTTGTAAAATCCACATTTTCCTCATAATGATGAGACAAGAAAAAAAAAGTCTCTATTGTTACTTTAAATCCTCCGCTGAGCCCACAGGTTTATCTTAGGACCCTCTGTAAGGTCCTGACCCCATCTTGGTAACCACTGCTGAAGACTTAATCCCTGAAGTTGCCTAATGACAAGATTTATATAAGAATACAAAGGGGAAGGGGCTCCGCTTTGAGACCCACTAATTGTACCCAAATCTATTCTTCCATTTAATTGGGGAAGATTTGTCAGTCTAACAATACAAGCATGAACTTGTTGCTCCTACCTTTATACGAGCCACGTTCCTTCCTCTCGTAACACCCCCCACCTCCCCAACACACACACACGCACACACACACACACACACGCACACACACACGCACACACACACGCACACACACACACACACACACACACACACACACACAAGCTACGTGCAGTGAAATTTGATCGGCACTAGCTCTTAACACAGTGCGCCATAATCCTGGCGCGCCGCACTTTTTTCTCTTTTCTTTTTTCTCGGGTCATGGATGCTCCGCGCAGACAAAGGAAGGAGGTCGTCTCTCCGTGATGTGTAGGCGGTAATTATCAGGAGAAAGAAGTTGCCGCTTCAAACGCGCACTGCCACATCACACACCGAGCAGCTCGAGCATTGCCCGTCCTGCAACATGCGTTTAGGACTTTTGGTGCTGTTCTTCTCCTGGTCGAGGAGCTGTTGGTGCGCCCCGCAGCAGGTCTGTCATCCCGGGGACGAGCTTTTGGGTAAGACGACTTCAGCTTCAAATAACCTTCTCGTGGAAATATGCGCACTGAAACACAGCAAAGCGTGCGGGCTGACGCGTCATGCGTAAAGTGGGGCTCAGTGAGAACATGTAAAACTACAAGAGGGACATTTGTAAACGTATTGCTGCTCAACAGGCACTTGGAATTAACCTTAACGTTTTAATTTAGTGTTTACAAGTCTCTCCAGTCTCTGATCCACAGACTCTGGAGAGGCGCGTGTGCTCTGCTCGCAGAGTTGACACATTACTGCTCACACAGTGTTGTTGACACATTGTCACCGGATGTTTTTAACGACACAATCACAAAAGCTTGGAGATGAGCAGTTTACAATAAAAGCACAGGATCCTTGACGTGTCCACAGCTCGTGAAGATGGCGCCTCCTAGCGTTGCATTTGTGGCCCATCGGTGTGTTCTCATGCCTGTTGTTCTGCTTCTCTTTCACAGGAAGATGCACTAGCAACGTTTATGAAGAAAAACGTAAGTGGATACATTTTTGACCTTTTATACAGCCTATAAATCACATGCTTAAAGGCAGGGCTGTCTAAAACGTTACATGAGTGCCCCTGTAGTTGAATTTTCAGGCCGTGACCTGACCTTCAGGGCTGGAAGAAGAAAAAGAGTTTGAAATACCAAATGCTGCTGCAAGATGAAACAGGCCTCCTCCTCTCCAGACAGCCAATGTGAGGGGGGACGCAGCTGCAGCGTCTCAGCTCTAACTGCAGGGCAACAGAGTTTAGAGAGACAAAAAATATCTCACATTTTCAAACACCAGCTGCTACATTAGTCAGAGCTACTAGTTTTATAATGACTCATGATATTTGTATGAAAGATTTTTATCCAGCACTTGCCCTAAAGAGACTCAGCTGGTTCCAGAAATTGTATTAGCTCCGACAGTAACCTTTAGCTGTGTTTTATTGGGTAAAGTTTAAGTTAGGTGAAAAGTTGAGTTACCACTTCTTCTCTCTTCCCACAGCCACGTGTACAGAGCTAAACCTGGGCTACTGTAATGATATGGAATACTCAAGGTGGGTTATAGAGGTTGGTACTAATGTGTACAAACAGAGCAGGGCCCACTAAAAACATTAACCTCACACATTTGAATCCATTCCAGTTATTCTGTCGATCTGAATTTTCTTCATGAGCTCAATGACATCTGATTGTGGGTGTTGTATTTACACTCTGCTGCTCCAGAACCATATTTCCAAACATCCTTGGCCACCGGACTCGCTCGGATGCTGAATCAGGGGCAGAGTACCTCCTCCTCAGTGTCATCCACGGCCTGCTCAACGGCGAGTGCTCCCCCGAGATACGCCTCATAAGCTGTGCAGTGATCGCCTCGCCCTGCCGGGACGACAAGATGATCAAGCCATGTCGCAGCACGTGTGAGACCTTGAGGAAGGACTGCAGCCACGCCTTTGAGGCCATCGATATGGCCTGGCCCTACTTCCTTGACTGTGACCGCTTCTTCGCCAGCGACCGAGAGGGCTGCTTCGACCCGCTGGCAGGGATGAGAGGTGAAGCTCACACTTTCTTTTGCACCGATGCACATCCTTCGAAACTAGCACACCTCCCCTTTCCCTCTCTAAACCCTGGTATCCCTCCTCCAGCCAAACAAGAGCAAGCAATGTCCAGCCTCTCTCCACAAGAACCCAGCACCATCATCCAGTTCACCTACACCTCCAATGCCCAGATGTACAGCTTACTGAAGAGAACCGCGGCCAAGTGTTCACATATCTCCCACGTGTACAGCATCGGACGCAGCACTGAGGGCAGGGATTTGCTGGCCATCGAGTTCACCAACAACCCTGGACAGCACGAGCTAAGTGAGTAAGAAACTGCAGCAGGTCTTGTGATACACTCTCTCTGTTCAGTTCCCCTTGTTGTGTTTCAAAAGCTATGGATAATATATCCTCTTGATTTTCCATCTACATGTTTGGAGATACGATTTGAACCTGACATTGACATGGCAGCGTCTTGAATAGTGGTTGTGGTGAAAGTGTCATCAAACCGTTTCTGATTGACCAATCCTGCATTTATTCGCCTCTGATGAATTGCCGGTGTTGAGGTGCTGTAAACAAGAACATGTGATATCTACATAGAATCTATACTTCAGGTTCTGCCCCCTGCACGCTATGCCCAGGCGCTTCCCCTCGCCTGAATGTGCTGGACATTTCTCAATTGTTGAGATATATAGACATTTCTTTACAGAGGTCACATATTTAGTCTCCATGTTCATTTAGTCTCTTTAACTCATGCTCGTTCATGGCCTTCCTTTGGTGCTTGGCAGCTAGAAGACAATCACATTATCTATAAATACAGCTCTGTACTGGAAATAACACGGTGGGAGTGAACCAAAACAGTAGTTAAGGTGAAACTAAAACAAAAACAAAAAATAAAATGAGCCGAAATATACCGTAAACCTCAATAGTGCTGAGCTGATCTGCACAGCTCATTGCTTCGGCCTTACCTTGCACCAAGGGGGCATCGGCGTGCATAGTTGTTGACCTGCTGGTGAACATGGTGGAGAAAGTAGCAGCTAAAGTGTCTCTGCAGATGATGGAGACCAAAACAGGAGGATAAATGTTGGTCTTACATTCACCATGTAGCCAAAACACCATTCCAAATGACAGCTCCCAAATCACGGGCCTTTCTGTGTGGACTTTGTATGTTTATCCCAGAATTGGTTTTCTTCGGCTTCCTCCCTGAATCCAAAGACAGATTGGGGTTTTGTTAATTGGAGACCCGGATGAGTGGTATAGATAACGAATGGATGGATTGATGAATGTCTGCCAGATGTGTCACAACCACTTTCTAAAAGGTTAATAAGTGGATATTGTGTGTGTCCAAAATGAATTCATACAGCTATAATCATGTCTGGTTCTGTTCTGTGCACCGTAGCGGAGCCAGAGATCAAGTTGGTGGGCAACATGCATGGCAACGAGGTGCTGGGCCGTCAGCTGCTCATCTACCTGGCTCAGTACCTGTGCTCAGAGTACATGCTGGGCAACCAGAGAATTCAGACCATCATCAACACAACCCGCATCCACATCCTGGCCTCCATGAACCCTGATGGCTATGAACTGGCCGCCGCAGAGGTAGAGGATAGCAATGACCCGGAGCTCAACAACCAGGAAGTAAATCTTGTTAACAGTTAAAGAAAGACAAACCGCCATTATCCGCTCTCTGTACTGTCCACTGATCTTGCCGTGTTGGAGGAGGACTCTCTCGGCCTCCTGTCTGTCTGTCCATCTGTCTGTCTGCCCATTCGTCCAACCATCCCTTTGTATATATAGTCTCACTAGTCTAGAACAGGTCCTTCCTCTCACGCATATAAAGTCTTCAACCGGCCAAAGATATGCGCATGAGCAGAAATACAACTGAAATGATATAAAAGGAGCTCAATATTTCAAATTTTAGTCAACCAGAGTCTGCTAAAACCCTATTATTATTATCATTATTTTTATTATTATTATTATTATTAGTAGTAGTAGAAGTAGTAATAGTAGCTCTGCGTATCCAGCCGTATATCATTCACTATTATACTGTAGATTATATTGTACATGTACTGCTGTATATGTATGTTACACTGTAGAAGCAACTGAGAGCAGTTTTCAGGTCATGGATTGAGCCATTTATAACAACCTGTCACTGAGACACTAACAAGCTCTGCATGTTTACATTCTGTAGCCTGATCACGTGTTTGCTCAAATGTGCGTAGCAGTCATTTGAAAAACTGACGCTTAAAACTCTGTGCTGGTCACATTGTGAAGTCCACAGCGATGAGGATCATCTGTCCATGTATGTAATGTGCGATCTAAACATCCGCACACAGCTACATGTAACGTTTCATGGGTTTAAGTCGTTAGCATGTATATTTTGTGAATCAGTCATGCAGATTGCACCTGCATGACTGATTCACAATACATACATGGTTGTAAGCTCGCAGCATGTTGTACCTTTTCACTACTATGGCGTAATTTTAAATGTGTTTATGTCTGTTTGTTGTATGTAATATAGTATTTTTTAGATATACTGAATGAATGTAAAAAAGTAAATTAAAACCTCAAATTTTACATTTACTCTACATTGGTATGTATATGGTAATATATACTCATTTATGTTTTTTGGTTGTTTTGGATAAATCAGAGATCTCCATTTTCTGATTTATTGTCCTCGTATCGTTGCATCGACTTTTCCTCATGACGGATATATGGTCTTGTCTACATGTTAACAATATTATTAACAAAGATAATCTTACATGCTCCTACCTATATTCCTGACTAATATTCATATATTTTCTTCATGTAATCACTGCTCCTACTAATGTCTACACGTCATCAGGAATCTTGTCAGTCATGATAGAGACGTCTGACCCTTTGTAATGCCTCCAGTCGTTTGAACCGATATGTTTCAGGGTCACTTGATGAATAGTTGGACCAGTGGTCGGGCCAACGCCCAGAACCTCGACCTGAACCGCAATTTTCCAGACCTCACCTCAGTCTTCTACCGGAATCGCCGCGGCAGGCACTACCGCATTGACCACACTCCAATCCCTGATGCCTACTGGTTTGGAAAGGTGAAGGGACATTAGTTAAATTTTTCTTAATCACATTTGATAGTCATGCATAGATTCTGCATTTTCTGCATTTTCTGCATGTCTTCTTTTGGGCTGTAGGTGGCACCAGAGACCTATGCAGTGATGAAGTGGATCAGGTCACTGCCCTTCGTTCAGTCCGCCAGCCTCCATGGAGGAGACCTGGTGGTCTCTTATCCCTTCGACTTCTCTCGACACCCCCAAGAGGAGAGGATTTTCTCACCCACTCCAGACGAGCAGGTAGGAAAGGAGGATAAGTGAACTTTTGTTGTCAGCTGGATAATATTCATTGTTTCACCACCTTGATGATGTCCCCCTGCTCAGCTCTTCAAGCAGCTGGCTCGCACCTATGCGGACGCCCACGCCACCATGTCAAATAATGACACAGAGAGGTGCGGAGCCTCCTTCTACCGAACTAGAGGCATCATCAACGGGGCGCTGTGGTACAGTTTTGCTGGTGGTGAGATGCAGAACTTTTTAAACTACAGACAGCACCACTTTTAACATTCTCCTTTCTCAAATGCTCCCCCCCCCCATTACCTGTGAAGGACTCATTATGCACATGTCATGCAGGCATGTCCGACTTCAACTACCTGCACACTAACTGTCTGGAGATCACCGTGGAGCTCGGCTGTGACAAATTCCCCTCGGAGGCCGAGCTTTACCCGGAGTGGAAGAGGAATAAGGAGGCTCTGCTCAGTTTTGTTGAGTCTGTAAGTTTCTGTTTGGAATTCTTTCTCAACTGGGGAGATACTTACTGATTTTGCAACTGCTAGCTGATAATATTTGTCAATTAAAAGTTTCTAGTTTCAAAGATAAGAAAGAACATAAATTAATAAAATGTTATAAAAAGTAGGTTCTAGCGTAGTAATAACAATTGTTGGTGTATGTGTGTAATCACTCTGTCCATGATGAATCTATTTAAATGTATGGATGTGGCTGTCCTCTGAGCTGCCTGTCTCTGACCAGGTCCATCGAGGGATAAAGGGAGTTGTCAAGGACCTTGACGGCAACGGGATAAAAGGTGCTACCATCTCTGTCAGGGGGATTAGGAAAGATGTCACCTCAGGTAAGTTTTCATATTTTAATTATTATTCTTTTGTATCTGTTATAATCTGTATTCATCTCTAAATAAACCTCATAATTGTCAGCAGTGCCATAACAGACAGGACAGCTCAGGTAAAAGATCTGACACTTGAGATACAGGAAGCCCCTCATCACAGGAAGTAGATTGATTCATTCAGTAAAAAATACTTTCAATGCTCGATGGACCCAAACGATTAAGGGACATTTTATAAATCTTGCATCACCGAATTTAAACCGATCAATACAAAAATCAATAACAAACATACTTTTATAAAGATAGTCCATATGACTAAATGAATAAATTGAAGCCAAATCATCTAGATCGCCTCTTGGTGGCTGGCTACAGTAGAGGTAATAAACCCTGCCTCCTCAATGTTACTTTATGGGTCATGGATCAAACTAAAAACATCTCAGTACATTCAATAATTTTGTCTCATAAATGTTTTTCTGTCATTTTAGTCTTGGTATCACACTAATGTAAATATTATCGTATTATGGTTATTTCTCTTTTCTCCAACTTTTAGGCATGCATATTGAAGCTGTTAATCCCAGGTTGCAAAAGTTGGATATTAGACATTTCATTGATTTTCTCCCGCAATCCTCTTTTAACACACTCTTCCATCACGGTCTTCCCTCTTTGATTTGTTTGACCGCCCATGTTTCATTGCCCCACCCTGTTCCGTCTCTACCCTTCCAGCTGAAGATGGAGACTACTGGCGGCTGCTGAACCCTGGTACTCACATCCTGACAGCCACAGCCAAGGGTTACTCCAGGGTCACGAAGAGGGTTCATCTGCCTCACAGACTGAACAAGGCGGGACGTGTTGACTTTGTGTTGGAGAAGGTTTGGATCCTCGTCTTCATTTTTTTGTGTTCAGTGAATACGATCATCAGACACACTTGCACGGTCATTAGTTCACCACACGTTCTCTCCAACTTCATCTTGTCCCTCATCCTGCCTTCAGGTTCCTGTGGAGCCCGATATCGACGACCACCTCTTCCCTACAGTAGACACGTGGGATCGATTTGACCCCTACAACCAGTTTGGGCGCAACAGCGAGCCAGACGCTCGCGAAGGAGAGATTGAGCGGGAGGAGAAGCCTTGGTGGTGGACTTACTTCTCCCAGTCTGGCATTTCACCTCCGCCCTGGCTGCTGAGAAGTGTCTAAACTCAGTGTCGGGTAAATGGAGATCCTAGCGTACCACTGCAGAGGGTGACTGGCGATGGATGGCGCCACATCCAGTCCCACCAGTATCCGCATCCATGTAGCAGAAGCTGTGAAACTGAAATCAACAGTACCTAAATATATTTCACCGCTTCCTGGAAGGATGTGAAGAGGCTTTTTCCACCAGGCAACACATTTAATTCTGGTCTGTAGGTGTAGGAGTTTTGGCCAATATTGCTTTGCAGCTACAATTATAATTTTTTTAAAATGGAACCACTGGGAGATAAATGAGTTATGCTCAATGATATGACTTTAACGAAAATCACAAAAATAATGTCATGCACGTATTTGGATATTGTGATTATAGATTACAACTTCCTATGGGACGGCAGCTCTTTTAATTAGCTAGTTAAATTTGTTTTATTAGGTTTGACTATTCTGTTCCACAGGTAATTTACCTCCGTTTTTTTAGTCCCAAGTAATGTATTATACAAGGCCGAATTTATGGACCACTAAGGGCATTTGATATTGAGCACCACATTTATGCTTGGGTTATCAGTAACCATGCACATTTGTAAACAATTGTACTGATTTGTAGATTCCTACTATGTTTGTTTTCCACAAGCTTTCAAAATAAATATTTTCTGGCATATTCTTTTTCTTCTTTAAATGTGTAAATGATTAAGTCGCATGTTGTCAGGGTTTAAAACAGGCTCTACTTCTTTTAAGGTGGCACTCAAATGCTCAAGTACGCAAAGATTTTATAATGTGGATCCTATTCCTTAATGCAACTGTCCAGTTCATCATTATGGCTGAGTAGCGGCCTCGTCTGAATCCATTTCTCTTCACCAGTGATGTTGCTGCAGGATGCGATCAATGTGTCCTCCACTCTTATTTGATCAGTGAACATGTATCTAAATGCTCTGTAAAAATTTAGTGAGGTAGAAAGCACAGATATTTGCAGATGTATGTGTTAAGAGTAAATTGACACGATATATAAATCGACTGAAGTACAGATACATGAAACTGTGCTTTAGTACAGCAACTAGGTAAAAGTACTTTGTTACTTCCCACCATTGCCTCTTTTACACAACTCAGCTTTCAGCGGCTTTTGCAGCTCACTGTCACTAGAGGGCGCCAGACACATTGTAATAACATTGTAGGCCAACGTCATTACAGTCAATGGTCAGTCGTTTAATAATTAAGAGGTATTAATGTGCATTTTTGAGCTTTATTCAGCTTGTTTTCATTTTCTTTTACGAACGCATTTGATGTATTCTATTTTGTTCGTAACTTATATTTTTGATTTTACAGCCAAATGCAGAATTTAAATCTCCAGTGAAATCACACAGTGGTTCTCAGAAGTCACAGTTAAACTGCTGCTGCCTCGTTTTAATTCTCACACGGTAGACTTCATATCGCGGAGGAATTTCTTTTTAAATGTTTCATTATATAGTGCTGGTGCCAGGGCGCGTGCTGTACGTATCCGTGCGCCCTCATGGGGCGACAGGTGCTTCATGTTTATTGTTCTTGTCACTGACTTCTCTACAAGATAGATGTGCTGCTGAGGGAGAAGTTATTCTGAAGGGAATGTCTGTTGGTACACTGCAGTCCTGCCTAAAGCGAGAAGAAGGACTGACGGTTTATGTAGTGTTTAATGTGAGGGCTTGTCCACATCAACCAACATGTCTGCCCTGCTGCGGTCACCTCTGAGGTAGGCCCTTCTCCTCCGGACTCTGACGTGCAGCTGCAGAAAGGGAGCAGCCCTGTGTTATTTAGACATGTTGACGTGTTGACGTGTTCAAACAGTGTTAAAGAAGGAAAAGCACAGTGACTAATAACACGAACTATGGCTCAGTTGTTCCTCAGTGTGGCAGTGAGCCATGGAAGTGAATGTAAACATGTGGACTGGGCAGCTGAAGGAAATACTGTCCTCACTGATGCTGTTATTTACACCTCTATGCTGAAAATATGTTAAGAGCCAGAAAAGTACATTTAAAAAATGTTTAATGTTACTAAAAAATGTACCTTTATCCAATTATAAAAATGGCACATGACTGGCACCTTTGTTTTCTCACAGGGAAATTGTATTTGTTAAAAACTGGTATAAGATTTATTTTCAATTACTACTTTATCAGAAACTGGTTGTGTGCATTAGGTGCTTATTATTTATTTTAAAACACCCTAGTATTTTTTTTACATGGGCTTTGAGTTTGTCTAGTGCTAATGCAATACTTAACACAAAACCATATTGATGCTAAAATTATATGTTTAAGTTAACCGAAATTTATAAAGCCCGACTTTAAAATATCTTTTTCACATACCATACACAAGTTACTGTCTTGTTTTCATTTACTGAAAACTATTACGTGTCTAACAAATTCAGATGCACACAAGCCATTTATTATTCCCTAAATGTGCAGACTTTCACTTGTTCCATGTGGTAATTATCTTATTTTATCAAGTTTAGATAAAAGAATAGCCTAATCCCATCTACTAGCGGTAACATAAGAAATAAAGCAGCCTCCTATTTTCCAGAACCCTCCAAGCCTACCTGGAGAAGTGAATTAGTGCTTTCAACCTGAGTGAATCCATGCACGTATGGCCTGAGGTTCACTGTTAAATACAAAGTGAATAGCCATGATTACAGGCGGTGTAATAAGGATGATGGGCATACATTTAATTCTTGTTCGACTATCTGCAGC
Source organism: Pleuronectes platessa (assembly GCF_947347685.1). Taxonomy (NCBI): domain Eukaryota; kingdom Metazoa; phylum Chordata; class Actinopteri; order Pleuronectiformes; family Pleuronectidae; genus Pleuronectes; species Pleuronectes platessa. The sequence continues at coordinate 23,814,496 of NC_070628.1, read as the reverse complement.
GCCTTTTTCTTTAGCTCTACCAAGAATAATCCATGTGCCCCACCTGCATTTTACATCTCACCCAATTGTCTCAGCTGGAGCAGAGCTGCACAGCAGTCTATCAATATTATCTGCTGGGGACTGGATCGCGTGCAACCTTTCCTGACCTCACAGTCCATCTGCTATCTGTTTCTAAAGCACACTGACCTGTACTTGAACTAATGTAGGAGTGTATTAAGCCGCAGCACTATTCACATCCATAATCTACCCTGTAATTAGCTGCACTATATGGAGGCCCACGTGGTGTAGGCAGTCTGTGTTATGACATTTACGCAGTTAACAAGGAAGCTAAAGTAGTTATTGACCTTGTTGGCTGCTCATATACGCTGAGCGGGTTTCATACCAACGAGCTTAATGCATGTCCACAGTCGGTGGAGTAATGTCCCCATTACAGGACCATGTTTCAGTCAACTCAACCGAATCCAGCACTAATGATCCAACAGTAACTTTTGAAAACTGAAAGGCGTTATTTTGTAATTAAGCCAATTCAGTGATTATCAGATGTTTGTTTAGGTCTGACATTATTTATAACAGTATGCAGCTAAACACTAATTGCTGCATTCATGGATGCGATATGCTCTGCCCAACTGCTTTGTTCTTTTTGTAATTCAAATACGGTGGGTGACAAAAGCTCAACCTAGAAACAGACAATTTAAAATAAAAACATTACCAAGTGGTTTTGCTGATGTCACTTATGACGCGAAGACCATATTGCAACCTGGCAACTATCAGCCTTCAAGGCTAATGTCCAAAGCAAGAAACTAGAATGGTCCTCTGTAGACTGCAGCCAGGCCCAGCAGTCCATATTCAACCAAGCTGCAGCAAACCTCACACACTCATAGCTAACAGTTCTCTGACTATCCAATTTTCTCTCTTGTAGTCTTTTTACCAGCTCTATATGATAACATGCTAAAGGGTAAACATTACATGACAATCTTTTCATAGTGTGTGTGTGTGTGTGTGTTCGTGTGTGTGTGTGTGTGTGTGTGTGTGTGTGTGTGTGTGTGTGTGTGTGTGTGTGTGTGTGTGTGTGTGTGTGTGTGTGTGTGTGTGTGTGTGTGTGTGTGTGTTGCGTGTGTGTGTGCACGCACGTGCGCGCGCTCTCTCCTTTTAAGATTGACTTTTGTGACTTTAGGCGAGAACAGTGGCTCACATCTCCGCTCTTCTGATTGGTTACTTTCAACACATTATTTCACTTGTGTAACTGCGGTTGTTCCCCTGTCTGCCGTGCACGCGTCTAACAAACAAGCCAAACTCTGTTTGGAATTCCTGATATTTAATGTTTCCTCTCTGAATATCAGAGCTGAAGGCCGGTCTTTAATGGCTTCTACGCCTTTGTAACTGATCTACGTTCAGCCTTACTGTTGAACTGTCCATATCTTGAATTCAATTCGTATTGCCAAAACACAATGCACATTATCTCAAGGCATAAAAACTCACCCAAATGACATTGTGGAATATCAGGAGTTTAAAGTGGGAATGAGAGTCTGTCTGTGCCATGATTTGGAACATGAAGGTGAAATAGTTGCTTTGTGTAGCAGTCACTACTTCTACCTGTTTGTAAACCGTAAGCTGACAAGTTAAATTTTCCTTCGATTGTAATTGGTTGCTCACTGTTAAGACAATTACCTCTCCTTTTTATGTAAGTTGTTCACAACTCTTTATTTTCTGCGTTGGCATATGGTTATATTTCCTTTCCAGTGCTCTCTCTCCTTTGCTCCTCAGCTGTCCATCAGTCTCTGACGGCCAACTTCCCCACAGCTAATGTTATTTTTCTCTCTCTCCTACTCCAGTCTGATTCCTGGAAATATCACACAGAGTTGAGATCAAATTTGTGTGGTCTTATAAACTAAGCCACACTAAGTTGCCTTAACATACTGTTGCATTCATTTAGAACTTCAATCAAACATGGACATCATAAGTGTCTGGTATTACTGTCCTGTTTATTAAATTAATCCCGTCCAGTCAATCGGAACCAATAATTCTTAGTTGCATATTATAACATCCATCCTGTATCATTAAATGTTTTGTGTATGTCTAAAATTTGTTATGGAGTGGAGGGATGGCCAATAATGTTCCCACATTCCACATTCAGCTCTGAAAAGTGTAACACATAAACCTAAAAAGTGATGGAAAATCATCTAAAAAGTCAGTCAGTGCAGGATTATGTCTCTAAATTAAACATTTCCTTTGCCTCAGTTTTTTTTATTTCATTGCTTATAATGAAACACACGTTGACTTTAAATTATGTGTACTTAACTATGTATTTAGCTTGTTTATTTACTTTAAGTTTAAACTTAAAGTAACTGAATTAATAATTAAAAATGAATCATTGGTCACCCCTGTTTTCTTGAAATAAAAAAGGAAGAACCTGGACTTCTTATCCTGTAAGCATCCAAATGGCTCTTGTTTCATCCGGTTATCTATTGTTTGGAACACGGTCTTGATCCAAGCCTTCAACCACGCAGGATGTAACGTATGAATGCTACTTTCTTCCCTATCTCTATAATTGTGATGGGGCTGATCAAATAAATAAGAATCTGGCTTCAAGAGACATTTGTATTTTTTTGTAAAACTTTAGAAGGCGTTGTTCATGCCTCGTCGTTGAACCCTATCTTCAGCTCATGGTTTGGTAAGAACAACTTGAGCACTTATGATACATTTGTAGAATTTCTTTTCGAAAAGGCCATCTTTGAATCATGCTATAATTATCTTCTTTCCAGGGCTGTGTGCTCCCAGATGTCTCCTCCTTATGTTCCTGGAGTGAGTTTCCATCTGGCAGCTCTCTCTCTCTCTCTCTCTCTCTCTCTCTCTCTCTCTCTCTCTCTCTCTCTCTCTCTCTCTCTCTCTCTCTCTCTCTCTCTCTCTCTCTCTCTCTCTCTCTCTCTCTCTCTCTCTCTCTCTCTGGCCTCCCCAATGCACCATGTAGTCACTTTCAATCTGACTGCATCGGTTTCTCTAACATAACACTTTTTAACACTCTGCATATATAATGCAAATGCAAACCACTTTGCTCTAAACTTCCTCTATCATTCTGTTGTCCTCTCTCTCTCTCGCTCTGTCTCTCTCGCTCGCTTCCTCCCTTTGTCGGTCTGTCTTTCATTCCTGTAGCTATCTAGCTGCTATGCCCCGGGAGTAGAGGCCTGCTCAATGTGGCAGAGATGATTTGTTTGCTTTGCAATTATTTTCCGTCAGTGGAGACAAATGGATTCATACTGCATAGAAGAACCCACACAGACAGGGCCGCGGCGATGAACACAGTGGAAATCCCTAACAAGTTCTGCCCTGGAAAGATGGCGATGGGGAACACGGAGCACCTTGGGTAAAGAATTGATAGCTTGGTAAAAAAGAACTGCACATGGCCTAATGGCAGCACTGCCCACTGAAATAACCAACACATGAACGAGCAGAGTTAATGTTTTAGGTGTGAACTTGTATTGATGCAACAGTCACTAAATACAATGGTGGTCTTCTGTTGACCCCAAGATAGGGCTGAGCTGTAAGTAAAACCACTTCCCTCTAAATGTTTGTTTGTGTAAATGGTTTGGTGTGTAAAGGTCAACATCATGAAAAGAGTAATTAAAAAATGCCTAAGAAACCACATCCAAATAAGGCAGTGCACACCTGCTGCAGTTCATTGGACAGTTGTGAAATTGAGGTGATTGGCTCTGTGTCTCATAGACAATCAGATGTTCACATCTAGAAGAAGAAAGAGACCAGTAAGAACACAGGGGTTTGTGCCGCTCGGTCTCTGAGAATCATGTTTTAGTTCAACCACACTTTGCTTTGAGGAAATCAATTTAAATCCAATAATTGTCTCAAAGCTCCAGAACCCTGAAGGATTGTGTCTTAAGTCACCAAATTTGATTTATGAGCGTATGCAAACATTTACTGACAATGGTTGCGTTTGTTTTCTAAACAGTATCCACTTGTTTGCACTAGAGCCATTTTTGTGCTCTGGTCATGTCATATGGTGGTGATGGGAAAGTTTGATCCACTCATGACGATTGCATTGACAATACACTGCATTCATTGAATTTGGGTTAAATAACTTTGACTTTGCTGATGTGAGTCATTCTTATTTACTTTTGCAAGCTGCTGCATTGCAGGGAAGTTGGTTATATCAGCACTCACAATCATGAGTTATATTTACACCAATTAATCTGGTTACTATGTTAACTCTAATGTGAGTTGAAGATGTCATTAGGTGAGGCTGAGTCAGGCTGCATCCTTCGGAGGACTCAGTCTGCGAAGGCCGAGCAGAGAGGAGATGGTCAGATCTTCAGAGGATTTCTTGTTTGCACTTTCCGCAGTTCAGTAACCTGTATATTGAGCTTGTTAGCTTCTTCGCCACCGTGCAATGAATCCTGGAATAGGTTGGTCTAGGAATGAATGTTGAATGTTCAAGAATGTAAGGACACATTTATTTAAATAAACCTTTGAAATGGTACAGTCTAGTCTTACTGCCATGATTTTACAGGGGTCTTCAAATGCAGCCTTCAAGGGAGGCTCCTGAATTGAGACACAGCTGTTGTCTTGGTTTAATGCTGAGCTAACTTGAGGCACAGCTGTGCATTTTTTATTTAAACAGTATAATAATTAATAATTAATAGTCAATATTGGACTTTACCTGAATGAATGGGTTTTAGTAAACTTATGGACTTGTGAGATCCAGGCAGTGGTTATATGTATTTGGCAAAATCGCACAGTTGTGTACACATGTAATCTTTAGGGGACAGGGCCAGTTTATCATATTTGTTCTTATTAATGTAAAATAATTGTTTGTTTTATAAGTGCCTGAATACTCATGTACAGTAGGCATATATATTTTCACATTGAGCTAGTAGAATATGTAGCCAGGACTGAGTGGAGGGGAAGGGTCTCCCCATTTGCTCCTTGTGTGTGATGGACACAACTGGGCTGCAGACTTTTTCCTGTCTTTGCTGAACTTTCCAACTATCCACAGTTAAAGAGATTAACCTTTTCCTCCCAGCTCACGTCTCCTTTATTTTACTCTTGCATCCTGTCTTCCTTTCCTCTTTATGACCCCGTCTCCCCTTTTTCAGTGTCTCTGTTGACTATCCCTTGTCCTGTCTCCCCCTCCTCCTCTTGTCTCCACTTCCCTCCCTCCTTTTATACGAAGGGCAGGTTCAGGGGTCACCAATTACTCTGAGAGGGCTGAGAAAGTTGTATGGGCTCTGCCCTCGGGGCTGCCATGTTGCATTATCATCAGGGAGATTGCAGGTATGCAGCAGCCACTGGCTGCCGGCACAACAACCACAACCTCAGCCCCAGCACCGGGCCATATAGACTCGTCTAAGTTCAAAACCTCCTCATGCCTGAGCGGCTGGCCGGCTCCGAGTGAGCCCCCCTCTCTTACTGAGCTGCTGGGCAGAACTAATATGTATGTCTAGACTTCCTGGGAACCCCTCTACCTGAGAATATACAGCATGACAGTATATGTGCAGATTTTTCAGTTGCTTTTATACCGATACACGTCTTGAGTAAGAGTTCCATTCAAGTGAATGGGCAAAGTGGTCTCAGGCCTTTGTTCTCCACTGTATCTTAAAGTCTGGTCGTCACTGTGTGGTGATCAGTGATTCCTGGGTTTTACTGCTCCCAGCCAAGAAATAGTGTGGTACACAACCCCCTGTAAAACCCTGATGTGCCATCTTTTACTTCAGTTTTTGAATGGATTCATTAATTAAGTGATTAAATGTCATTAGCAAGCTTAGAGGTGCTGTTAGGTGGATTTTCTTTAACCTTTTGGACAGAGCCAGGCATGTTTCCCATTGTTTCCAGTCTTTTTCCTAAACTAAGCTCACGGTCTTCTGGCTGCATCATATTTAACAGGTCATGTTGTATTTCCTGACATTTTTAACTGTCCCTTTACTTCCCACTTGAAACATACAATTAAGTTTCACCAACATTTACTGTCTTGGTTTTTAAGAAGTGCATTATGTCGTTACATCGGTAAACCCAGTGTTTTTTATTTATCGGACAGCATTGGATGTGAACAACATTAAAAGTCAGATTTAAAGGATTACAGTTGTATAATTTGATGTATAGTTTTACATTCCATCATATGTAGAGTAATCCAGGGTCATTTTACAGACAGTCTGCTTCAGCACTGTCCTGGTTTAGTGGCTGTTAAATCTCTCCCTGCTCAATCACTCCACCTTTAAAGAAATGTGATGGCTGTGAGGATGTTCAGTCTCCTCTTGCTTTGTGTTCTGCCTCCAGGCTCAACACTCAGTCCGACAACAGCAAGCCTTTTTTACCACTCTCTTTATCCTGCCTGCCTCCACCACCTGGGTGCTGCCTCTGCACAAAGGTAAAAAACAACATTTAGTTTGCTGGCGTCTTGATACAGACATTTCAAGCGACGGAGACCTGGTTCACTTCTTTCCAAACCCCATCAGAATCGATTGTCAGGCTCACAGAGAGGCCCGGCCCAGTGCTGCTGAGGCCGCGGCCAACAGAAGCTGTGCAGCCAGTTGGATTTGAAATGGCTCCTGAATAGAGAATCCCTGAGTGTGATTCAGTGTGCTCAGCCAAACCCTTGGTAATTGCAAAAACAGCACTTGGTCCACTAATAATGGGTGCGTGTCATCTCCAATCCCCAGTCTGCCTGTCTGTCCACGCCACAGAGGCAGCAATTACAGACTCTTGCCTGCCGCTGCTGGACGAGCACACAGTGAGGGCAGGGGAACAGTGGACTGTGTGTATGTGTGTGTGGGGGCGGTAGGTGAAGGGATGCATTAGTAACTGAAGGAGGTGTATATGCTTCTCTCTCTCTGTCTCTCTTTCCCTCTCTGTTTGTGTGTGTATTCCAGGTATTACTCTTGTTGTGGGGACTGCAATCTGTTTACACATTTTGGGGACACAAAGCAAATCATTAAATGTTAAGTTGAAGACACGATTTAAGATTAGGCAGTTAGTAGGTATACTTAAGGTTAGAGGAAGTCTAAGGGAATCAGTTTGAAGTCAGTGTAATGTCCTCTAAAGTCCTGGAGACATGACTGTGTGTGTGGATGCTGGAAAGGGCAAACGCAGACTTGCAGCTACGTTTGAGTAGCTAAATTTCGGTAAAATTCGGTTAGTATTACATTGTGAAATCAAATTTATAATTATAGCTGTGGCTGATAACTGTGTAAAGCTCATAGTAAAAACTGTGTAGCATCAACGGTGTCACACCGAGGCGCTGGCACAGCATAAAGATCAGTTCTACCTGTGAGTGATTGGAAAAGGGCAGAGGAGCAGAATCACTTGCACTTCACACTTGTGCCCCAGATCTGTTTGTTTAACGACAGTATAAAAAGCAAAAATCACATGATATCTGATCTTTTCAAATCAGATCTAGGCCACTTTCATACGTGGTTCTAAATCAGATAAAGATAATAACCAAATGTTTAATACGACTTCAGTCTGAACAACCATGTGACCTGTATCCGAATTATATGCAAAATGTTATGTCGCTCTAGATTGACATTCCTCATAATTTAACATGGAGGACAGCTGCAGTGGAGGGGCCGTGAGGTTTTAGACCTCATAGTTACTCGGGATATCACGTCTGTACAAGCAGAACTCGAGGGGTCGTATCTTAGCAGTCTGAGTTTGAAAGCATAGAGAAAACAATTAAACTGTAAACGCTGACATCCATGTTTATCACCTACTTGTTCTCCTTGTTTAGTTCCGGACTCGGCGTTCTGTTTGTGACGTCTTGATGTTCTTCTGTGCATGTGGGTCACATCAGGGCCATGACCCAGTCACATTTGAGGGTGATACTGGCCACATAATTCAAGATTATAGCTAAATAAAATAACCTGATAAAAAGAGAACCTGAATTGCAGTGTGAATGTTGAACCACCCTGATACAGTAAAGACCATTTTTTTATTGGTAATATATATTATGTCATTAAAAACTAGGTGAAATTACTATAGTTTATGAATCAGAAACTTTTGAAAATTTATATCACAGTTTAACATTTTCGCGATAGTCAGAGAAGAAGTCATTAAACATTTGGTGCTGATCTAAATCCTGATCCAGGATTTTTCTTTTTTCTATCCTTAACATTTTGAGTTTTCAACACTATCACACTTTTCTTAGGGAATAGTTAATGGAGCTTGAGGAAAAAGTCAGGCACATAAAAGGAACTGATAACTATAGTGCGTGAAATTTGGTGCAGCTAGACTGAATTTAAGGGAACTGTTGGGCCTATTTGGATTTATGCCATCCTAGTTTTCTATGTATTTTTAGCAGCTCAGTTTATTGACCACTGTGTCCAGATGTGACATTGAAAAATAAGATAAAACTAATTCTAGCAGTGAAAAAAATGAAAATTATAGCAGTGAAAAAAATGCAGCATCTCGGAACTTAAACTGTTAATGTATCAGTTTTCTTCTTGAAGTTTAAACCGCTGTTTTTAAAGACCTTTTTCTTTTTTGTCCTGTTCATCTAAGTGTGATAACTGTGTGCTTGTGTGAGCAGCACCCAGTCGGACATCTCTCTGAGTCACTTCCTTTACTAAACACTCTCATGGCTACCCATCCATGACTCCTACAATGGCCATCACGAGGATTTAATAAAACATCCACTGATCTTTCCTGTTATGCTGCTATTGTTTTATTTGATTTTCTCTACGGAGGCATGACGAACTGGTGTCATGGCAGACAATGGTACAGAGTCAGGTTCTGACCCCAAAACTAATTTGGCAGCTTAAGCTCTTTTAACAAGTGGCAGTTTCACCAGTACTCAGTTTGTTTATCCCTCGTTCTGCTCCCTCTTTATTTGTTTTCATTTCCTTTTTCTCTTTTGTGCAAACAGCTCAGACCCTTTAACGTTGGAGGACTTTACACTTGGCTTGTTTTCACACACCCCTCTCCTCCTCTCTTTTGGAATCTGAAGCTCTGTTATTGTTTTTCTCTCTCAGTCAAATCATTTGAAACTATCACATTTTACGAGATTTGACAGTTTTACCACCCAACTGTCACAATACTAGTGTTGTGTAATCACTTCTTAAATCGAGAACCTTGTTAGTGGCTCATTTGTGTTTCTCACAAACTTGGAACTTCATTGCGGATGATTATGCAAAACAAAGTATCTGCTTTTGATTTGGTCGGACTGTTGTTGCCATTATTTTATATATACACTTAGTCTGGTTGCTAAGAAGTCAGAGGTCACAGCAGAGTAGCAATCCATTTGAAATTGGACACAGCTCCATACCACCTCTGTGTGTATATGTTGATTTCCTGAGGCAACTTATGTCGACACCTTCTTACAGACAGACAGACAACTCATGTACTTAGTTTACTCGGTTCTCTATCAAGTTGCTAACTCTGGCGTTGGGTGCTAGTAGTGAGTGAACAGTCGGCCTATTGACAGATTGTACGGTCTGTAGAACAATAACAATTAGCTAAAAAAACAATGGAAGGCTGCAGAGTCAGCCAGTTTTCATCTGTGAAATAGTTTTTACAAGTTAGAAGTTTCACTTTCACAGTCATTTGATCCACTGTTTAACATTAACTGTTTAATAGTAAAGCATGTTATGTACTACATCTTATATGCTGATCTGAATGGACAATACTGCAGTACCATTACTATAGCAGACAGTCTGGACTAGGACAGTGGTCAAAGAAACAAAGATGAGTGTGCAAATATACACATCCTTAAACTAACACTACATACACATATTATTAGATTTATGCGATAAAGAAAATAAAAGTTTATTTTCCATTCGTTTCTACAGAAACAAAAGGCCCTAAAGCCACAAGGCCACTGAATCAAATATAAAAACTGAGAATGCAAACTTATGCAAAGCTGTATGTTAGTATTAGTCATTGTGATTCGGAGGAGAAGTAAGCAAAGTTAATGAGGAGAAGATAAAGGGTGAAAGGATAATGTTGTTATGTGCTTCAGTGCAAACCACATCAGGATTCACATTTTTAGAAGCATTTGGGAAATGGCATAAGGAGGGAATAGTGTTTGGCTGTTTACTCAGTTAATGTGATCATTTTATTTCCGGATTCCTCTGAAATCTCCTCACGGATGGACGGTCAGAAGAATCACTGATTTTAAAGTGTGGTGGTGTAGTCAAATGGTGGAGTTGAAATGTCATTCAATTTAAATGTCAGGATGCGAAGTAAATATTGTCTCTTCTCTCACATTGTACATAACTCATATATTTTCCATCTGTCCCTACAGGCAGTGCGCTGACGTGGCTTTTTCACCAATCAGGTAAAACCTTTTTTATATTCATTTTTTTTTATCACTCTTCTACTTTCCTCCACCTCTTGCCTTTTTAGTTTCCATCGAAAGTAGTGAAGTAAAATGCAATTCAATTAGGTAGCCGTCACCCTGAGGCCTCTTGTGTTCCCTCTCTTCCTGCTGCAGCTCGAGTCTGTCTGCCGTCTACTCCTTATGCAATGTAGGGAAGTGGACCATGCAATATTCTTACTATTACACATGGCTACCGAATAATAGGCCCACGTGGGCTCAGGGGGAAAAAACTGGAAAAAGCAGATGGAACTGAGAGCCTTTCGCATTCATTTTGTAAATCAAAGAAGACTTTGATTAAATAATTACAGAAGAGTTCATTAATCTTAATTAATCTTAACAGAAAATCTCTTAAATCACTTTTAACAAGTAAACAAAAGGTGCAAAAATGTCTCCATTGTAAATTAGAGTCTTGGATGTGTGGGATGAACGTGACAGATATTAAATAGAGATTCGTCTCGATGAGGAGTGATAATGATACTGTGACACAAACCAGCAGACCAGAAACTCTAAGGATTGGTGCTGTATAAGTGCACCATAAGCTCTACCACATTGTCTCGAAGAAGCTAAGATTGTCAACCGCAATCATTATGAAATAAGTTTTTTTAAATCCAGGTAAACTGTGTTGCACAGTAAGAGGTCATAACTAGATTGATAGTTAACTGTGACTCTGCTGCTGAAAAAATTATAGCACTTCACAATTCATTCATAAAATATGTTCCCATTGAACATAACATCACAATTGGCGATTTTCTTTTGCAGTTAAGAAGTACAGAATCAAACCTCGCACCTAACAAGGCCAAAGCTCTTCAGGCTTATGTTCACTGTGATCACAGCTGCCACATAAACACAGTGAATGTCATTTTCTGCCATTCTGTGATGAGATCAGGTGAATTAGGAGTCACCTTACTCTAACTCCAGTTATTCAAGTGCATCTAAAATATAATCAAAACACAATATGGCATGATGCTCTGTGATATCATCTGTTAAAACCGACACCAATTTGTAAATCACAATCTTTGCCGTAGGCGTCTGTTGGGTTGTTTTTAACCTTGTGTCTGGTGTGAACAAACACTTACACAGCTGGGTTGATTTCTCCGTTTGTGTCATGACATACAGTTTTGGTTTGTCAAAGGCAGAGTTCAGTTACCTCTCCTTTTATAGAGTAACATCTAGACTGCACTCTAACATTTCACATCATTTCATAAAAGGAGTTCAGGAAAAGGCAACATTTTAACATCAATCTCACCCGGCCTCACTTCAACCTGTATTTCCCTGAATGACATGTAAACTGGTGGCGTACTTTGGCAGGGCCACCATAACTCACTGAACAGACACTGAGATCAGTGGCCTCACTCTCTCTAAAGCCAAGCTTTTTGGTAATATTTCCTCAGGGAGAAAAAGAAAAAAAAACAGAAGAACACTTTAAAAGTCAGTGAGGAAGAGAGAGAATGAGGAAAAGCCCTGAAGGCAAATGGAAGGGAACAGCCGTGCCGTTAGACGGAGCTACTTTAGCTGTCATGCAAGAGAACGTGAACGCACCAGTGAACTCACACAGTCAGCATCACTGAACACACATGCAGAGACAGCCACGGTGATGATGATGATGTTGCCTTAACCTCTCATATTAAACTGTGTATTTAAAATAACAGCAGTGTCATTTAGCCGTTCGGAGAGTTTTGTTAGTGTTCAATTGCTTTTTATTTAAAACCCATAAGTGATTTACAGCACCTACTGTGGGGATTTGTTAAGCCTTCAAATTTCATTTGTTAGCTTTTAAACGGTCACATTGCAAAAGGTTATTACCTTTTATAGCCTTTTAGGAATAAAAACAACACAAGTGCATGATTACTTATTAACGTGATGTGACTTGGAGAAGCAACTGGCCCCAAAACCATGCAATCTGCTCAGTAGTTAGAAGTCAACCGACAAGTCAAACCAAATGGCTTAAACTCTCCGGAGATATTTGGTTTGTCAGAGCTGATTAGACCCAGGGAGGCGTAAGCAGACACTCTGGGATAACACGTGGTGGCGTTGAGTTGAGCCGTTGGCCTGTTTACTGGACGATGTGTTAGGACAGGGAGAATGAAGCGGAGAACTCGTACGGATGGAGATGATGATGGTTGATTTCTCTCACACAAGTCTCTCTGTCTCTCTCTTCTCTCATCGTATTCAATGACACTTTCCATTTGATTTCTCGGCCAAATCTTATTATGTGGTAATTGTGTTTGCTTGTGCAGGCATGCGTGAATCTTTAGTTTAGATGTGTGCACACAAGCACATTTGTTATAATGGCTGGATGTAAGAGACACATTGCATATTTACATTGGGCAGAGAGAGGGAGACGCTTCCCTGCGAGTGTGTGCGCTGCAGAGAAACACTATGGAGCTTTCTGTCACAGCTTATCACACCACGAGATCACACAACACGATGTGACAGTGCACAGTGCAGCTCAGCAAGTGGCGCTGGGATTTTAATTGATGTTAAAACCACCAAGCACTCAAAGGGCTGATGGGTACCGTGTATCCAGAGATGAAAAGTGAGAGAAATGGTTTCGGCAATACGGGATCCTTCTGAAGCAAGGCAACCAAACCACAAAAGAAAAAAAAGATTGAAAATTTCTAAACATGAAAATACAACATTGACTTTAAGTGTGTCCAGCACAAGGTGTTTATTTATTGTGAGAATGGTGAACCTCCCGGGAGGGCTATGTTTTCATAAGTTGTCAAAGTTCTAACGTCTTTTTAGGACATTTGGTCACAGTTTTGGTTCAACTAACAGTACATTTAAAAAAAAAAAAAAACATCTCAAAGAGGTGGTGCAACAGTTCTGCAAATGACAAAGGCTACTGGCTGTTAACTATAGAGTTCAAATGGGTCAACTGATCTGGAGTATTCTAATACAACAAACATTTATTTTGCATCTTAATCTAGACCTGCATCAAAATAAATAAAAAATAATTCCTAAGAACAAAAGTCCATAATGTTATTGGGGAATATTTTTTCTAGAGCTGCATCATAGGTTTGCCCTGAGGTGTTAAACATGTACAAATGATAATTAAACAAATGGGACTGAAAATGTCATATGAAGTAATAAATGAACATGTTTGGCCTATAGCAATAGTTGCAATTGGTTTAAATTGGCAACTGGGTTGTGGTGAATTTTCTTATTAGAGCATTACGTATTACGTCTATAATTACAGCTTAAACATCTGCAGCTCATTCAATTGGTTTTGGACATTTTATCATGAAGCAGCAGCATTCAGATTGTTTTCATCGATCTCATTGTTGTTCCCCTCAGCATCCGAACTAGTTAAAGCCAAATCCTCTGCATATGACCCTCCTTAATCTTGTATTAGGCCAAAGTGATCCTCTGTTAGCTCAGTGCATTGAGCTTATTACATGATGATGAATCTCTCACACTGAGTTAAGTCATTTGGATAGGAAATACAGAGGTGCACTGGGGGAAATTAGCGTAGCTTTAACTTGGCCTACCATAGCTTAGCCTGGCGGTGCTATTGAAATAGCACCTTTTAGGCTGACAACAAAGCTAATATTAGCTTAGCATTAGCAAACAGGGGGCTTAATCAGGCTGCTGGGCTGTCAGAACATATAACCACATGCTTCCAAGGGTCCCTTTGGAGTTATAATCCTGGGTCTCGGCAGGCGATGACCTCATGGGCTGGACTGGTGCCTGTGGGAGGATTGGGGAAGCTGTGTGTGTCTCGCAGGCCACTCACTGGGATTTGTGTGTGTGTGTGTGTGCGTATGTGTGTGTGTGTGTGTCTGTGTGTTCTTTATGGCCGATTGTTTTATTGAGTCATACGACACAGAGAGACTCTACTGACACCGTCAAGTTGAACTTTACAAACGGGCACCAGAGTAGAAATCCAGCTGTTTTGTTTGGGCATTTTTGTGCAGTCTCTCATGGAGCTGCAGTGTGTGTAAGCCCCAGGTTACGAGACCAATGATATTTCAATTGTGTCCATGCCACTTTGCATTAACAGCATGCCTTGTTTTTTCTCCTGGCTCAGAGATAATTGAAAAGGTTAACCTGTCAGTTTTATCTTATGTTATTTGTCTTTCCTTAGACCTAAATAGTGGTTAAGGACATTGCTGATTGGCAACATGGCACACTCACTTGAGTCAACTATGACCAAAAGGCCATGTTGTACACTCAGAAATGATTATTTAAAGCACAATGTAGCCGGGAGCAGAGGAACGTCAGTATCCAGCAGCAAGAGAGAAAATTGTATTTCTACCCATTAAATATATTTGTGCTTGACCCGTATCAGTTAAGAAAATGAATCACTGGCCTTTCCCCGTGATCCGTCATTATGGGTTCGTAGAATGATAATCTAAGCAGGCCTTTAGTCCAGGCAGACCACCCCCTCTATGAGAATCAAGATCCAAGAGAGTGGGGCTTTGGGGTTAAAATAACTCCACATCTTTACACGGAAAGCTTTGGAAATTGGAAGTCAGTTGACTGAGTTAAATGCACACACACACACACGCACACACAAATACACGCACCTACACACAAACGGTGAGGCGAGGGACTCTGGAGGCAGATTGCTTCGCTGTCAGTGTAGGAGACTGTCAATAGCTCCAGCCAGCCATGGGCATCATCAGCCAGAAAGACCCAGGACTCACTGGCTCCACTCCACAGCAGAGGCAACCTGTCAACGTGATGCAGAAGGCCTTAGGCTTCAGAAGTTAAGAGTCTTTATGAAACATGCGGTACAGAGAGACTTGATGGTCACTGGACTGGTATGCAGAGATGCTGAAGCCAAGTCATACCAGAGATATCCACTTAGCTGAAAGCTACGACTGAGCGAGATAAAAGTTATATGTGGAGAGTTGATGCCTTGATAAATTATTTTTTCGTCCCAAAACGAACTGTAGACATATATAAAAGTTGTATGTGCAATCGCTAATGATTCAGCAAATTTGACACACTAACTGCCAACATAGAAATTATCTACATTTGTGTAACTGGTTAAGTTCATTCTTAGTATTTAAAACATTGCAACATAATAAACTATAAATCTATGGCGGTCCAGAGTTTTAGGGTATTTAGGACTATTTAAAACATACTGTAGCCTTGAAATTAGAAACATATTAAAGGTTCAGTGTGTAGAATTCAGTGATCTCTAGTGGTGAAGTTGAATGTTAAACCTTAATACCCCTCACCTCACACTCTCCTTCCAAACATGAAAGAGTTCCTGTGTAAGCCTTCAGTTGTCATAATAACTAAATGCTTTTAGTTTGTCCAGTCTGGGCTAAGGTAAAAAAAACATGGCGGCATTCGTAGAGAGGACCCGCTCCTGATGTCCATATAAAGGGAACATTTCAGGCTAGAGAAAATAACAGTTTATACAATTTAAATGATTACACACTATTGAAAATATTACTAGGATTATTCAATATTCAATTTCTGCCTATAAATCCCTTCCACTTAAATCGTACAAGCTGAACCTTTAAGGCAAAAATTACATGCATCACTAGAAACCTTGATTTTGTTCAGATGATCTCACAAAGGTTTTGGCAGACGTATTCTGATAACAAATCGTGTTCTTAAAAGTTGGATGCAAAAATCCACAAGTTTTTGATTTAGGCATATTTCCATTTACTGTCTGCCGAAAAGAAACAACCTTATCTCTTTTAGTAGCTATTCTTACAGCTAAATAATAATGATGGATGGAAGGCTGTCACTTTGCCTCTGTGCTGCTGGACTCGGATACCTACACCTTTAAGCTGTGCCATGTTAGTGTGCGTGTGTGTGTGTGTCCACGCTCGCTCTTGCCCCCTGGATGTGTGTGTCCATCCTCTCCCCATGAGAACCGGCCCTCTGGCCTTCCAGCTGAGTTCACAGATCCAAAGTCGAGTTAATTTCGTTTTACCTTTAGCCCCAAAAACAACACAGGAGTAATCCAGGAACAGCTGTAATCAAGCATGAAACCACTGATGGCTGCATGCTAGCTGGGGTCAGGGAGCACAACAGGAAGAGACCTCGAGAGAACTCTGGGACATTGAACTAATAGTCAAACATTATGTGGAAGTGGCATTGATACATGCTCTGTCATGTTGGTATAATGTGGTGCTCTACAGAACCCTGACTATACATTTTTCTAGAGTTTGTGATGACTTTTATGATCTCCTCCTTTCTGAATGACTTTTTTAGGTAAATTCATAATTTGATCGTGCATGTAATGGCTATTTTCTAACTGGCCTTTCTCTGTTATGCTGTTGTATTCCTTATTGGCATCTCATGTCACATTACAAATTACAAGTGTGCTGTTTCGGGCAACAGGTCGAAGAATCTCTCCGGTTGATATTGTCTGTCTGAAGTGCTTTGGACCGCTGTCTGTGAATATCTGTCTCAACACACTCGGAACAATTATATAAGAAGGCTTAGGACACAGAGACAGAAGGAGAGGCGAGGCAAGAGACGGAGAGAGGACAGGGTACATACAGATGAATAAATGAGTTAAGTGGAGAGAAGGGAATTTGTGCTTTCACCGCCACCCCCCCTAGCCCCCTCATCCTCTCTGCCTCCTGTTGGACAGTTGAATGTGTGCTAGCTATAAGTGCTCTCCCCTTTCCCCTCTCGCCTCACTGCCCCTCCACTCTTTTCCCAATAGAAATTGCTCCATGGCATTAAATATGTAAAATTAGCATTTTAAGTAGAACACATTTCTGTGTCGCGCCCTGCTCTCACTACCCCCCACCCACCCCCACCCCCCGCTCCCTGCCGCCCAGCCCTGAGCACATAAGCCACACAAACTCATGCATGCATATGATATGCATTTGGTCATCTCCATGGCAACACTGGTGGGGGGAAGGGAGGGGCCCAAAGATAGAAGGATGAAAAGGTGTAGTCATTGAGAGTGTATCAGATTGTATTTATTTTTTATTTAGTGAGTTTATTTAGGGGGTTAGTCACACCAGCACCTCTTAATGTGAAGAACAGAGGATCCAGGAAACACTTCCCACTCTGCTCTGCCTGCATGCAGACTCACAAGTACTTTGACACTTATCTGTTCCCTGGCTGAATATTTTATTATATTGTATTGAAATTATTAAGGTCCTAGGAGAAAGATTTTGAAACCAAGTCTCTCGAAGTTACAGAATTCCCATCTTTGAAGACACACATATAGTTGTGAGTAGAAGAAACACACACACACCGAACACACACACACAAAATGATCCATTAACCTTTGCCCTCACAATTCAAAGTCAAAAGGGTACAACTGTCTATGGAGACAAGTGGCCTTTGGTATCCCAACACTCCCAAGTCCACCTCTAATTCTACTAACACCTATAGTTCAACAGTAATGCACAGTGACTGACTTTATACTATATGTGCACTTAGTGCCCGTGGGCCACTTCACTCCGTTATCGCACAGTAACATTCGTATGGAATATGAAAGATGAATGGCCTACTCTACTGCAAATGAAGATTACTGTAACTAATTAATCATTTAGTCTACAACATGTCACAAAATAAAGACCAGTTTACAAAATCCAAATTCATTCAATTTATTAGTATATAAAACTGAGAATACAAAACCTCAAACGAGAAGCTGGAAATTTACTGTTTTTTTTTTCCAAATCATGTATCGAATCAATTATTATTATTAATAAGATAATTCACCTTTAACATTCTCTTGAAATAAATAAATAATAATGGTCAATTGGGAAATAGGTTCACTGTTAGAAGAATATAAAAGGATATAATGAATGGTTGTGTACATAGAATGCATAATATCATCACAAACGTTCCTCCCAACACAACAAAATTAAAGTTTTGATTCAGACAATTTCTCCAGAGAATACTTTGGGCCTGAGGTGTATGTGATGCATAGACAACAATGCTCACTGGCAGTAGAGCCACTTTCAACACAGAAAATTGTTTTCATAAAAATGTGCTGTGCTGCGAGACTATCTTCACGTCCATGTAGTAGAGAGTGATCTTGAAAAATGGCAGAATACCAGAGAGGAACGTAACATTTTAATTTCCAGCTTTAAGTTTGTTTTATTCAATTTATCTTGTGGAAAATACGTTTAGCCTGATGACTTCACTCAGGGTTCCACTGTGCAATCTAAAAGCTATTTCACAGGCAGTGCAATAAAAGCAACTCCTTCAGTGAGAACAGTCTAAGTGGAGCGGACATGACACTGGTGTTCAGTGTCTTGTATGACGACAGATGAGAAAATTAATAAAAAATAATTTCCAGTGGTGAGTTATAAGCCCGTTTTAGACATGAACTGACAATGCAGGAGGCAGGACATGATGTTTAAAGTCTGTTGTGGAAATCACATGTGTTTGTTTATTGCACATCAAAACCTCTCTGGCTCTTGTCATGAAAAGCTCTGGAATCTCGTTGTGTCTCCACTCGCTCGCTGT